>NC_057800.1:375116137-375472137 GCF_018294505.1 Triticum aestivum | reverse complement strand
TATGAAGTCTTTCGTCGAGAAAAAAATAAGAAGAAACCTTTCGGGACGAAACTCCGCTGCCACAAGGCGGAACCTTGGCGGATCCAATCTAGAGCTCCGGCAGAGCTGTTCTGCCGGGGAAACTTCCCTCCCAGAGGGGGAAATCATCGCCATCGTCATCACCAATGCTCCTCTCATTGGGAGAGGGTAATCTCCATCAACATCTTCATCAGCACCATCTCATCTCAAAACCTTAGTTCATCTCTTGTATCCAATTCTTGTTTCCAAGTCTGGGATTGGTGCTAGTAGGTTGCTAGTAGTGTTAATTACTCCTTGTAGTTGATGCTAGTTGGTTTAATTGGTGGAAGATCATATGTTCAGATCCTATATACATATTAATACCCCTCTGATTATGAACATGTTTATGCTTTGTGAGTAGTTACGTTTGTTCCTGAGGACAAGGGAGAAGTCTTGCTATTAGTTGTCATGTGAATTTGGTATTCATTCGATATTTTGATTAGATGTATGTTGTCTAACCTCTAGTGGTGTTATGTGAACGTCGACTACATAACACTTCACCATTATTTGGGCCTAGAGGAAGGCATTGGGAAGTAATAAGTAGATGATGGGTTGCTATAGTGACAGAAGCTTAAACCCTAGTTTATGCATTGCTTCATAAGGGGCTGATTTGGATCCATATGTTTCATGCTATGGTTAGGTTTACCTTAATACTTTTGTTGTAGTTGCGGATGCTTGCAATAGAGGTTAATCATAAGTGGGATGCTTGTTCAAGTAAGAACAGCACCCAAGCACCGGTCCACCCACATGTCAAATTATCAAAGTACCGAATGCGAATCATATGAACGTGATGAAAACTAGCTTGACGATATTCCCATGTGTCCTCGGGAGCGCTTTTCCTTATATAAGAGTTTGTCCAGGCTTGTCCTTTGCTACAAAAAGGATTGGGCCACCTTGATGCACTTTATTTACTTTTGTTACTTGTTGCTCGTTACAAATTATCTTATCACAAAACTATCTGTTACCACTTGTTTCAGTACTTGCAGAGAATACCTTGCTAAAAACCGCTTATCATTTCCTTCTGCTCCTCGTTGGGTTCGACACTCTTACTTATCGAAAGGACTATGATAGATCCCCTATACTTGTGGGTCATCAAGACTCTTTTCTGGCGCCGTTGCGGGGGAGTGAAGCGCCTTTGGTAGGTGGAATTTGGTAAGGAAACATTTATATAGTGTGCTTAAATTTATTGTCACTTGTTACTATGGAAAGTAATCCTCTGAGGGGCTTGTTCGGGGTATCTTCACCCCGACCAGTAGAGCAAAGAGTTGCTCCTCAACCTACTGAACCTATTGAAAATGAAATTCCTTATGAGTATCCTTCGGGTATGATAGAAAAACTTCTAGCTAATCCTTTTACAGGAGATGGAACAAAGCATCCTGATGAACACCTAATATATGTGGATGAAGTTTGTGGATTATTTAAGCTTGCAGGTATACCCGATGATGTTGCTAAGAAGAAGGTCTTCCCTTTATCTTTGAAGGGAGACGCATTGACATGGCATAGGCTATGTGATGATACGAGATCATGGAACTATAGAAGATTGAAATTGGAATTTCATCAAAAGTATTACCCTATGCATCTTGTTCGTCGTGTCCGCAATTATATATATAATTTTTGGCCTCGCGAAGGAGAAAGCATCGCTCAAGCTTGGGGGAGGCTTAAATCAATGTTATATTCATGCCCCAATCATGAGCTCCCAAGAGAAACAATCCTTCAAAAAAATTATGCTCGGCTTTCTGAAAATAATCACACCATGCTTGATACTTCTTGTGTTGGCTCTTTTATGATGAAGACTATAGGATTTAGATGGGATTTATTGGATATAATTAAACGCAACTCTGAAGATTGGGATCTCGAGAAAGGTAAGGAGTTAGGTATGACACCTAAGTTTGATTGTGTTATATCTTTTATGGATACCGATATTTTTCATAAGTTTAGCACTAAATATGGACTTGATTCTGAGATAGTAGCTTCTTTCTGTGAATCTTTTGCTACTTATGTTGATCTCCCTAAGGAGAAGTGGTTTAAATATCATCCTCCCATAGAACTAAAAGTAGCTGCACCTATTAAAGTTGAATAAAAGACTGACACTTATAATGATCCTATTGTTCCTACTTGTTATGTTGAGAAACCACCTTTCCCTGTTAGGATAAAGGATCATGCTAAAGCTTCAACTGTGGTTCGTAAAAGCAATATTAAAACATATACACCTCCTGAGCAAGTTAAAGTTGAATCTAATATTGCTATTGTTAAAGATCTCTTGTCTGATAATATTGATGGGCATGTTATTCAGTTCTGCGGTGAAACTGCTAGAATTGCTAAACCTTGTGCTAATGATAAAAATAGACCTGTGGTAGGCGTGCCTGTTATTTATGTTAAAATAGGAGAACATTGTTATCATGGCTTATGTGATATGGGTGCTAGTGCTAGTGTTATACCTTATGACTTGTATAAAGAAATCAAGCATGAAATTGCACCTGCTGAGTTAGAAGATATTGATGTCACAATTAAACTTGCTAATAGAGATACTATTTCAGCAGTGGGAATTGTTAGAGATGTTGAAGTCTTGTGCGGGAAAACTAAATATCCTGCTGATTTTCTTGTTCTTAGTTCCCCACAAGATAGCTTTTGTCCCATTATATTTGGTAGACCCTTCTTGAACACTGTTAATGCTAAGATAGACTGCGAAAAGAATGTTGTTACTATTGGCTTGGATGATATGACTCATGAGTTTAATTTCTCTAAATTTAGTAAACAACACCGTGAAGAAGAATTGCCTAGTAAAGATGAAATTATTGGTCTTGCTTCTATTGTCGTACCTCCTAGTGATCCTTTAGAACAATATTTGCTAGACCATGAGAATGATATGTTTATGAATGAAAGAAGGGAAATAGATGAAGTATTCTTTAAACAGGAACCTATCCTGAAACACAATTTTCCTGTTGAAATCCTAGGGGATCCCCCTCCACATAAGGGTGATCCCGTGTTTGAGCTTAAATCGTTGCCTGATAATCTTAAATATGCTTATCTTGATGAAAAGAAGATATATCCTGTTATTATTAGTGCTAACCTTTCAAAGCATGAAGAATAAAGATTATTGAAAACTCTGAAGAAGCACCGTGCTGCTATTGGATATACTCTTGATGATCTTAAGGGCATTAGTCCCACTCTATGTCAACATAAAATAAATTTGGAAGCAGATGCCAAACCAGTTCGTGATCCTCAACGACGTCTGAATCCTAAAATGAAAGAAGTGGTAAGAAAAGAAATACTAAAGCTTCTGGAGGCAGGTATAATTTATCCTATTGCTGATAGTCAGTGGGTAAGTCCTGTTCATTGTGTCCCTAAGAAGGGAGGTATTACTGTTGTTCCTAATGATAAAGATGAATTGATTCCACAAAGAATTATTACAGGTTATAGGATGGTAATTGATTTCCGCAAATTAAATAAGGCTACTAAGAAAGATCATTACCCCTTACCTTTTATCGATCAAATGCTAGAAAGATTATGCAAGCATACACATTACTGCTTTCTAGATGGTTATTCTGGTTTCTCTCAAGTACATGTGTCGGCTAAAGATCAATCAAAGACTACTTTTACATGCCCTTTTGGTACTTTTTCTTATGGACGTATGCCTTTTGGTTTATGTAATGCACCTCCTACCTTTCAAAGATGCATGATGGCTATATTCTCTGACTTTTGTGAAAATATTTGTGAGGTTTTCATGGACGACTTTTCCGTCTATGGATCTTCTTTTGATGATTGCTTGAGCAATCTTGATCGAGTTTTGCAGAGATGTGAAGAAACTAATCTTGTCTTGAATTGGGAAAAGTGCCACTTTATGGTTAATGAGGGTATTGTCTTGGGGCATAAAGTTTCTGAAAGAGGTATTGAAGTTGATAAAGCCAAGGTTGATGCTATTGAAAAGATGCCATGTCCCAAGGACATCAAAGGTATAAGAAGTTTCCTTGGTCACGCCGGATTTTATAGGAGGTTCATTCAGGACTTCTCAAAAATTTCTCGGACTCTGACTAATTTATTACAAAAAGATATACCATTTGTCTTTGATGATGATTGTGTAGAAGCATTTGAAATACTTAAGAAAGCATTAGTCTCTGCACCTATTGTTCAGCCACCTGATTGGAATTTACCCTTTGAAATTATGTGTGATGCTAGCGATTATGCTGTATGTGCTGTTCTAGGGCAAAGAGTTGATAAGAAATTAAATGTTATCCATTATGCTAGTAAGACTCTAGACAATGCTCAAAGAAATTATGCTACTACTGAAAAAGAACTTTTAGCAGTTGTATTTGCTTGTGATAAGTTCAGACCTTATATTGTTGATTCTAAAGTAACTATCCACACTGATCATGCTGCTATTAAATATCTTATGGAGAAGAAAGATGCTAAACCTAGACTTATTAGATGGGTTCTCTTGCTACAAGAATTTGATCTGCATATTGTTGATAGAGAAGGAGCTGAGAACCCTATTGCAGACAACTTATCTAGGTTAGAGAATGTTCTTGATGACCCACTACCTATTGATGATAGCTTTCCTAATGAACAATTAAATGTCATAAGTACTTCTCGTAGTACTCCATGGTATGCTAATTATACTAATTATATTGTTGTTAAGTTTCTACCACCTAGCTTCACATACCAACAAAAGAAAAAGTTCTTCTATGATTTGAGACATTACTTTTGGGATGACCCACATCTTTATAAAGAAGGAGTAGATGGTGTTATTAGACGTTGTGTACCTAAGCATGAACAGGAACAGATCCTACGCAAGTGCCACTCCGAAACTTATGGAGGACACCACGCGGGAGATAGAACTGCACATAAGGTATTGCAATCCGGTTTTTATTGGCCTACTCTCTTCAAGGATGCCCGTAAGTTTGTCCTATCTTGTGATGAATGTCAAAGGATTGGTTATATTAGTAGACGTCAAGAAATGCCTATGAATGATTCACTTGTTATTGAACCGTTTGATGTTTGGGGCTTTGATTATATGGGACCTTTTCCTGCCTCTAATGGATATACACATATTTTAGTTGCTGTTGATTACGTTACTAAGTGGGTAGAAGCTATTCCAACTAGTAGTGCTGATCATAACACTTCTATTAAAATTCCTAAAGAAGTTATTTTTCCGAGGTTTGGAGTCCCTAGATATTTAATGACTGATGGTGGTTCACATTTTATTCATGGTGCTTTCAATAAAATGCTTGCTAAATATGACGTCAATCATAGAATTGCATCTCCGTATCACCCACAGTCTAGTGGTCAAGTAGAATTGAGTAATAGAGAACTTAAATTAATTTTGCAAAAGACTGTCAATAGGTCTAGAAAGAATTGGTCCAAGAAACTTGATGATGCATTATGGGCCTATAGAACTGCATATAAAAATCCTATGGGTATGTCCCCATATAAAATGGTATATGGAAAAGCATGTCACTTGCCTCTCGAACTAGAACATAAGGCATATTGGGCTATTAAAGAGCTCAACTATGATTTCAAACTTGCCGGTGAAAAGAGGTTATTTGATATTAGCTCACTTGATGAACGGAGAACCCAGGCTTATGAAAATGCCAAGTTGTTTAAAGAAAAGGTTAAAAGATGGCATGACAAAAGGATACAAAAGCGCGAGTTTAATGTAGGTGATTATGTATTGCTATACAACTCTCGTTTAAGATTTTTTGCAAGAAAACTTCTTTCTAAATGGGAAGGCCCCTATGTTATCGAGGAAGTCTATCGTTCCGGTGCCATAAAAATCAACAACTTCGAAGGCACAAATCCGAAGGTGGTAAACGGTCAGAGAATTAAACATTATATCTCATGTAATCCCATAAATGTTGAAACCAATATTATTGGAACCATAACCCCAGAGGAATACATAAGGGACACTTTCCAGAACGTTTGAGACTCCGAAAAGGAATAGGTATGTGGTACGGTAAGTAAACCGACTCCAAAACAATTTTTAAGGCAATATTTCTCTATTTTGGAATATTTAGAAAAATAGAAAATTAAGTAGCAGTCCAGGAAGGACACGAGGGCCCCACGAGGGTGGAGGGCGCGCCCCCTACCTTGTGAGCTCCTCGTGTGCCTTCCGGACTCCATTTTCTTGCACGATACGTATTTTGGTCGGTAAAAATTCACTATATATTCTCCCGAAGGTTTTGACTCCCGTATCACGCAAATATTCTCTGTTCTTGTTTCGAGTTGTTTTTCTGACAGATCTAGATTATTATGACGTCCCCAAGTGCTTCCAAGGACAAGTTCTTCGAGAAGGTCATCAACCCTTACCTCGCGGAGGTGCTGCGACACCCTCAAACCATTGAGATGCGTGATGGGTTGCTGCACATCCGCGATGCTGAGGGACCAAAGGGAACCGAAAGCGTGGAGACGAGGCTCGAAGCAATGGAGCAACAAGTTTTCAAGTGCCAGGGGATGGTGGAGTGTGGAATCAACGCTAGCCACACAATGCTCGCGAAGTTCACTAACAACTACAAGCCAGATGCCAAGAACACCGAGGAGGCCATCTTCAAGCTACATGAGAAGATCAAGCACCTCCAAGCCCAAATCTATGACCTGCAAAACCAAAACTGTGAGTATGAATATAGATTCAAAAGAATGAGTTTGGCTGTAGATTCAAGGATTCCGGAGACTCGATCATCCTTCTATGATGGTGAACCTATGCCTTGGAAGATGGATGACAAGCCCGCATCATCAACAACACCTCCACCTTCTTCACCAACCAAGGAGATATAATCACATGGGTATGGGCACTCCCCTTGGCAACTGCCAAGCTTGGGGTAGGTGCCCCGGTATCGTATCACAATCACAACTCCTATCTTTACCGTTTTCCTTAGTTCGATCCTATTAGTAGTATTTTGATCTAGTAGAATAAATTTTATGGCATGATCTAGTTTTGAGTTTTGCCTTATGATCTCTCTATGTAATCGAGTCCGTGAGCTATATAAAAAAGATTAGTGTTGAGTCAAGGGCTTGATTTTCTTGCTATGATCTTGGGTGAATAAAAGAAAAGAGAAAAAGAATACGAAGAAACAAAAGTTCATATGGATCTTATTGATAGTAATGACTTCACATAGAAAGAGTGTGATGATTAAAAGTTGTTGGGAGTTGGCAGACATAGCTTTGGTCATCATTGCAATTAATAGGAAGTAATAAGGAAAGAGAGGTTTCACATATAAATATACTATTATTTACATCTTTTATGATTGGGAGCACTCATCAAAATATGACATGCTAAAGAGTTGATGTTGGACAAGGAAGACAACATAATGGGTTATGTTTTCTTATATCTGAGATAAAGTATGTTGTCATGGATCATCCAACATGTTGAGCTTGCCTTTCCCCCTCATGCTAGCCAAATTCTCAGCACCAAGTAGAGATACTACTTGTGCTTCCAAATACCCTTAAACCAGTTTTGCCATGAGAGTCCACCATATCTACCTATGGATTAAGTAAGATCCTTAAAGTAAGTTGTCATCGGTGCAAAGCAATAAAAATTGCTCTAAATATGTATGATTAGTGTGGGAGAAATAAGCTTTATATGATCTTGTGATGTGGAAATAATAAAAGCGACGGACTGCATAATAAAGGTTCATATCACAAGGGGCAATATAAAGTGACATTCTTTCGCATTAATATTTTGTGCATCCAACCATAAAAGCACATGGCAACCTCTGCTTCCCTCTGCGAAGGGCCTATCTTTTATTATTATCTTCTACCTTATGCAAGAGTCATGGTGATCTTCACCTTTCCTTTTTCATTTTATCCTTTGGCAAGCCCAGCATGTTGGAAAGAACCTGATATATATATCTAATTGGATGTAGGGGGGCATGAGTTATTATTGTTGACATTACCCTCGAGGTAAAAGGTTGTGGTGCGAAACTATAAGCCCCTATCTTTCTCTGTGTCCGATTAAAACTCTGTAACCACAAGTATTGCGTGAGTGTTAGCAATTATGAAGGACTAGATGATAGTTGAGTATGTGGACTTGCTTTTTAACTCTGACATAGACTCTTTCTGATGTTATGATAAATTGCAATTGCTTCAATGACTGAGGTTATAGTTTGTTGGTTCTCAATAAGGTTTCTGATTCATACTTTTACATTGTGAATAGATCATCACTTGAACATAAGTAATCATATGATAATATCTATATATGTTGCTGTTATGAGAATAATCATGATGCCTTCATGTACGTATTTTATTTTTATCGACGCCTCTACCTCTAAACATGGGTACATATTTATTGTTATCGGCTTTCGCTTCAGGACAAGCGAGGTCTAAGCTTGGGGGAGTTGATACGTCCATTTTGCATCATGCTTTTATATCGATATTTACTGCGTTATGGGCTGTTATTTCACATTATGTCACAATACTTATGGCTATTCTCTCTTATTTTACAAGGTTTACATAAGGAGGGAGAATGCCGGCAGCTGGAATTTTGGGCTGGAAAAGGAGCAAATATTAGAGACCTATTCTGCATAACTCCAAAAGTCCTGAAACTCCACGGAATACCTTATAATAAATAATGAAAAATCCTCGCCAAAGATGAAGACCAGGGGGCCCACACCCTTTCCACGAGGGTGGGGGCGCCCCCCCTAGGGCGCGCCCCCCTACCTCGTGGGCCCCCTGGTGGCTCTTCGATGACCATCTTCTGCTATATGAAGTCTTTCGTCGAGAAAAAATAAGAAGAAACCTTTCGGGACGAAACTCCGCCGCCACGAGGCGAAACCTTGGCGGATCCAATCTAGAACTCCGGCAGAGCTGTTCTGCCGGGGAAACTTCCCTCCTGGAGGGGGAAATCATCACCATCATCATCACCAACGCTCCTCTCATCGGGACAGGGCAATCTCCATCAACATCTTCATTAGCACCATCTCATCTCAAAACCCTAGTTCATCTCTTATATCCAATTTTTGTCTCCAAGTCCGGGATTGGTGCTAGTAGGTTGCTAGTAGTGTTAATTACTCCTTGTAGTTGATGCTAGTTGGTTTAATTGGTGGAAGATCATATGTTCAGATCCTATATACATATTAATACCCCTATGATTATGAACATGTTTATGCTTTGTGAGTAGTTACGTTTGTTCCTGAGGACAAGGGAGAAGTCTTGCTATTAGTAGTCATGTGAATTTGGTATTCGTTCGATATTTTGATGATATGTATGTCGTCAAACCTCTAGTGGTGTTATGTGAACGTCGACTACATAACACTTCACCATTATTTGGGCCTAGAGGAAGGCATTGGGAAGTAATAAGTAGATGATGGGTTGCTAGAGTGACAGAAGCCTAAACCCTAGTTTATGTGTTGCTTCGTAAGGGGCTGATTTGGATCCATATGTTTCATGTTATGGTTAGGTTTACCTTAATACTTTTGTTGTAGTTGCGGATGCTTGCAATAGAGGTTAACCATAAGTGGGATGCTTGTTCAAGTAAGAACAGCACCCAAGCACCGGTCCACCCACATGTCAAATTATCAAAGTACCGAACGCAAATCATATGAACGTGATGAAAACTAGCTTGACGATATTCCCATGTGTCCTCGGGAGCGCTTTTCCTTATATAAGAGTTTGTCCAGGCTTGTCCTTTGCTACAAAAAGGATTGGGCCACCTTGCTGCACTTTATTTACTTTTGTTACTTGTTGCACGTTACAAATTATCTTATCACAAAACTATCTGTTACCACTTGTTTCAGTACATGCAGAGAATACCTTGCTGAATACCGCTTATCATTTCCTTCCGCTCCTCGTTGGGTTCGACACTCTTACTTATCGAAAGGACTACGATAGATCCCCTATACTTGTGGGTCATCAGTGCCACTTTCACTAAGCCGAATACTAGTGGGTTTAGCAACATCTAGATTTTTATATCTTTCAACCCCACTTTCATCAATTTCATCATTAAGATCTAAATACTCCGAATTTTTAGAACGCCTTCTAGGTAAAGGAAGATCATATTAAGTTTCATCAAGATTCATATTGCAAAATAAAGATTTAATGGGAGACACATCAATAACTTTTAGATCTTCATCATTACTTTCATAGGTATTCGGCTTAGCGGCCATCTTATTGACTAAGGTGGCTTGCATATCCGAAATTTCAGCAGTCATCTTCTTTAGACGAGCAATCTGGGATCTTATACCCTCAAATTCTTTAGACATATCATCAATCTCTTTATTCATATAACTCATAAAACTTTTTTGTTCCTTAAGCTCGTTTCTAAAGAAATTATTATGCTCAAATTGCAAAACCATAAACTTCCTAACGTTGTTTTCGATCTCCTCTAACCTTTTGAGGTGAAGATCCCCAAATTTTGGTTGAGCCATCGCGACAAACAAGCAATCTAACACACGATCAAACAAAAAGCAAGCGGACAAAAGCGGCAAACAAAGAGGGAGGATAGAGAGAGAGAGGGCGAATAAAATAGCAAGGGTGAATTGGGGGGGAGGAAAACGAGAGGCAAATGGCAAATAATGTAATGCGAGAGATAGGGATTGTGATGGGTACTTGGTATATTGACTTTTTGCATAGACTCCCCGGCAACGGCGCCAGAAATCCTTCTTGCTATGTCCTTCATTGTCACTTATGAGAGTGAGATCTGATAGATATAATATTTTTGGTATTTTTGATATAAAGATGCAAAGTAAAAAGTAAAAGCAAAGTAAATAGCAAAACAATATAAAAGTGATGGAGATTGATATGATGAGAATAGACCCGGGGGCCATAGGTTTCACTAGTGGCTTCTCTCAAGAGCATAAGTATTCTACGGTGGGTGAACAAATTATTGTTGAGCAATTGATAGAATTGTGCATAATTATGAGAATATCTAGGCATGATCATGTATATAGGAATCACGTCCGTGACAAGTAGATCGAAATGATTCTGCATCTACTACTATTACTCCACTGATCGACCGCTATCCAGCATGCATCTAGAGTATTAAGTTAAAAACAGAGTAACGCTTTAAGCAAGATGACATGATGTAGAGAGATAAATTCATGCAATATGAAATAAACCCCATCTTGTTATCCTCGATGGCAACGATACAATACATGCCTTCCTGCCCCTTTTGTCACTAGGTAAGGACACCGCAACATCGAACCCAAAGCTAAGCACTTCTCCCATGGCAAGAACTACCAATCTAGTTGGCCAAACCAAATGGATAATTCGAAGAGACTTGCAAAGATAACCAATCATGCATAAAAGAATTCAAAGAAGATTCAAATATTATTCATAGATAGACTTGATCATAAACCCACAATTCATCGTTCTTAACAAACACACCGCAAAAAGAAGATTACATCGAATAGATCTCCACAAGAGAGGGGGAGAACTTTGTATTGAGATTCAAAGAGAGAGAAGAAGCCATCTAGCTAGTAACTATGGACCCGAAGGTCTGAGGTAAACTACTCACACTTCATCGGAGGGGCTAGGATGATGTAGAAGCCCTCCGTGATGACGGCCCTCTTCCGGTGGAGCTTCGGAACAGGCCCCAAGATGGGATCTCGTGGATACAGAAAGTTGCGGTGGTGGAATTAGGTTTTTGGCTCCTGTTCTGATTGTTTGGGGGTACGTGTGTATATATAGGAGGAAGGAGTACGTCGATGGAGCACCGAGGGGCCCACGAGGCAGGGGGCGCGCCCTAGGGGGGCGCCCCCACCCTCGTGACCACCTCTTTGATCCCTTGCAGTAGGGTCCAAGTCTCCTGGATCACGTTCTGTGAGAAAATCACGTTTCCGAAGATTTTATTCCGTTTGGACTCCATTTGATATTCTGTTTATCCGAAACACTGAAATAGGCAAAAACATCAATTCTGGGCTGGGCCTCCGGTTAATAGGTTAGTCCCAAAAATAATATAAAAGTTGAAAATAAAGCCCAATATAGTCCAAAACAGTAGATAATATAGCATGGAGCAATCAAAAATTATAGATATGTTGATTCCTACGGTATCCGGGAGTTGCACAATCTCATGGTCTAAGGAAATGATACTTGACATTAGAAAAGCTTTAGCAAACGAACTACACGATCTAGTGCTATGCTTAAGATTGGGTCTTGTCCATCACATCATTCTCCTAATGATGTGATTCCGTTATCAATGACATCCAATGTCCATGGTCAAGAAACCATGACCATCTATTGATCAACGAGCTAGTCAACTAGAGGCTTACTAGGGACACGTTGTGGTCTATGTATTCACACATGTATTACGGTTTCCAGTTAATACATTTATAGCATGAACAATAGACAATTATCATGAACAAGGAAACACAATAATAACAATTTTATTATTGCCTCTAGGGCATATTTCCAACAGTTTGAAATTCATTCCCATTTCTTGCATGGGACCTAAGCATGCACCGAAAGATACAGATTTGATTATTCAACTAATTTATATGCACTGGAGCATGTGCATGTCGTTCAAATTTGAATTATGCACCTGAAATGCCTGGAAAACCCCATTTAATGTATAAAAATGTCCAAACGAACCCCGAAAAATTCCAAAATTAAACAAAAACACTCATGTTGTTCTATGTCGACACTAGAATTTTTTTGAAACAAATAAGAGGCAACGGATATCGTTTCGTTCCCAAAGGTGGCACGTTCCCTACCGAAACCATCATGCTTGTTGTGAGAAGCTCTGGTGTGTGAGAAGCTTATACCCAAACCTGCCCCAAATGGGACAATTTTTTACCACAGCATGTTGATGCCGCTCCATGATTGCATGCCAAGTTTCATGAAATTCAGACGAGTTTTGGATTTACTAGAATGTTCAAAGCAAGTATCTCAATGTTTGCGTCCGAGTGACGGTGGCAGGGTGTTTGAAATTCATTCCCATTTCTTGCATGGGACCTAAGCATGCACCGGAGGACACAAATTTGTTTTTTCAACCAATTTATATGCACTCGAGCATGTGTATGTAGTTCAAATTTGAATTATGCACATAAAATGCCTGGAAAACCCAGCTAATGTATAAAAATGTCCAAACGAACCCCGAAAAAATCCAAAATTAAACACAACACTCCTGTTGTTCTATGTTGACACTAGAAATTTTTTGAAAGCAATAAGAGGCAACGGATATTGTTTCATCCCCAAACCTGGCATGTTCCCTACCGAAACCATCACACTTGTTGTGAGAAGCTCTGGTTTGGGAGAAGCTTATACCCAAACCTGCCCCAAATGGGACAAATGTTTTACCACGGCATGTTGATGCCGCTCCATGATAGCGTGCCAAGTTTCATGAATTTCAGACGAGTTTTGGATTTACTAGAATTTTAAAACCAAGTATCTCAATGTTTGCGGCCGAGTGACAATGGCAGGGTGTTTGAAATTCATTCCCATTTCTTGCATGGGACCTAAGCATGCACCGAAGGACACAAATTTGAGTTTTCAACCAATTTATATGCACCGGAGCATGTGCATGTAGTTCAAATTTGGATTATGCACATAAAATGCCTGGAAAACCAAGTTAATGTATAAAAATGTCAAAACGAACCCCAAAAAATTCCAAAATTAAACACAACACTCCTGTTGTTCTATGTTGACTCTACAATTGTTTTTGAAAGCAATAAGAGGCAGTGATATGTCCATTTTGCATCATGCTTTTATATCGATATTTATTGCATTATGGGCTGTTATTACACATTATGTCACAATACTTATGCCTATTCTCTCTTATTTTACAAGGTTTACATAAAGAGGGAGAATGGCGACAGCTGGGATTCTCGGCTGGAAAAGGAGCAAATATTAGAGACTTATTCTACACAGCTCCAAAAGTCTTGAAACTTCACGGAAGTCATTTTCAGAATATGTAAAAAATACTGAGCGCAAGAAGTTCCAGAGGGGAGGCCACACCCTGGCCACGAGGGTGGGGGGGCACGCCCGCCTGCCTCGTGGGCCCCTGGTGGCCCTCCGATGCCCATCTTCTGCTATATGGAGTCCTTCGATGAGAAAAAATCATAAGCAAGCTTTCGGGACGAGACTCTGTCGCCACCAGGCGGAACCAATCTAGGGCTCCGGCGGAGCTGTTCTGTCGGGGACACTTCCCTCCGGGAGGGGGAAATCATCGCCATCATCATCACCAATGATCCTCTCATCGGGAGGGGGTCAATCTCCATGAACATCTTCACCAGCACCCTCTCCTCTCAAACCCTAGTTCATCTCTTGTATCCAATTCTTGTCTCTAAGTCTGGGATTGGTACCTGTGGGTTGCTAGTAGTGTTGATTACTCCTTGTAGTTGATGCTAGTTGGTTTATTTGGTGGAAGATCATATGTTCAGATCCTATATGCATATTAATACCCCTCTGATTATGAACATGAATATGCTTTGTGAGTAGTTACGTTTGTTCCTGAGGACATGGGAGAAGTCTTGCTATTAGTAGTCATGTGAATTTGGTATTCGTTCGATATTTTGATGAGATGTATGTTGTCTCTCCTCTAGTGGTGTTATGTGAACGTCGACTACATGACACTTCACCATTATTTGGGCCCAGAGGAGGGCATTGGGAAGTAATAAGTAGATGATGGGTTGCTAGAGTGATAGAAGCTTAAACCCTAGTTTATGCGTTGCTTCGTAAGGGGCTGATTTGGATCCATATGTTTCATGCTATGGTTAGGTTTACCTTAATACTTTTGTTGTAGTTGCGGATGCTTGTAATAGAGGTTAATCATAAGTGGGATGCTTGTCCAAGTAAGGACAGCACCCAAGCACCGGTCCACCCACATATCAGATTATCAAAGTACCGAACGCGAATCATATGATCGTGATGAAACCTAGCTTGATGATAATTCCCATGTGTCCTCGGAAGCGCTTTTATCTATATAAGAATTTGTCCAGGCTTGTCCTTTGCTACAAAAAGGATTGGGCCACCTTGCTGCACTTCATTTACTTTTGTTACTTGTTGCTCGTTACAAATTATCTTATCACAAAACTACCCGTTACCTATAATTTCAGTGCTTGCAGAGATTACCTTGCTGAAAACCGCTTATCATTTCCTTCTACTCCTTGTTGGGTTAAACACTCTTACTTATCGAAAGGACTACGATAGATACCCTATACTGGTGGGTCATCAAGACTCTTTTCTGGCGCTTGCTAGGGAGTGAAGCGCCTTTGGTAGGTGGAATTTGGTACGGAAAAATTTATATAGTGTGCTAAAATTTATTGTCACTTGTTACTATGGAAAGTAATCCTTTGAGGGGCTTGTTCGGGGTATCTTCATTCCGACCAGTAGAGCATAGAGTTGCTCCTCAACCTACTGAACCTACTGAAAATGAAAATGTCTGCTTTGAAATTCCTTCGGGTATGATAGAAAAACTGCTAGCTAATCCTTTTGCAGGAGATGGAACATTACATCCTGATGAGCACCTAATATATGTGGATGAAGTTTGTGGATTATTTAAGCTTGCAGGTATGCCCGATGATGTTATCAACAAGAAAGTCTTCCCTTTATCTTTGGAGGGAGACGCATTGACATGGTATAGGCTATGTGATGATATGGGATCATGGAACCACAAACGATTGAAATTGGAATTTCATCAGAAGTTTTATCCTATGCATCTTGTTCATCGTGATCGTAATTATATATATAATTTTTGGCCTCGCGAAGGAGAAAGCATCGCTCAAGCTTGGGGGAGGCTTAAGTCAATGTTACATTCATGCCCCAATCATGAGCTCTCAAGAGAAATGATTATTCAAAAAATTTATGCTCGGCTTTCTGATAACAACCGCACCATGCTCGATACTTCTTGTGCTGGCTCTTTTATGATGAAGACTATTGAATTCAAATGGGATTTATTGGAAATAATTAAACGCAACTCTGAAGATTGGGTCTCGACGAAGGTAAGGAGTCAGGTATGACACCTAAGTTTGATTGTGTTAAATCTTTTGTGGATACTGATGTTTTCCGTAAATTTAGCACTAAATATGGACTTGACTCTGAGATAGTAGCTTCTCTTTTGCTACTCATGTTGATCTCCCTAAGGAGAAGTGGTTTAAATATCATCCTCCCATTGAAGTAAAAGTAGTTGCACCTATTAAAGTTGAAGAAAAGACTGTCACTTATAATGATCCTGTTATTCCTACTGCTTATGTTGAGAAACCACCATTTCCTGTTATGATAAAAGATCATGCTAAAGCTTCAACTGTGGTTCATAAAAGCAATATTAGAACTTATACGCCTCCTGAGCAAGTTAAAGTTGAACCTAATATTGCTATTGTTAAGGATCTCTTGGCTGATAATATTGATGGACATGTTATTTATTTCTGTGATGAAACTGTTAGAATTGCTAAACCTTGTGCTAAAGATAAACATAGACCTATGGTAGGCATGCCTGTTATTTCTGTTAAAATAGGAGATCATTGTTATCATGGCTTGTGTGATATGGGTGCTAGTGCTAGTGCAATACCTATTGACTTATACAAAGAAATTATGCATGATATTGCACCTGCTGATACGTCTCCATCGTATCTACTTTTCCAAACACTTTTGCCCTTGTTTTGGACTCTAACTTGCATGATTTGAATGGAACTAACCCGGACTGACGATGTTTTCAGCAGAATTGCCATGGTGTTATTTATGTGCAGAAACAAAAGTTCCCGGAATGACCTGAAACTCCACGGAGCGTCTTTTTGGAAATAATAAAAAATACTGGCAAAAGATCAAGACCAGGGGGCCCACACCCTATCCATGAGGGTGGGGGCGCGCCTGCCCCCTGGGCACGCCCCCTACCTCGTGGGCCCCCTGGAGCTCCTCCGACCTCAACCCCAACTCTATATATTCACTTTCGGGAAGAAAAAAATAGAGGAGAAGGATTCATCGCGTTTTACGATACGGAGCCTCCACCAAGCTCTAAAACCTCTCGGGAGGGCTGATCTGGAGTCCGGTCGAGGCTCCGGAGAGGGGAATCCGTCGCCATCATCATCATCAACCATCCTCCATCACCAATTTCATGATGCTCACCGTCGTGCGTGAGTAATTCCATCGTAGGCTTGCTCGACGGTGATGGGTTGGATGAGATTTATCATGTAATTGAGTTAGTTTTGTTAGGGTTTGATCCCTAGTATCCACTATGTTCTGAGATTGATGTTGCTATGACTTTGCTATGCTTAATGCTTGTCACTAGGGCCCGAGTGCCATGATTTCAGATCTGAACCTATTATGTTTTCATCAATATATGTGAGTTCTTGATCCTATCTTGCAAGTCTATAGTCACCTACTATGTGTTATGATCCGGCAACCCCTAAGTGACAATAATCGGGACCACTCCCGGTGATGACCGTAGTTTGAGGAGTTCATGTATTCACTATGTGTTAATGCTTCGGTCCGGTACTCTATTAAAAGGAGGCCTTAATACCCCTTAGTTTCCACTAGGACCCTGCTGCCACGGGAGGGTAGGACAAAAGATGTCATGCAAGTTCTTTTCCATAAGCATGTATGACTATATTCGGAATACAAGCCTACATTACATTGATGAATTGGAGCTAGTTCCGTGTCACCCTAGGTTATGATTGTTACATGATGAACCACATCCGGCATAATTCTCTATTACCAATCCATTGCCTACGAGCTTTCCATATATTGTTCTTCGCTTATTTACTTTTCCGTTGCTATTGCTATCATCACTACAAAATACCAAAAACAATACTTTTGTTATCATTACCTTTTGCTACCGTTACCACTACTATCATATTACTTTGCTACTAAATAATTTGCTGCAGATATTAAGTTTCCATGTGTGGTTTAATTGACAACTCAACTGCTAATACTTGAGAATATTCTTTGGATCCCCTTGTGTCGAATCAATAAATTTGGGTTGAATACTCTACCCTCGAAAACTGTTGCGATCCCCTATACTTGTGGGTTATCAAGACTATTTTCTGGCGCCGTTGCCGGGGAGCATAGCTCTATTCTTTGAGTCACTTGGGATTTATATCTGCTTATCATTATGAAGAACTTGAGAGATCCAAGAACCAAGATTTATCCCTCAACTACGAGGGGAGGTAAGGAACTGCCATCTAGCTCTGCACTTGATTCACCTTCTGTTGTGGGTAAGCTTGCGACACCTAAAGCTGCTTCTGCTATTGATTCTAATATGTCGCATGTTATTGATGATGCCACTTCTGCTATGCATGATACTTATGATGAAACTACTTCTATGCTTGATACTACTATGCCACTTGGTGAATTTCTTGATGAACAACTTGCTAGGGCTAGAGAGAATGAAATTATTGAAACTGGTAATATTGATGAAAGTGATGATGAAGACTCTCCCCCTAATAAATATGAATTACCTATTGTGCCTGAGGGTTATGTTCTGGATGAAGAATCTGCTAGAGCTATTCTTGCTTGCAATGATAGATATGATCTAAAGAGGTTATTGGCTAAATGGAAGCAGCAATCACTTAATGCTAGAATGAAACCTGAGCCTGCTTTTGCTACTTCACATATCTGTGTTACTAATAAGGATTATGAATTCTCTATTGATCCTGGTATAATTACTTTGGTTGAATCCGATCCTTTTTATGGCTATGAATCTGAAACTGTTGTGGCACATCTTACTAAATTAAATGATATAGCTACCCTGTTCACTAATGATGAGAGAACTCGCTACTTTTATATCCTTAAAATATTCCCGTTCTCATTAAAGGGTGATGCTAAGATATGGTTTAATTCTCTTGATCCTGGTTGTGTGCGTAGTCCCCAGGATATGATTTATTACTTCTCTGCTAAATATTTCCCTGCTCATAAGAAACAAGCTGCTTTAAGGGATATATATAATTGTGTGCAAATTGAAGAAGAGAGTCTCCCACAAGCTTGGGGGAGGCTTCTCCAATTACTTAATGCTTTGCCTGATCATCCTCTTAAGAAAGATGAAATACTTGATATCTTTTATAATGGACTAACCGATGTTTCCAGAGATTACCTGGATAGTTGTGCTGGTTCTGTTTTCAGGGAAAGAACACTAGATGAAGATGAAATTCTGTTGAATAATATGTTGACAAATGAAAATAATTGGACACTTACTGAGCCAACTCCTCAACCTATTCCTAAACCAACTTCGGAGAAAAGAGGTGTTCTATTTCTCAGTCCTGAAGATATGCAAAAGGCAAAGAAATCCATGAAAGAAAAGGGTATTAAAGCTGAAGATGTTAAGAATTTACCTCCTATTGAAGAAATACATGGTCTTAATTTACCGCCTGTTGAAGAAATAAATGATTTTAATCCATCACCTATTGAAGAAACACATGGTCTTGATAACCCGACACAGGTAGTAAAGGTAAATTCTCTCTATAGATATGATAAAGCTGAAATCCCATTTACTAAGTTTGCTAGCCCATGCTTAGATGAGTTTTATAAATTTATGGTTAAGCAAGAAGACTTCAATGCTTATTTTGGTAGATAATTAAAACACAGTGCTGATATGCTTGAACACTTGGGTGATTATATGGCTAATGTTAAAGGTGAATTTAAACTTATTAGTAAACATGCTTCTATGGTTACCACTCAAGTAGAACAAGTACTTAAAGCTCAAAATGATTTGCTCAATGAATTGAAAGTAAGAATAATGATTTTGCTGTTAGAGTGGCTACTAGAACTGGTAATATGACTCAGGAACCTTTGTATCCTAAAGGTCACCCTAAGATAATTGAGCAAGATTCTCAGAGAAATAATATAGATGCACCTAGTCCTTCTAAAAGGAAGAAAAAGAAAAATGATAGGACTTTGCATGCTTCTAGTGAACCTATTACTAAAGCACCTGAGAATCCAAATGATATTTCTATTTCTGATGCTGAAACACAATCTGGTAAGGAACCTGAAACTAGTGATAATGTTAATGATAATGTTCATGTTAATGCTCAAACTAGCAATGATAATGATATAGAAATTGAACCTGCTGTTGATCTTGATAACCCACAATCAAAGAATTAACATTATGATAAGAAAGACTTTGTTGCTAGGAAACATGGTAAAGAAAGAGAACCATGGGTTCAGAAACCCATGCCTTTTCCTCCCAAACCATCCAAGAAAAAGGATGATGAGGATTTTGAGCGCTTTGCTGAAATGATTAGACCTATCTTTTTGCGTATGCGATTAACTGATATGCTTAAAATGAATCCTTATGCTAAGTACATGAAAGAAATTGTTAATAATAAAAGAAAGATACCGGAAGCTGAAATTTCAACCATGCTTGCTAATTATACTTTTAAGGGTGGAATACCAAAGAAACTTGGAGATCCAGGAGTACCCACTATACCATGCTCCATTAAAAGAAACTATGTTAAAACTGTTTTATGTGATCTTGGAGCCGGTGTTAGTGTTATGCCTCTCTCTTTATATTGTAGACTTGATTTGAATAAGTTGACACCTACTGAAATATCTTTGCAAATGGCTGATAAATCAACTGCTATACCTGTCGGTATTTGTGAGGATGTGCCTATTGTGGTTGCAAACGTTACTATTTTAACGGACTTTGTTATTCTTGATATTCCCAAGGACGATAGTATGTCCATTATTCTTGGAAGACCCTTTTTGAATACTGCAGGGGCTGTTATTGATTGCAACAAAGGCAATGTCACTTTTCATGTTAATGGTAATGAGCATACGGTACACTTTCCGAGGAAACAACCACAAGTTCATAGTATCAATTCTACTGGAAAAATTCCATCGATTATTTTTTGAGGTTTTGAATTTCCTCTTCCTACTGTCAAGAAGAAATATGATATTCTTATTGTTGGGGATGTGCATATCCCCGTTAAGGTAACCTAGTGTTATTCGAAAATTCTCCGGTTCCATGTTATTCGGAATGAGTTTGTTAACAAGACTTGATCAACCTTGTTAATGGATTCCTTTTGATGATCATGAGATGGATGAATTTAGAAAAAACAACTCTCTGTACCCTCCTTTTACTTTCTGTTATTCATATTAAATAAAATAAAAATAGTATTTTCTGTATGTTATTTGAATTATCTGTGCAATATAAAAATACCCCGAAATATAAGTTCTCCAAATGTCCTGAAATTTAAATATGATTTTTTCTGGAATATTTGAGAATATTTGGCACTGAGAACACAGCAGGGGGGCATCCACCTGGCCACGAGGGTGGAGGGTGCGCCCTACCCCCTGGGCGCGCCCCCTGCCTCGTGGGCCCACGGTGGACCTCCTCCACTTATTCCTGCACCCACACACTCCTTCTTCCTCCCACAAACACCATTATCCAGTTCAAACCCGAGTCCAAGCTCATTTTGCTACCATTTTCGATCTCCTTGCTCAAAGCACCTCTCACAAAACTACTTGGGGGATTGTTCCTTGGTATGTGACTCCTCCATTGGTCCAATAGTTTTTGTTCTAGTGCTTTATTCATTGCAAATTTGTGCTGCCTAGGTGACCCTGTTCTTGAGCTTGCACGTCAAACTTATATGGTTCCAAGTAGTTTTGATGCATGATATAGGCTCTAGGCACTTGTAGGAGTAGTTGCTATCAATTTTGTTGAGTTTGGTTTACTTTTATTTGAAGTTACTAAAAATTTCAGAAATTTTTCAGAGGAAGAAATATGTTTAGGAAAATGTACCAAGGTGGTCCTTCAAGGAAGCAAGGACCCAAGCTTGCAATGTGTGATGCTGATGATGAGCCACCGAGGGACGCTCCAGTGCGGCCTTGTGAATGGCCTTCAGAGGACTTCATGGATCGAGCGGGAATTAAGGAAGAATTTAACGCATATTTGCGTAACGCTGATATTGTGATCTTCGAGGAAGAAAATTGCCGTCAGTACCACTATCTCACTAGTTCCTTTGTGAGGAGGTTTGAATTTTCATCTTCGCGTAATTCTCAAACTGTCCTGTTTGATCTTTATGAAAATTCTTACACTATGGACTTAGAGGACTTTACCACTGCTTGCAAACTTCCACAGTGGGGTAGTACTAGTGAACCTCGCAAATCTGAATTTAGAGATTTTCTTGGTAGTATAACTGTGGGCGAATCTAGAGATATAGCACAAGCCACCATAGGGAGCATTCACGTTCTTGTTATACATTATTTTGGTCTCTTCATAGGTAGATGCATTAACGGTAAGATGAAGCATGTCACATGTGTGTCCCTGACCTCACCATTCTTAGGAGTGCTGTGTTAGGAGATAAATCTTATAATTTGGGAGCCATTGTTGCACGTAGATTGCATCTTAATAGATTTAATGGAGACTTCTTTGGTGGAATTTATGCAACCCGCATAGCTAATTTTCTTGGTATAACCATACATGAGGATGATATTGAGTTGCCTCCTGCTTATTTGGATTATGAGGCTATGGCTCGTCATCAGTTTGTTGAGAGGAACGATCAGTTCCTCCAGTACCGACTAATCTTTGACAGACGACGCACCTATCACGTCGCTCTCCCTGCTCCTACTTTCTTTGACTTTTAGGCAAAAGGGAGATATTCTATAACCAGAGAGGAGGCGGAAAAGTATAAGAGGAGAGCTGAGATAGCTCGCCTCCAAGCTCCAGCCCACGATGCAATGACTGCTGCATCTTAGTACGACCCCAACTACAACTTTGGATATCCGCCAGGCCATCCGTGGCATTAGACCAACTTAGGCCAAAAGCCTAAGCTTGGGGGAGTACGTATTTCTCACCGACATTACATTCATGTTCACACACTCATTGCTAGATGTCGGTGCTCATACTTTTTCATTGTATCATCCATGCTAGTTTATTTCCTTTTTATGCTTTCTTCTTGTGTGTTTAATAAACCTTAAGAAAAAACAAAAAAAAGTAGTTGTGTCTATTAGCTAGTTTTAATTTACATGCTTTGTAGTAATTAAAAATAAACCCAAAAAGGATTTTTTTCTTCTTTTGCTTGTTGGGAGCTTTCCCGTGTAAATAGTTTTATTTCTTTTCTTTTCTTTTGGGGTCGGATAGGAGAAGACCATAATTAAATTGTGAGTGGCTCTTATTGCATTATTTGTTGATATAACAAAAGAGCCCATACTGCTTGGTCTTCTCCTGTTTATTGAATGCTTGCGATTCCAACTTTAGTCCCAATGCACATGCACTATTATTATTATCCACATCGTTCGTTCGTGCAATGGAAAGGCCAATTATGACGATATATGATGGACAGACTGAGATGAGAAAAGACTGGTATGAACTCAACCTCTCGCTACGAAAAAAGACACATCCATGACATTTATGGGAGTCGAACGATTTTTTTTATTCTGTCATACATATGACGATATTGTGACAAAACCCGTATTCATAGATGTGGTGGGCTCCTACTTCTATGACAAAAAATCATGATAGAAAATGGGCTTTTCATCCTGGGAGGGCCGGAGACGCAGTTGCATGACATTCTTTGGGCCGTCCATGAAGGAAAAAACCGTGGTAGAAGCGAGGGCGAGGAAAATTTCGAGGAGTTCCCGGTTACGGTGGGAGGTTGGGGGCCGAGCAATGCGCGCTTCTCTCGTACACGTACGCGCGTGTGTGCGAGGCGTTGGCTCTAACTGAACCCGAGCGAGGCGTTGGGCTCTAACTGAACCCGAGCGATTGCACTGCAGGCTACGCGTTACTGAACCCGAGCGATCGATCGATGGCTGTTAACTGAACCCGATCGAGCAATTCCTTCGCTACTTCTGCTAACTGAAGCTGATCGATGCTGCCTATGGATGAACAGTGAGTGTTGCGGGGGGGTGGATGAACAGTTCCCGGTGGGGGTGGATGAACAGGACCCCGTGGTGTTGCCTCTGGATGAACAGGACCCCGATCGATCGAGCCGGTTGGGGCTGGATGAACAGGACCCCGTGGAGGGCTGGATGAACAGGACCACCCCGTGGAGGGCAGGATGAACAGTAGACGGTGGAGGGCAGGATGAACAGTAGCCCGTGGAGGGGTGGTTGAACAGGAGCCCGTGGAGAGGGCTGGTTGAACAGTAGCCGGTGGAGTAGCGCGCAGTGGAGGCTGGATGAATAGGAGCCCGTGGATGAACAGTCGCAGGTGGAGGCTGGAGGAGGTCGACGGTGGATGAACAGTAACTCGTGGAGGCTGGAGGGGGTCGACGGTGGAGATGAACAGTATCCCGTGGAGTCCCGTTTTGCGGTACGCCACACCCCTCCCGATGAACAGGACCTCCGTTTCGACCGTAGCGCTCCAACACAAGTTTGTTTCGTATGTTTTGCGGTACGCCACACGCCTCTCGATCAACAGGACCCCCGTTTCGACCGTAGGAGGTCCGTTTCCTCCGTTTTGCGGTACGCCAGACCCCTCCCGATCAACAGGACCCCGTTCCAAACGTAGGAGGTCCGTTTCCTCCGTTGTGCAGTACGCCAAGCCTCGTCTCCATCGCCTGTTCCGTCCAAGCCCTCCCGATGAACACGACCACGCATTTCGTTCCGACCCAGCCGGTTGGCTCCCACGCGTTTCGTTGCCTCCAGATGAACACGACGCATTCCGTTGCCTCCCCATGAACACGACGCATTCCATTGCCTTCCCATGAACACGACGCATTCCGTTGCCTCCCCATGAACACGGCGACGACGCTGTTTCTCCATTCCGACCCAGCCATGTCAACGAGCCCTCGCCGTACGTATGCGCGAGTAGGCGTTCGAGACCGCACCCGTATGTACACATATGTGGTCGTATTTTCTTTCTTGCACCCTGGCCACTGTACGTACGTGTACATGCTACGTGCGCGCCTCTACTACGACACGTGCGCGCCTCTACATCAACCAGTATATATGTACGTACACGTTCACGACCAGAATGACAACGCTATGTATGCTTCAACCAGGTGGGTCCCGACTGTCAGGCACTTCCTTGCGTGCAAAGGTTAGCTGGTGTGTCCTAGCAGTTAGGGGCAAACGTTTTTTTTTTGCGAAATACAGTGGCCCGTCCGGTGGGTCCCCGCTGTCAGGTGGAGGAATAATTATTTTGCACGTAATAAGGAGGCACTTCCTTGCTGCGGATGTGGACCCAGCTGTCAACGTCTCCACGCACAGTACTCTTCCGATGGAAGTCAGTCGTTGACCACATTGACCACGCCGCGCCGAGAGCACCACGGCGGTGGACGACGGCGAGGCCTAGGAAGGGGACGACGCGGAGCTGGGGAAGATGCGGTAGCGGAAGCCCGCGCGGAGAGGAGTACGAGGGTTCAGTGGTTCGGTTGTGGTGTGAGGCTGCCGTCGCCGCAGGGCCTGGCCGGTGGTGGGAATAGTAGGGGGCAGTGAGGCCTCCGCGGCAGCACAGCCGGCCACGGGAGGGAGGAGCATGCGGCACGACCGGCGCTGCTTTGGGTGGCTGGAGCAAGAAGACCAGAGGTTGAAGAAGCACTACGGCCGTTGGATGGACATCGTATGGTCACTGGAGCTATAATCGTTCATATTGACTAAGTTGACAAAGCCCTTCGTCCCCGTCAACTTAGTAGGCCCACAAGTCAGCCTCCCACCAAGGTGGGTCCCAGCTAGCCGGGGGAGTATTCATTTTTTTGTGCGTAATAAGGAGGCACTTCTGGTGGGTCCGAGCTGACAGCGGGGGGGACGTTTTTTCGCGAAATACGGTGGCCCGTCTGGTGGGTCCTAGCAGTCAGGGGGAAACGATTTTTTTCGCAAAATACTGGTGGCCCATCCGGTGGGTCCCCGATGTCAGGTGGAGGAATAATTATTTTCCGCGTAATAAGGAGGCACTTCCTTGCGGCTGCCGTGGACCCAGCTGTCAGCCTCTCCACGTACAATACTCTTCCGATGGAAGTCGGTCATTGACCACATTGACCACGCCGCGCCGGGAGCACCACAGCGGTGGATGACGGTGAGGCATAGGAAGGGGACGACGCAGAGCCGGGGAAGACGTGGCAGTGGATGCCCACGCAGAGAGGAGTACGACGATTCACCGGTTCGGCTGCGGTGTGAGGCTGCCGTCGCCGTAGAATAACAGGGGGTGTGGGTGAGTAGAGGGATGCCCTGGCCAGCGGTGGGAGTAGTAGGGGGCGCTGAGGCCTGCGCGGCAGCACAGCCGCCAGGGAGGCGGGAGTAGGCGGTCCGCCGGCGCTGCTTTGGCGGCTGGAGCAAGAAGATCAGAGATTGAAGAAACACGACGGCCGTTGGATTGACATCCAACGGTTACGTCTGCTAGAATCGTTTGTTGACGTATATAATAACTAAAAAAATCTTGCATACGCGTCAACTAAACAGGCCCACAAGTCAGACCACTCCCTCTTTTTTTAATAATTTATATATAGCTCATGGCAACTTCTTATGCAATTTATTGCAGTCGTTTTTTTGGTTGGCCAGGGCCAATTTCGCATATTTCTGTGGGTTCCAAACTATTTTTAATACCGAAATGTCCAGCCAGATTTAAAGTACTTTGAAGATATATTTAAATTAGGTTAATGCCCAGTGAAATAGGAATCTGAAAATGTAAAAAATTCAGAAATTATAAAGTAATTGCCAATTTGTCATCTGTTTTTATATTTACAACCCATTTCATATTACTTTCAAGATTTGCAGGCGTCTTGAAAGAGTTGCAGCCCATCAAGGCGTAGAAAAATAAGTAGGCCTAGATTGGGTATTCTTCAGAAAAAATAAACTGGGCTCATTTTCACAAAGAAAAAATAGCTGGGCTGGTCACATGGTGAACATAAAATATAAGCCTGGGCTAGACGGGCCACAACCCAGTTCAAACCCTGCTCCGTCTCAACAATACCAAACAAAAAATATAATGCTCGAGTAGCTACGTCCCAGGTGTCAGCCGATCTTGTGCCGTTCTCTTGTCTATTGACTATATACGCTCACAATGTCGTGGGTCCCAGATGTCAGGAAAACACTAGGAGGAAGCATTTTATTTTTCCATACGCTGACGTGGTGGGCCCCTACTGTCATCCTCTCCACGTACTT
Organism: Triticum aestivum; assembly: GCF_018294505.1. Classification (NCBI taxonomy): domain Eukaryota; kingdom Viridiplantae; phylum Streptophyta; class Magnoliopsida; order Poales; family Poaceae; genus Triticum; species Triticum aestivum. The sequence continues at coordinate 375,445,182 of NC_057800.1, read as the reverse complement.
CTGCCGATTCCTGTTGTTTGTTGACCATGTTGACAACGCGAGAGGGCGGCACCGCGGCGAGCGCACCAAAGCACGCGGAGGACATCGGCATTAACGATTTTGGAGACGATGGGGCGGCGATGCGTGCGCTGAGGCGCAGCCAGCCGTGGGAGGCGGAAGCAGGCGGCCCCGCCGGCGCTGGTTTGGTTTTGGTGGTTGGAGAAGACAGGACTGAAGAAACACGACAGACTGTAAAAGCAGCAGGAGTACTTAACAACCTTAACTAAAACCAACATGGGCACTTAACAACCAAAGCTGAAAGCGGTATGAGTACTTATACAGGTTCAACCGTACAAAGCACGCCTCGAACAGTGCTACTTTGCCTACAGTTAACCAAAGGTGAGGCCGCCAAGCCCCAGGACAAGGCCCAGGCGCCACCCCACGCATCCACAACCTTCTGAAAGCAGCTTCATCTCGCAACGTGGTCAATAAACAGGATATTCGCTTTAGAGCCATGGAAAAGCATGAAAATAATCTTCTGTCCTATTCTCCAAGATGGACGGGCCTTCATTATTTGAGACCACCCATGAATAAGTATCTTTTCACCTCCAAGGGGAATTGAGTAGGTCGACATAAACATCATGTTGTGACCAAGTGCAAGTCTGACCCGACCATGGTTAGGCATCTGTATAGGAACAATAGAACTCGGCAGTTCCTGTTTCAAGAAGATCACAGCTGTAAAACTGTGTATAAGCAATAGTTTATGAACAACATATATAACAGAAAACAGCTCGTACCATAAGTTTCTCGACACAGTTGGACCTATTCAACGAGTGCAGCAGTGGCACACATATCCCATGTTGCCTTCCACCATTGAAACACCCCACAAGGACCTCAAGACGATTAATAAAGTGTAGGAACTTGTGGATGTCGATCCAGTCAACTTCAGTGCCATTAGTAACAGCCGAGTTATTACAGAGTAACAAACGAGCAGACTGCTTAACTCTGAAAAAACCTACACGTGCCACCATTTATAAGAAAATATTAGTTAGAAGTAGCATCTTGGTGAGAGATTCGTTGCTCTTCTAAAGTTAAATTGTGATTAGTTAGACAGAATAGGTGGATTAAGAAGTAATCGAGGCAACAAGCAAGAACCAGATACAAAACTAACATGGATGAACAATTGGAACAACGTTGGGGTGGAAGATCGCAGTGAAGATGAGACCAGGTTCTGCTATTTCCATCAACATTCGTGCGCCAACTTTCAGTCTGTAACACTTGAGAAAGTTTATCCAAGTTCGGCCATAAAAAAAGCAGCGATCTTCTTGGTTCATGAACCCAACTCGGAACTTATATCCATGGCTTGTCTTCACTGTGACCATTAAACTAGTGTATTCAGTTATGGCAAGGCCGAGCATCTTGAGTACATGTGTTCTGGTAGAGCAAATAATACACTACAGGAAAAATAATATGAGAACACAGCATGTTCAAAAAAACCCACCCTCTCGGATAGAAAAGAGGATTCTAGGAACATACTGTGCATGTTTCAAAATGTTGTGTTAGGATGAGAAGGAACAAGTGTGGCGTCTCGCCGAGGGCACAAAAACCTGTAGGGTACTCGCACTTTGGGCACTGCAAATGAAACACACTAGATTCAGTAGGAAGAAAAATGCATCAACGGCGGCGGCTGCCATCCTAGGATTACCTGCAACCAAGGGACCTGGGTTTATCGGGGATGGATGAAGAATTTGTACCTGGTTCTCCATGAGAAAACCCTATGCAATCGCCGAGAGGGGGTTTTCTCTGAACAACCAGATGAGGGAGAAGGGGATTCAGGCCCAGTGAAATATTGCCACTTCGTCCGTCCAGCTTACTGCTAAAGCTGGAAAGGGGGGGATGTGATTTGACGGCTTATTGGGCATTACTGGCTCACCTCTATAAAGGCCCAGTGAAATATTGCCGATTCAGGCCCAGTGAAATATATATTTTGACAGAGAGATACTCCCTCTATAAAGAAATATACAAATCTTTTATATCACAGGCTCACCTTGCCGAGAAATATACTCCCTCTGCAACGCATGGGCATTATGGGGGTTCAGCTTTTTTATGGGGGTTCAGCTGAGAATATAATACTCAGATAGGCTCACAGTTCTAGACTCTGGGCCGCAGGCCGACCCTGCATGTTTGGGGGCCCATGTGTTCTACCTCAGCGATTTTCATATTGCAAGCGATCGGTACGGCACTGGTTTTAGATGCTGTCGCAAGGCAAATACACAAAATTGAATAAAGCATGGCAGCTGTTGGAATGAAATCGAACGATAGTTCCTAACCAGCAATCAAAGTTGCAATTCTATCAACGATATACCATGTGATAAATAATATTGTCGTACTACTTATACACACAGGACACTTGTTTCACCATTCCAGATTATTACATCAAAATCTCCCGGAGGATAGATCAGTTCGGCAGTTGCGTGCTGCTACTGAAGAATTTCAAAGTTGATTTGGACCAGCTCTCCTTGCCGAGAAAGTTCGATTTTGACATCATCCCCTAGCGCAAAATATGATTTAGATTTGAACCTTGACCATCCTTTAGCATCAATCATCATGCGACCATCCTTTGTACTTATGGTATATTGAGCAGGTTCATTCACACCAAGGCTGCGCATGGTAAGAGAAACTTGGCCGCGGTCGCCCGGATTGTTGAATGACTCCCTCGTTGCTCTAGAAATTCTCTGTTTGCAAACAAGAAGACATACCCAAACAGTTAGATCAACACAGTGAATCATATGAAACAACATGGAAAGAAAAAAGAACGAAGCACTTGGGCGGCCAATGCTTACCAAGAAGGTGGACATGTCAGTTTTTGTAAGGACTTTGGTATATGAAGTGCGAACTGCAGCCCAGTATGTTGTCGATGCAACTGCACGGGCCGGAGCAGATGCAAGTGCAAGTGTTGGTGCTGGTGCCGAAGCCGCTTTTGCTGCCGGAGATGGTGCTCTTGTAGAGCTGGTGCCGGTGTCAGAGCAGGTGCCGGTGTCGATGCCCGATCCTCCAGTAGATCAGACTGATCCACTAACGCGGTCGGTGCCCAACCCTCAGCTGGATCAGACTGAGCTGCTGTCGCTGTCAGTGCTAGAGGAACTGCCGGTGCTCGATCTGTGCGAGACAGCGGCGATCATGTCCGGTCTGCTATGATCAGCTTTCTAACTTGACTAGGATCCGTGACCGTGATCCAGTCTCTTTCTTCATTTCTTTTAAACGCGAGAAGGACTAATTGTGCCGTTTTTGTTAAACCAAACTGCAGTTCATCATAGGGATTCAGCTTGTACTCAGACAACAGACTGATCCAATTTTTTCCAGAAATATAAGTGATGGACGGTGCCTTCGTTACTGACACGACATAAGAAGTGAAACCTGCAAAAATAGCCATCGTAGAGCAAACCAAATGGTTTATTCTATGATGAATGTCACATGGCAAAACCTGCATAGTAAAATTGCAGGAAAAGAAAGAAAACATGACATTAAATCAATAAGATTTAGACAGTAAATCAATAAGATTTAGACAGTAAATCAATAAGATTTACTTGATGTGACACGAGTGAATCCTTAGCAGGAAATCACTATGTTGAAGTACTAAACAGAAGATTGATCGTCCAACTACGTGTGGCATGCAGGGGCCCCGCCTACTCCCACAAGCAGGACAGTCCAAAGGTCGTGACAAATCATATGGACCGAACATCCATGGGGCTGGAAATCCTGGTGGGTGCGATAAACCCTGCAATGCATACAGATATTGGAGTGTAACCATAATTGATAGACCGTCCTCACAAAAAATATGATATGGATACTTCAAAATATATAGACTGAATTGAGTGGACAGACATTAACATAGCCCGTTCTCAGGACTGACCACACACCAAAAGCGGCAGTACTAATAAACAATACAGGGTTCACAAACACAAATCAAGTACTGAACAATAGTACTTACTACAGACAAGCAAAGTTGCACTAACTAAACTCTGCAGACTATTTTTTGCCACCGACCTACGGGATGAACCCCGCATAACTTACTAGGCCATGGACTTCGTGTGAGATGTCTACGTGCACCATCACCATCTTGTCAACCTTGGAGAACCTAATAGAGTGGTCTTTCCACTCATAAACATGATGATGAAGACAGGCCACATCAGATTTGTTGGGAAGCTTTACAAGAACCACACCCTTCGTAATCGAAGGCACAGCCAGGAAATTGTTGTGGTCAGGTACAGCCTCGAGAACACGCCTGACAACAATGCTATAGGAAAACACTAGTTCAGGACACGTGGCGACAAGGACACAGCAGCTGGACAGTTCAGTAGTAGAACTCATCATCAGGTCTTCCAGTTCACACGGCATGACTTTGAGAACTTCATCTCCACCGCGGACCTAGTTCTAATTCAAACAGAAACCACATTTTATTACTACCTCCGTTCAGAAATATAAGATGATTTTCGATATTATACTCCATATATGACTACATATACGCACAAAAATGAGCGAACAAAGATACTAGAACATGTCTTCAAAGGCATGAGAGCAGAGGGATTACATGCAATATCCATAACACAAGTTACTGGGGCAAATATACCCTCTTAAAAGGTAGCATTGATGTTCATAAAGTACTCCCTCCGTCCCAAAATTCTTGTCTTAGATTTGTCTAGATACAGATGTATCAAGTCACATTTTAGTATTAGATACATCCGTATCTAGACAAATCTAAGACAAGAAATTTGGGACAGAGGGAGTAGTTGAAAGTAATCTATAAGAAATCATTGTCAACCTCTCGCATCTTTTGGTCAAAAGAGGAATTTAGAACCGTCATTTGGCACACAAAAATCACATGCAAGATCACCCAGAAAGTTGTACTACTAGTACTAGTACTGCGTGTTAGATGAGAAAACACGATCAAGATCGAGAAAAAGATCGTCAAGAAGAGATATTACCTGGACTTGCTTAATGAGGGATCCCGGAGAGGGGGGCTTGGACAGGGCGATGGCTTTGAGCTTGTGTGCGGTAGTCTCGGCGGGGTGCTTGTGCTTCTTCGTACCATGAGCCTCGATGGTTTTGGCCGGAGCCATAGACATCACTTCGGCCGATGCTCCAGCGTCCATCAAGAAACTGTCAAATAGAAATAAAAGAAAAGAAACCATAATCACAAACCCAAAAGAATAAAAGAGAGGGAGTTATAGGATCAGTCTCGGGGTTGCAAGACCGGGCCTTGGCCACAATCAACACCATTGATGCACTCACCTTTCCTTCTTTGGGAGAGAAGAACAATGGCAGAAGTAGGTCGGGGTTTTCTTGAAGAAATGAGGAACAAGATGAGGCAGAAGCGAGGATTGGGTAGAGAGGAAGCTGAGAGAGAAGAGTGAAATGATGGTTGCTTCGTCCGTCCAACTTACTGCTGGAAAGGAGAGGGTTTTGTGATTTGACGGCTCATTGGGCATTACTGCGACGCTTCGATCGGGGTAGTCTACCGTCACTCTACTACGGAGTAATTTAGTGCATGGCTGGTGGACCCCGATGCTGGCTGTCCCACACGTCGGCGAAAGTGAGTAATTTAGTGCATGGATGGAGGAGGATCCGCACGGTAGAGCGTGTCCACTATTTTTCAGAAGAAAAAAATGATTACAGCAAGCGTTTCCACTCTTACGACGGAGGAGTGCGAAACACGGCAGCCACTTGAACATACATAGTGCTCCTACTACTAGGCATGTGCAGTGGTTTATACGTCAGTACTACACAATCTTGTTGCTAGTGTAGTAAGATATGATGATAACAAATGATGTTGTGCGCATGTCAACTACTCCTATATGTAACATAGTACCGCTTTTTCGACTGTCCGGTCGAGAATGAACGGTGAGATCAATGTTAACAGAACCAGGTCCACAACGCATGGAGAGTACGGTGCTACAGTACTCCACGAAACATGAACCATATGAAGCACGAATAGTGTTAGGCAGGGTGTATGAAGGGTGCACGGGATGGGAGCAAAAGTTCCCTTCTCGACCCACTTTTGGGTGTTTGGCAGAGTGCATGAAGGGTGCATGAGTCCACACTAGTAGGTTGACAAAAATACACGAAGAGGAAACAACTATATTGAGATGAGAATGCAACCAAACACACCCACACACTTTGTGCTACAGTGACTCATCTGCACCGTCTGAGTTTGATCCAACGGTCATGTTGCGCCAAGACATGGACATGCCCATGCAGAGGGCGCCTAAACACCACCGAAGTCCCTCTGCTTCTCGAGGCGCACGACGTTGGTGATGCAGGGTGCAACCGCCCGCAGAGCCCGATCCCGGTCGACGGGAGCTAGCTCGTCAAAGACGGTGTCCAATGGCACGAATGGATTTCGGTGATGGAGCCCTGAAAGGATTCGCCCAGCAATGGCGACGGCAGCCCGCAACCCCTCCTTGTCCAACTCATCCCCCACCATCGCGCGGAGACGGCTCAGCACCTCGAAGATATAGGTGAAGAAGGAGACCAGGTCAGGAAGCCGCAGCTCGTTGAAGTCGACCGGGTGGTCGAACGGGTTTAGCCCGACGGCCGGCATCATCGCGCTGGCACGACGGTAGGCATCGCGCAGCCGCAACACGCGCGTGGCAACTTGGTTCACCAAGTGGCTGAGGCGATCCTAGACCTCGTCACGATCGGCCCGCTCACGCTCCTCTGATGGCCTATCGTATCTCCCGCTTTCTGCAGCAATGCCGCCGATGCCTCGAGCATCTTTGTGGTGGACGCCTGCCGCTTTTGAAGCTCCGTGAACTCCCGCACATAACGGAGGAGCATGGCACTCCTCTCCTCCTTGAGCTCACAGCGCTCCACGTCCTTGGCCCTGAGCTCCGCATCCTTGGCATGTGATACGTCCATTTTGCATCATGCTTTTATATCGATATTTATTGCATTATGGACTGTTATTTCACTTTATGTCACAATACTTATGGCTATTCTCTCTTATTTTACAAGGTTTACATAAAGAGGGAGAATGCCGGCAGCTAGAATTCTGGGCTGGAAAAGGAGCAAATATTAGAGACCTATTCTGTGCAACTCCAAAAGTCCTGAAACTCCACGGAACGTCTTAAAATAAATAAAGAAAAATCCTCGCAAAAGATGAAGGCTAGGGGGGCCACACCCTTCTCACGAGGGTGGGGGGCGCCCCCCCTAGGGCGCGCCCCCCTACCTCGTGGGCCCCCTGGTGGCTCTCCGACGTCCATCTTCTCCTATATGAAGTCTTTCGATGAGGAAAAAATAGGAAGGAACTTTTCGGGACGAGACTCCGCCGCCACGAGGCGGAACCTTGGCGGATCCAATCTAGAGCTCCGGCAGAGCTGTTTTGCCGGGGATACTTCCCTCCCGGAGGGGGAAATCATCACCATCGTCATCACCAACGCTCCTCTCATCGGGAGAGGGCAATCTCCATCAACATCTTCACCAGCACCATCTCACCTCCAAACCCTAGTTCATCTCTTGTATCCAATTCTTGTCTCAAAGTCCGGGATTGGTGCTAGTAGGTTGCTAGTAGTGTTGATTACTCCTTGTAGTTGATGCTAGTTGGTTTAATTGGTGGAAGATCATATGTTCAGATCCTATATGCATATTATTACCCCTCTGATTATGAACATGAATATGCTTTGTGAGTAATTAGTTTGTTCCTGAGGACAAGGGAGAAGTCTTGCTATGAGTAGTCATGTGAATTTGGTATTCGTTTGATATTTTGACAAGATGTATGTTGTCTAGCCTCTAGTGGTGTTATGTGAACGTCGACTACATAACACTTCACCATTATTTGGGCCTAGAGGAAGGCATTGGGAAGTAATAAGTAGATGATGGGTTGCTAGAGTGACAAAAGCTTAAACCCTAGTTTATGCGTTGCTTCGTAAGGGGCTGATTTGGATCCATATGTTTCATGCTATGGTTAGGTTTACCTTAATACTTTTGTTGTAGTTGCGGATGCTTGCAATAGAGGTTAATCATAAGTGGGATGCTTGTTCAAGTAAGAACAGCACCCAAGCACCGGTCCACCCACATATCAAATTATCAAAGTATCAAACGCGAATCATATGAACGTGATGAAAACTAGCTTGACGATATTCCCATGTGTCCTCGGGAGCGCTTTTCCTATTATAAGAGTTTGTTCCGGCTTGTCCTTTGATACAAAAAGGATTGGGCCACCTCGCTGCACTTTATTTACTTTTGTTACTTGTTGCTCGTTACAATTTATCCTATCACAAAACTATCTGTTACCACTTGTTTCAGTACTTGCAGAGAATACCTTGCTGAAAACCGCTTATCATTTCCTTCTGCTCCTCGTTGGGTTCGACACTCTTACTTATCGAAAGGACTACGATAGATCCCCTATACTTGTGGGTCATCAAGACTCTTTTCTGGCGCCGTTGCCGGGGAGTGTAGCGCCTTTGGTAGGTGGAGTTTGGTAAGGAAAAATTTATATATTGTGCTGAAATTTACTGTCACTTGTTACTATGGAAAGTAATTCTCTGAGGGGCTTGTTCGGGGTATCTTCACCCCATCCAGTGGAGCAAAGAGTTGCTCCTCAACCTACTGAACCTATTGAAAATGAAACTCCTTTTGAATTTCCTTCGGGTATGATGGAAAAACTGCTAGCTGACCCTTTTACAGGAGATAGAACAAAGCATCATGATGAGCACTTAATATATGTGGATGAAGTTTGTGGATTATTTAAGCTTGTAGGTATACCCGATGATGTTGCTAAGAAGAAGGTCTTCCATTTATCTTTGAAGGGAGACACATTGGTATGGTATAGGCTATGTGATGATATGAGATCATGGGACTATAAAAGATTGAAGTTGGAATTTCATCAAAAGTATTACCCTATGCATCTTGTTCATCGTGATCGCAATTATATATATAATTTATGGCCTCACGAAGGAGAAAGCATCGCTCAAGCTTGGGGGAGGCTTAAATCAATGTTATATTCATGCCCCAATCATGAGCTCCCGAGAGAAATAATTATGCAAAGTTTTTATGCTCGGCTTTCTGAAAACAATCGCACCATGCTCGATACTTCTTGTGCTGGCTCTTTTATGATGAAGACTATTGAATTCAGATGGAATTTATTGGATAGAATTAAATGCAACTCTGAAGATTGGGACCTCGACGAAGGTAAGGAGTCAGGTATGAGACCTAAGTTTGATTGTGTTAAATCTTTTATAGACACCGATATCTTCCGTAAGTTTAGCACTAAATATGGACTTGACTCTAAGATAGTAGCTTCTTTCTGTGAATCTTTTGCTACTTATGTTGATCTCCCTAAGGAGAAGTGTTTTAAATATCATCCTCCCATAGAAGTAAAAGTAGTTGCACCTATTAAAGTTGAAGAAAAGACTGTCACTTATAATGATCCTATTGTTCCTACTTCTTATGTTGAGAAACCACATTTCCCTGTTAGAGTAAAGGATCATGCTAAAGCTTCAACTGTTGTTCGTAAAAGTAATATTAGAACATATACACCTCCTGAGAAAGTTAAAGTAGAACCTAAAATTGCTATTGTTAAAGATCTCTTGTCTGATAATATTGATGGGCATGTTATTCGGTTCGAAGGTGAAACTGCTAGAATTGCTAAACCTTGTGATAAAGATCATTGTTAAAATAGGAGATCATTGTTAAACCTGTGGTAGGCGTGCCTGTTATTTCTGTTAAAATAGGAGATCATTGTTATCATGGCTTATGTGATATGGGTGCTAGTGCTAGTGTAATACCTATTGACTTATATGAAGAAATTAAGAATGAAATTGCACCTGCTAAGTTAGAAGGTATTGATGTTACTATTAAACTTTCTAATAGAGATACTATTGCACCCATGGGAATTGTTAGAGATGTTGAAGTCTTGTGTGGGAAAACTAAATATCCTGCTGATTTTCTTGTTCTTGGTTCCCCGCAAGATAGCTTTTGTCCCATTATATTTGGTAGACCCTTCTTGAACACTGTCAATGCTACCATAGATTGCGAAAAGAATGTTGTTACTGTTGGCTTGGATGATATGGTTCATGAGTTTAATTTCTCTAAATTTAGTAAACAACATTGTGAGGAAGAATTACCTAGTAAGGATGAAATTATTGGTCTTGCTTCTATTGCCATACCTCCGAGTGATCCTTTAGAACACTATTTGCTAGACCATGAAAATGATATGTTCATGAATGAGAGAAGGGAAATAGATGAAGTATTCTTTAAACAGGAACCTATTCTGTAACACAACTTGCCTGTTGAAATTTTAGGGGATCCTCCTCCACCCAAGGGTGATCCCGTGTTTGAGCTTAAACCTTTGCCTGATAATCTTAAATATGCTTATCTTGATGAAAATAAGATATATCATGTTATTATTAGTGCTAACCTTTCAGAACATGAAGAAGAAAGATTGTTGAAAACTCTGAAGAAGCATTGTGCTGCTATTGGCTACACTCTTGATGATCTTAAGGGCATTAGTCCCACTCTATGTCAACAACAACAACAACAACAAAGCCTTTAGTCCCAAACAAGTTGGGGTAGGCTAGAGGTGAAACCCATAAGATCTCGCAACCAACTCATGGCTCTGGCACATGGATAGCAAGCTTCCACGCACCCCTGTCCATAGCTAGCTCTTTGTCGATACTCCAATCCTTCAGGTCTCTCTTAACGGACTCCTCCCATGTCAAAATCGGTCGACCCCGCCCTCTCTTGACATTCTCCGCACGCTTTAGCCGTCCGCTATGCACTGGAGCTTCTGGAGGCCTGCGCTGAATATGCCCAAACTATCTCAAACGATGTTGGACAAGCTTCTCCTCAATTGGTGCTACCCCAACTCTATCTCGTATATCATCATTCCAGACTCGATCCTTCCTCGTGTGGCCACACATCCATCTCAACATACGCATCTCCGACACACCTAACTGTTGAACATGTCGCCTTTTAGTCGGCCAACACTCCGCGCCATACAACATTGCGGGTCGAACCGCCGTCCTGTAGAACTTGCCTTTTAGCTTTTGTGGCACTCTCTTGTCACAGAGAATGCCAGAAGCTTGGCGCCACTTCATCCATCCGGCTTTGATTCGATGGTTCACATCTTCATCAATACCCCCATCCTCCTGCAACATTGACCCCAAATACCGAAAGGTGTCCTTCCGAGGTACCACCTGGCCATCAAGGCTAACCTCCTCCTCCTCACAGCTAGTAGTACTGAAACCGCACATCATGTACTCGGTTTTAGTTCTACTAAGCCTAAACCCTTTCGATTCCAAGGTTTGTCTCCATAACTCTAACTTCCTATTTACCCCCGTCCGACTATCGTCAACTAGCACCACTTCATCCGCAAAGAGCATACACCATGGGATATCTCCTTGTATACCCCTTGTGACCTCATCCATCACCAATGCAAAAAGATAAGGGCTCAAAGCTGACCCCTGATGCAGTCCTATCTTAATCGGGAAGTCATCGGTGTCGACATCACTTGTTCGAACACTTGTCACAACATTATTGTACATGTCCTTGATGAGGGTAATGTACTTTGCTGGGACTTTGTGTTTCTCCAAGGCCCACCACATGACATTCCGCGGTATATTATCATAGGCCTTCTCCAAGTCAATGAACACCATATGCAAGTCCTTCTTATGCTCCCTATATCTCTCCATAAGTTGTCGTACCAAGAAAATGGCTTCCATGGTCGACCTCCCAGGCATGAAACCAAACTGATTTTTGGTCACGCTTGTCATTCTTCTTAAGCGGTGCTCAATGACTCTCTCCCATAGCTTCATTGTATGGCTCATCATCTTAATTCCACGGTAATTAGTACAACTCTGAACATCCCCCTTGTTCTTGAAGATTGGTACTAATATACTCCGTCTCCATTCTTCTGGCATCTTGTTTGCCCGAAAAATGAGGTTGAAAAGCTTGGTTAGCCATACTATCGCTATGTCCCCGAGACCTTTCCACACCTCAATGGGGATACAATCAGGGCCCATCGCCTTGCCTCCTTTCATCCTTTTTAAAGCCTCCTTCACCTCAGACTCCTGGATGCGCCGCACAAAACGCATGCTGGTCTCATCAAAGGAGTCATTCAGTTCAATGGTAGAACTCTCATTCTCCCCATTGAACAGCTTGTCGAAGTACTCCCGCCATCTATGCTTAATCTCTTCGTCCTTCACCAAGAGTTGGCCTGCTCCATCCTTGATGCATTTGACTTGGCCAATATCCCTCGTCTTCCTCTCCCGGATCTTAGCCATCTTATAGATGTCCCTTTCACCTTCCTTCGTGCCTAACCGTTGGTAGAGGTCCTCATATGCCCGACCCCTTGCTTCACCAACAGCTCGCTTTGCGGCCTTCTTCGCCATCTTGTACTTCTCTATGTTGTCTGCACTCCTATCCAGGTATAGGCGTCTGAACGAATCTTTCTTCTCTTTAAGCGCCTTCTGGACATCATCATTCCACCACCAGGTATCCTTATCTTCGCTTCTCCTTCCCCTGGACACTCCAAACTCCTCCGAGGCCACCTTACGAATGCAAGTCACCATCTTCATCCACACATTGTCCGCATCCCCTCCTTCCTCCCAAGGGCCCTCCTTAAATACCCTCTCCTTGAACACCTGAGCTACCTCCCCCTTGAGTTTCCACCACTTCGTTCTAGCGACCTTGGCACGCTTATCCCGCTGGACACGAATCCGAAAGCGGAAGTTAGCAACCACCAGCTTATGTTGGGGTACAACACTCTCCCCAGGTATCACCTTACAGTCTAGGCACGCACGCCTATCTTCTCTTCTCGAGAGGATGAAATCAATCTGGCTAGAGTGTTGGCCACTACTAAAAGTCACCAGATGTGATTCTCTCTTTCTAAAGAGGGTGTTAGCTACAATCATGTTGTAGGCTAGAGCAAAGCTTAAGACATCTTCTCCTTCTTGATTCCTGATGCCATAGCCAAAGCCCCCATGCGCCCCTTCAAAACCTGTGTTAGATGTACCCACGTGGCCATTGAGGTCTCCTCCTATGAAGAGCTTCTCACCAATCGGTACACTCCTAACCATGTCTTCCAAGCCTTCCCAGAACTCCCTCTTGGTGTTCTCATTGTGGCCTACTTGCGGGGCATATGCGCTGATAACATTGAGAACCAAGTCCTCAGCTACCAGCTTGACCAGGATAATCCGGTCCCCACGTCTCCTGACGTCTACCACTCCATACTTGAGGCTCTTGTTGATCAAGATGCCTACGCCATTTCTGTTTGCAGCCGTCCCCGTGTACCACAGCTTGAAGCCGGTATCCTCCACCTCCTTCGCCTTCTGTCCTCTCCATTTGGTTTCTTGGACGCAAAGGATATCAACACCTCTCCTCACTGCTGCATCAACTAGCTCCCGAAGCTTCCCTGTCAAAGACCCTACGTTCCAGCTACCTAAGCGAATCCTCCTAGGCTCGGCTAGCTTCCTTACCCTTTGCACTTGTCGAGTCAAATGCGAAGACCCTTGCTCATTTTTCACTACATCCAGGCGCCGATGTAGCGCGCCACTAAGGATGCGACGACCTGATCCTCGCTCACTTGCCACCGTATCCGGATCAAGATACGGCGCGCCACTTGGGGGGTGACGGCCCGGCCCTTGCCCATTTCCCACCACACCCGGGTTCCGATGTGGCGCGTCGCTGAGAGGGTTACGCCCCAACGAAAATCTTTTGGGTTTCATCTCCATAAGAGTGGTTGAGTTTTTACGTTGGCTCGCCAAGCCTATCACAACCCTCCTCCTTTACCCGGGCTTGGGACCGGCTATGTTGAGACAACATAGGCAGAGTTAGTCCCACTCTATGTCAACATAAAATAAATTTGGAAGAACATGCTAAACCAGTTCGTGATCCTCAATGACGTTTGGATCCTAAAATGAAAGAAGTGGTAAGAAAAGAAATACTAAAGCTTCTGGAGGCAGGTATAATCTATCCCGTTGCTGATAGTGAGTGGGTAAGTCCTGTCCATTGTGTCCCTAAGAAGGGAGGTATTACTGTTGTTCCTAATGATAAAGATGAATTGATTCCACAAAGAATTATCATAGGTTATAGGATGGTAATTGATTTCTGCAAATTAAATAAAGCTACTAAGAAAGATCATTACCCCTTACCTTTTATTGATCAAATGCTAGAAAGATTATGAAAACATACACACTATTGCTTTCTAGATGGTTATTCTGGTTTCTCTCAAATACCTGTGTCGGCTAGAGATAAATCAAAGACTACTTTTACATGCCCTTTTGGTACTTTTGCTTATAGACGTATGCCTTTTGGTTTATGTAATGCACCTGCTACCTTTCAAAGATACATGATGGCTATATTCTCTGACTTTTGTGAAAAGATTTGTGTGGTTTTCATGGACGACTTTTCCGTCTATGGTTCCTCTTTTGATGATTGCTTGAGCAATCTTGATCGAGTTTTGCAGAGATGTGAAGAAACTAATCTTGTCTTGAATTGGGAAAAGTGCCACTTTATGGTTAATGAAGATATTGTCTTGGGGCACAAAGTTTCTAAAAGAGGTATTGAAGTTGATAAAGCCAAGGTTGATGCTATTGAAAAGATGCCATGTCCCAAGGACATCAAAGGTATAAGAAGTTTCATTGGTCACGCCGGATTTTACAAGAGGTTCATTAATGACTTCTCAAAAATTTCTCGGCCTCTGACCAATTTATTGCAAAAAGATATACCATTTGTCTTTGATGATAATTGTGTAGAAGCATTTGAAATACTTAAGAAAGCATTAGTCTCTGCACCTGTTGTTCAGCCACCTAATTGGAATTTACCCTTTGAAGTTATGTGTGATGCTAGTGATTATGTTGTAGGTGCTGTTCTAGGGCAGAGAGTTGATAATAAATTAAATGTTATTCATTATGCTAGTAAGACTCTAGACAATGCTCAAATAAATTATGCTACTACTGAAAAAGAGCTTTTAGCAGTTGTATGCTTGTGATAAGTTCAGACCTTATATTGTTGATTCTAAAGTAACTATTCACACTGATCATGCTTCTATTAAATACCTTATGGAAAAGAAAGATGCTAAAATTAGACTTATTAGATGGGTTCTCTTGCTACAAGAATTTGATTTGCATATTGTTGATAGAAAGGGAGCTGAGAACCCCGTTGCAGACAACTTGTCTAGGTTAGAGAATATTCTTGATGACCCACTACCTATTAATGATGACTTTCCTGATGAACAATTAAATGTTATAAGTACTTCTCGTAGTACTCCATGGTATGCTGATTATGGTAATTATATTGTTGTTAAGTTTCTACCACCTAGCTTCACATACCAGCAAAAGAAAACGTTTTTCTATGACTTGAGACATTATTTTTGGGATGAATCACATCTTTATAAAGAAGGAGTAGATGGTGTTATTAGACGTTGTGTACCTGAGCATGAACAGGAACAGATCCTACGCAAGTGCCACTCCGAAACTTATGGAGGACACCACGCTGGAGATAGAACTGCACATAAGGTATTGCAATCTGGTTTTTATTGGCCTACTCTCTTCAAGGATGCCCGTAAGTTTGTCTTGTCTTGTGATGAATGTCAAAGAATTGGTAATGTTAGTAGATGTCAAGAAATGCCTATGAATTATTCACTTGTTATTGAATTGTTTGATGTTTGGGGCTTTGATTATATGGGACCTTTTCCTGCCTCTAATGGATACACACATATTTTAGTTGTTGTTGATTATGTTACTAAGTGGGTAGAAGCTATTCCAACTAGTAGTGTTGATCATAACACTTCTATTAAAATGCTTAAAGAAGTTATTTTTCCGAGGTTTGGAGTCCCTAGATATTTAATGACTGATGGTGGTTCACACTTTATTCATGGTGCCTTCCGTAAAATGCTTGCTAAATATGATGTTAATCATAGAATTGCATCTCCTTATCACCCACAGTATAGTGGTCAAGTAGAATTGAGCAATAGAGAGCTCAAATTAATTTTGCAAAAGACTATTAATAGGTCTAGAAAGAATTGGTCTAAGAAACTTGATGATGCATTATGGGCATATAGAACTGCATACAAAAATACTATGGGTATGTCTCCGTATAAAATGGTTTATGGAAAAGCATGTCACTTACCTCTCGAACTAGAACATAAGGCATATTGGGCTATTAAAGAGCTTAACTATGATTTTAAACTTGCCGGTGAGAAGAGGTTATTTGATATTAGCTCACTTCATGAATGGAGAACCCAAGCTTATGAAAATGCCAAGTTGTTTAAAGAAAAAGTTAAAAGATGGCATGACAAAAGGATACAAAAGCGTGAGTTTAATGTAGGCGATTATGTATTGCTATACAACTCTCGTTTAGGATTTTTTGCAGGAAAACTTCTCTCTAAATGGGAAGGCCCCTACATTATCAAGGAGGTCTATCATTCCGGTGCCATAAAAATCAACAACTTCGAGGGCACAAATCCGAAGGTGGTAAACGGTCAAAGAATTAAACATTATATCTCAGGTAATCCCATAAATGTTGACACCAATATTATTGAAACTGTAACCCCGGAGGAATACATAAGGGACACTTTCTGGAACATTTGAAACTCCGAAAAGGAATAGGTATGTGGTACGGTAAGTAAACTGACTCCAAAACAATTTTTAAGGCAATATTTCTCCGTTTTGGAATATTTAGAAAAATAGAAAAATAAGTAGCAGTCCGGGAAGGACACGAGGGCCCCACGAGGGTGGTGGGCGCGCCCTACCCCCCTGGGCGCGCCCCCTACCTCGTGAGCGCCTCGTGTGCCTTCCGGACTCCGTTTTCTTGCACGTTACGTATTTTGGTCGGTAAAAATTCATTATATAACCTCCCGAAGGTTTTGACTCCCGTATCACGCAAACCTCCTTTGTTCTTGTTTTGAGCTGTTTTCTGTCCGGGTTTTCCAGGCTAGGCATCATGTCGTCTCCCTCCTCCAACAATGGTGACGATGATGCTTGGCTAATGAAGATAGATCTGAAGAGGGAAGAACCCACGAGGGTCAACAAGGATGAAAGGATCAAGAAGGCCACGGAGGATCAAGCTCCAGCAGCAAAAGACATCCTTCAACTAGATCATAACCTTCTTACCCCAACCGAGATCGAAGCTTTCAAGATGATTGAGTTAGATCGTATACAAAACAAGTATCTCGCACAAGAAAATATTTTGTTGAAGGAGCATATTATCGCACTCAAGGGCATTATTCGCAAGCTAGAGGACCTCTTACGCTCGATGTGCAATTATCCGTCACCTCCATCGTCTTCTCCAACAAAGAAGAATTGAGTATCTAGGTATGGGCACTCACCTTGGCAACTGCCAAGATTGGGGGAGGTGCCCCGATATCGTATCACAATCACAACTCCTATCTTTACCGTTTTTCTTAGTTTGATCCTAGTAGTAGTATCTTGATCTAGTAGAATAAAGTTTATGGCATGATCTAGTTTTGAGTTTTGCTTTATGATCTCTCTATGTAATCGAGTCCGTGAGTTATATATAATAAAGATTACTGTTGAGTCAAGGGCTTGATTATTTTGCCATGATCTTAGGTGAATAAAAGAAAGAAGAAAAGAATAAAAAGAAACAAAAAGTTCATATTGATCTTATTGAGAGTAATGACTTCACATAGAAAGAGTATGATGATTAAAAGTTGTTGGGAGTTGGCAGACATAGCTTTGGTCATTGTTGCAATTAATAGGGAGTAATAAGGAAAGACAGGTTTTCACATATAGATATATTATCATTGACATCTTTTATGATTGGGAGCACTCATTAAAATATGACATGCTAAAGAGTTGATGTTGGACAAGGAAGACAACGTAATGAGTTATGTCTTTCTTATATCTGAGATAAAGTATGTTGTCATGGTTCCTCTAACTTGTTGAGCTTGCCTTTCCCCCCTCATGCTAGCCAAATTCTCAGCACCAAGTAGAAATACTACTTGTGCTTCCAAAATCCCTATACCAGTTTTGCCATGAGAGTCCACCATATCTACCTATGGATTGAGTAAGATCCTTCAAGTAAGTTGTCATCGGTGCAAAGCAATAAAAATTGCTCTAAATATGTATGATTGATTGGTGTGGGAGAAATAAGCTTTATACGATCTTGTGATGTGGAAGTAATAAAAGCGACAGACTGCATAATAAAGTTTCATATCACAAGGGGCAATATAAAGTGACGTTCTTTCGCATTGAAATTTTATGCATCCAACCATAAAAGCGCATGGCAACCTCTGCTTACCTCTGCGAAGAGCCTATCCTTTATCATTATCTCCTACCTATGCAAGAGTCACAGTGATCTTCACCTTTCCTTTTTCATTTTATCCTTTGGCAAGCTCGGCATGTTGGAAAGAACATGATATATATATCTAATTGGATATAGGGGAGCATGAACCATTATTGTTGACATTACCCTTGAGGTAAAAGGTTGTGGGGCAAATCTATAAGCCACTATCTTTCTCTGTGTCCGACTAAAACTCCGTAACCACAAGTATTGCGTGAGTGTTAGCAATTATGGAGGACTAAATGATAGTTGAGCATGTGGACTTGCTTTTTAGCTCTGACATAGACTCTTTCCAATGTTATGATAAATTGCAATTGCTTCAATGACTGAGATTATAGTTTGTCGAAGCACAATAAGGTTTATGATTTATACTTTTGCATTGTGAATAGATCATCACTTGAACATAAGTAATCATATGACAAAATCTATATATGTTGCTGTTATGAGAATAATCATGATGCCTTCATGTCCGTATTTTATTTTTATCGGCGCCTCTACCTCTAAACATGAGGACATATTTATTGTTATCGGCTTTTCGCTTGAGGACAAGCGAGGTCTAAGCTTGGGGGAGTTGATACGTCCATTTTGCATCATGCTTTTATATCGATATTTATTGCATTATGGACTGTTATTTCACTTTATGTCACAATACTTATGGCTATTCTCTCTTATTTTACAAGGTTTACATAAAGAGGGAGAATGCCGGCAGCTGGAATTCTGGGCTGGAAAAGGAGCAAATATTAGAGACCTATTCTGTGCAACTCCAAAAGTCCTGAAACTCCACGGAACGTCTTAAAATAAATAAAGAAAAATCCTCGCAAAAGATGAAGGCTAGGGGGCCTACACCCTTCTCACGAGGGTGGGGGCGCCCCCCCCTAGGGCGCGCCCCCCTACCTCGTGGGCCCCCTGGTGGCTCTCCGACGTCCATCTTCTCCTATATGAAGTCTTTCGATGAGGAAAAAATAGGAAGGAACTTTTCAGGACGAGACTCCGCCGCCACGAGGCGGAACCTTGGCGGATCCAATCTAGAGCTCCGGCAGAGCTATTTTGCCGGGGATACTTCCCTCTCGGAGGGGGAAATCATCACCATCGTCATCACCAACGCTCCTCTCATCGGGAGAGGGCAATCTCCATTAACATCTTCACCAGCACCATCTCATCTCCAAACCCTAGTTCATCTCTTGTATCCAATTCTTGTCTCAAAGTCCGGGATTGGTGCTAGTAGGTTGCTAGTAGTGTTGATTACTCCTTGTAGTTGATGCTAGTTGGTTTAATTGGTGGAAGATCATATGTTCAGATCCTATATGCATATTATTACCCCTCTGATTATGAACATGAATATGCTTTGTGAGTAATTAGTTTGTTCCTGAGGACAAGTTAGAAGTCTTGCTATGAGTAGTCATGTGAATTTGGTATTCGTTTGATATTTTGATAAGATGTATGTTGTCTAGCCTCTAGTGGTGTTATGGGAATGTCGACTACATAACACTTCACCATTATTTGGGCCTAGAGGAAGGCATTAGGAAGTAATAAGTAGATGATGGGTTGCTAGAGTGACAGAAGCTTAAACCCTAGTTTATGCGTTGCTTCGTAAGGGGCTGATTTGGATCCATATGTTTCATGCTATGGTTAGGTTTACCTTAATACTTTTATTATAGTTGCGGATGCTTGCAATAGAGGTTAATCATAAGTGGGATGCTTGTTCAAGTAAGAACAGCACCCAAGCACCGGTGCACCCACATATCAAATTATCAAAATATCAAACGTGAATCATATGAACGTGATGAAAACTAGCTTGATGATATTCCCATGTGTCCTCGGGAGCGCTTTTCCTATTATAAGAGTTTGTTCCGGCTTGTCCTTTGCTACAAAAAGGATTGGGCCGCCTTGTTGCACTTTATTTACTTTTGTTACTTGTTGCTCGTTACAATTTATCCTATCACAAAACTATCTGTTACCACTTGTTTCAGTACTTGTAGAGAATACCTTGCTGAAAACCACTTATCATTTCCTTCTGCTCCTCGTTGGGTTCGACACTCTTACTTATCGAAAGGACTACGATAGATCCCCTATACTTGTGGGTCATCAGCATGGAGCTCCTGTGTCAGGAGCCTCACCTCGGACTCCGTGATCTGCTGCGCCGCCATGGCACCAGGTAGAAGCAATGGGGAGAGGAAGCAAAGGGGGCAAAACGGCTGAAAGGCAATGCAATCTATGGGAAGGCGGAGGGAGCGGGGAATCTTTTGGTTTTCACCACGGTAAAACACCAGTCGACGACTTCTCACATCAGGGAGCAGTGGGTACAGGCGGAGTCATCGTGACTAATTGCTGTCGCGCCTGCTCCCGTCAATCAAAAAATTAAAAATCCTGCCGCGCCTGCTCCCGTCAATCAAAAAATTAAAAATCCTGCCGCACCCAAACACCAGAGCAACACCGCAGTGGATATTTAAATTTACTTGTCGGCAAGTAGATAAAAAAAGGGGTGAAAAAACAAATGTGGCGGCGGCCTAGCTAATCGGTCAAACTAGCCCAACTAGCTAGCCACCGTGCTTCACTGATGTACTCGGCGGGAAAGGTGGTCTTTCGTGATTTGATGACTCATTTACTTTCTTCGGCGCTACGACCGAGGAGGACCCAGAAAACACGCGGTAGGGCGTCCCACGTCAGGAAGAATATATGCGTGCACCACCCGGGAGGACCCTGAAACCGCGCGGTATGGTGTGCCACGTCTCGGCACGGAGGAAAAAATGTGCGTGTAAAAATATACTGTATCTCTATCTTCTCTAGTACACCAATTTTCAAACTTTGGATAGCCACCCGCCGTGACGCAGAACCGTTTGCTAGCCATTGATTTCCTCCACGGGTTGAATCGCCACCGTTTATCAAAGTTGAACCCTACTGATCCAACGGTTATGGTTAGTGGGATTTGCTCCCACGGTTGGGCGCCAAAACAAGGCTGGGAGGATCTTTCTAGAGCTTCAAGTGAGCACGCAGCTAGCCTCATATTGTGAAATGTTCCTGTTAATACTCTAGTACACACCAGAAGCATCTAAACAAATGTGCATGTAGAGGCTAGCGGCCTATATTAGCAATTTGCTCCTCACATGAATACTGTTGAATGCATGTAGGGAAGTATTTTTTTCTCAAAAGAATTAGAACACGGTAGAAAAAAGTGTACGCATGGCAATATTTTTGTTCGCTGAATGAAATATTCAAAATATCATTATAAGTTTTAGATTTAGACTTTACTTTATTTTTCTTAAGGGGACACTAAGTTACTTAAATTGATGTGCGGTCGAAAGAGTGAGACGGGTTGGAGAGAGTGACCTAGATAGACGATGTGCATGAGAGAGTATACAATGTGAGTAGGTCGAATTGGGCTCAAACATGGTGATATATTGTTTTTGTCCGAGAAAGAGCAAGGTCAATCGAGACATACAGAAAGAGAGAGAGATTGAGTGAGCGTGGCCCACCATGAGGTCGAAAGAGTGGTGGCGGCTTGGATGGACTGACCTAGATAGACAATCTGCGTGAGAGAGTATAGAGTGTGTCGATCGAGGCCCGAACAAGGAGATATATCATTTGTGTGTGAAAGAAAATGAGGTTAAACGAGACTCAGATAAAGAGAGCGAGATTGAGCGAGTGTGGCCCGCCGTGCGGAAGAAAGAGTGAGATAGTCTCGAGGGAGTGACCTAGATATACAACGTGCGCGCATGCGCATGCACGAGAGGTTGGGGGGCTAGATAGGCAATGCATGTATTTAGCGCGAGAGGGTGAGAGGGAGAGGGGGATAGAGAGAGAGCTCGGCATGGGGTGCAATGGTGTGTGTGTGAGGTAAATACATTTGGTAACAGAGTGGAAAAAGGGGTTGTGCAGTTGAGAGACTTAGAGATCGAAACATGTAGAGAAAGAATGAACGTGTGTTGGAAACCGATAGCTTCCTAAGGTGGTTAGGAGAGGAAGGTTGACCGATACAGGAACTATGTAGCGTTTGTGCGGGGGGGGGGGGCTAAAAACAACATTTGAATGTACATAGTACGAGACGTAATATCGATGTTTCAATTCGGTGTACATTGTAAGATTTGAACCGAGGACCAGGCGTACGGGTAATTATTTCGAATTCGTGCCATGCTAAGTTTCGAAAAGTTGACATTGACTCAGTTTGTTGTGCTATTTTGTAGGTCATATGTTTGAATCCATCTAAAAGTTTTCTCACTACCATGGTGTTCATCATATACATATGAATTTGTATTAAAAAGTAGCATGGATACAGTGAAATGCGAAATCCACGTTAGAATTGGAGATCGCTACGTGACACGCACTCTAATTCAAATTACTAACTACGTGACACACACTCTAATTCAAATAACTAATTATGTGACACACACTCTAATCCACGTTAGCGTGGGTACCGTTTCAATTTTTTTCAAATAACTCCTAATTAATTAATTTATAGTACTCCCTCTGTTCACTTTTATAAGACCTTGAAGACATTTCAAACAATGTGCAAAACAGTTCATTTTAAGTTGTCTGAAATGACTTACAAAAGTGAACGGATGGAGTATCTCGTTTCGAATGACTAATTATTGCAACGAAAACACGGGCATGGTAATACATACAGATTCGTTTGCAAATGAAAGAAGATTCGTTTGTATTCTCAAGTGTAGGCACACCAGGCAAACTAGGGTCGTGTCGGGGTGGACGCTGCTTCGGTGCCTTAAAGGCAACTGCCTTTGGGTCACTGACATGTGGGCCAGCCACCTGTTGGGCCCATATGTCATGGACATAAAGGCAGGTGCCTTAAGGCACCGAAGCATAGTCCTGTCGGGGTGGTCGCGTGTGTCGGACGGACGCGTAGCACCCAGCCACCCACCCCCCTCCCCCCCCCCCAAAGGACGACGATAATATAAGTTCGCGCTTCCACGTTTCGGATTGAAATATCTGGTGGCCCCAATTCCAGCCCTGCAAAATCTCTCTTCTCCACCGTCCCCTTTCGCGCCCAGATTGCTCAAATCCCTAATTCGCCGCCAACCCTCGAATTGCCCCTTGTCTCATCTCTTTCCCCACTGTTCCCCACCTCTGTGCCGGACGACGACGAAGAAGACAACGGTCGCGCTTCACCACCGCACCGGAGCTACCTCATTTATGCCCTCATCCACCGCACCGGGTGGTCCATTGACAACGTCGGCCGCCGCAACCGACATGCCTCACAGACACCGAGTTCCACCGCATCAGGTGCGCTTCACCGACGCCGTCTCCCAGCTCACCGGGGCTACTTCACCGAGCACATCGTCGCACCTCCGCCACCCGAGGCCGTTGGGGCTTCACCAACGGTCTCGTCCACCGCATCGTAGCGCTCCACTGCCACTCAAGATCTGCATCCGTGCGCGGCCAGCCAACGCCAGCGCATCACCCTCAATGGCTCTGAAGTGACCCGCACTCTAGCTAGGCGAGCATGCCCAAACGCCAACCCGAACTAGGTATCCACACATCACTCCCCTGTGCAATGTTCCGACGATGTTTGGATATCCTTTCACTGCTCTCTTAGCTTACACGCCTATGCAACTCTGACCTTAACTCTTATTTCTTCTGGAGATATCATCTGAAACAAGCAAATCCATATTTTAGCGAAGCATGATGGCGCTACGGGATTTGATACACATCCTGCACACACGTATAACCTTGTAAGTATCTGTCCTCCGGTACAACATCAAGGTCGATTCCTCTTATTTGATCAACCATTCGCCATGTCAAAAATGCAGAGGGGGATGCAAGGAGCACAAGGCCTGCACATCCAAGCAAGTGGTAACATGGACTTGTACATGGAACATCCCAAGCGCAAGCAGAGCTGCAGTGAGCCTATACAACAAGCTAGCGTAAGTCCCTGCATTTCATTTAATTCGTACTGGCATTCATGTATGATTTGTGTGTAGTGGCTGATCCACAAATTCAAGTTACCAGGGGCGAACATTTAACTTAAAAAATACGAAGGCACTTGCACTCCGGAAATCAACATAACTTGAGAAATGTGAAGCTACATGCACTTTGAAAACCAGCTAATGATCCAAAGTAGTTCAGATTATAAACACTAAATGATGCAAGCACCAAAAAACACAAAATGCAACATGGTGTACAAGGACTACAAACATGGTCTGTACCTGCTTGAATTATTCGTTCTCTGGCTGAAAATATCGAAGTGTAATTGCACGTATAACCAGTGCGCAAACTGCATATCAATATATCTATCCTGCACAAGTATGCCAATAGTTTCAAACAACAGATTAGAAAAGTATTTATGCTATGTTGTCATGATACGGGGACTTTATGGTAGATGGCCTCGATGTTTCCTCAAGCTATGAAAATGCACTATAATTTGCTTGTCATCAATCCCTGCAAATCTCTATCTCTCTCAACATAGTAGATCATCATTAGACACTAAATCCTTCAATGAGCTTGCAAAATGCTTGCATTAGATCCCTCATTAGACACTATATGTTCATCACCAGGAGCATGTAAATTTTTTGCATCAAATCCTTCATTAGTAGTCTGTTCATTAGACACTTCAGGCTCAAGAACAACATGAGCTTGTATGTTTGCACCGGAAACTTGATTAGATACATCAGATTCAGTCAGTTCAGTATTGATTGGGGAGTTATAAAATAAGTAGAAATTGGTTTCATTTTCTCATAGATTCCCTACATACAAGCAGTTTTACAACACCGTCAGGTTTAACTATTGGCCAGAAATTGAAGAGTTGAATTAGATATAATCAGGAATGTGATGTACCTGCTCGTTGCGCATGCTACTCTTGCAAGCTGGGACTGTCCATTTGCGCAAGCTCGATGCCATGCCCGTGCTGCCGCTGCTGCCTCCCACGCAGGCTACACCCAGGGTTGGATCTTCATCTTCTTGTCCTTCCGTTCGCTTGAAGCCCGGCGACCGCCCTCCAACGAGGGCGCTAGGAAGTGCTGTGTCGGTCTGTCCAGCGGCGGCTAGGTTAGGAGCGAACCGGACTGGAGGCTGGAGCGAATGAATTGGGATTTTTCCTGCTGTCAATCGATATGGGAGGCGCTCGTTTGGGCCGCGAGCCTGCTATAGGGCCTGCCTTGCACTTATGTTATTGGCCCATCCAAATTGAAACATTTTTCTTCATTTTTTACATTGCCTGCTCGTGCGTTGGGACGAACAAAACTAGCATGGGCCAACCTGGACGACTCAAACTAGGTGCACACTTTCCAGCCACCTGAGGCGGCCGCCCATACCAGCCCCTATAGTGGCGTCGCCCCTTTTTGCGTGTATGATTGGATAGTGAAAAATATTCCAGTGGCGCTTTTGATTTACCCATGGAATGGTTGAATTGCTTGTTTCTATGAACTGAGTTCGCCAATAATGTGAAGGATGCCAGTCTTTTCATCCTATTGTAGATTGCTTAGGTCTCAATATGCCAAAAGTAATCGCATGAAATGTATAGTAAAAGCCAGTGTGATGTGTTTGGCTACAACTAGTCTGACTATACGTCCTCATATAACATATCAAGGACGCACCATCTTACCAGATTAACCATTCGACTTACCCATGCAGTGTGGGAAGAAAGAAGTATTGGGACTGTGTATCCAAGCAATTGATGCCATGGATTCCTTCGTACAACCTTGTAAGCGAAAAAGAAGTTGCAGTGTGCCTGTACAAAGAACTAGCGTAAGTTCAGTTACCTGCTTCTCGAAATTTTAATTAGCCACTTATTGCAAAATTGTTCAATTATGTTGCTTGGATTAATTTAGTTTGCTACTGATTACATAATGGCACAGCCTGTTAATCATATTGTAGACTGTGCCTATCTATGTGTTTGATACTTACTGTTAAGAATTACCTGTTTGCCTTAACTTAAATATCTACTTGTTTGTTTAACTGCTTTGCTGCCGCAACAGCGGGTTACAATGATGTTAATAACTACTTTTCAGCATCCAATTGAAACTCTTTAATTCCTTGTTTGTTTAACTGCTTTGCTGTTATAACTCCCAGTTGAGATGTTTTGCTAACTTCAACTTTTCTGAATCCAATCGGAACTTTAATGGCAAAACAGGTTAGCCCAATATCAAAGAGCGAGATCCCCATGGACGTTGCATCATCCCACAGCAGTGGCACCGGCCCAATCGTGCATTATGAATTGCCAACTGCTGATGCTCTAGAGGCTAAACTAATGGTAGAAAGAGATTCTGCTTCTGCACTTAGAGATGAAGTTGACATGTTGAGGAAGCAAACAGCACAACCACAAGCAGTACTCAAGACAACCATTAAATATTTGGTGGATTTCAAAATGAAGTAAGCTGAGACTGACTAGATTGTTAAGGTCCTAAAGGAAAAAAGGAAATTAAATTCCTACTTGGTAAATCATAGGTGAAATGTTCTTTCCATAGTTGAATAACCTTTGTGTTGTATGTTCATGTAATCAATCAAACCATTTGTTTTAGAGATCATGTAATAATTGTTTTTTTTGTTTTTTTGTTTGCAATTTTATTTGAGCACAAGTCTGTATTAATTGATAAGACTCAGAGACATTTCATTTGGATTGCTGTGCTAGACCTACAAATATGCCAATCGGGCTGAATGTGCATTCAGCAATAGTAGTATAGATGGACCATAAGTGGCACGCATCGGAAATGGCCAAGATGCTGGCTAAAAAAGGATGTTGTTGGTTGTACGAAGGAGTCCATGGCATCAATTGCTTGGATACACAGTCCCAATACTTCTTTCTTCCCACACTGCATGGGTAAGTCGAATGGTTAATCTGGTAAGATGGTGCGTCCTTGATATGTTATATGAGGACGTGTAGTCAGACTAGTTGTAGCCAAACACATCACACTGGCTTTTATTGTACATTTCATGCGATTACTTTTGGCATATCGAGACCTAAGCAATCTACAATAGGATGAAAAGACTGGCATCCTTCACATTATTGGCGAACTCAGTTCATAGAAACAAGCAATTCAACCATTCCGCCTGGCTTATGTATGGTAGTTGATATTATTGATCCATATACTCTATAAGTGTTTATATGTCTATTAGTTCCGTACATTCTTGGTTGATTGACTCGGTATTTGAATCTTGATACATCGCTTGTGTACATATCTAAATGGGAGTACACATTATGCTGCGTGTGACATTTGAGTTGGACATGAAGTGTTCCAAATATTCGAATTCACCTTAAACTGGATTCTAGTTTCTGAATTTGAGTATCGGCATTTGTAAACCATATTCATATATGACA
Source organism: Triticum aestivum (assembly GCF_018294505.1). Lineage (NCBI taxonomy): Eukaryota > Viridiplantae > Streptophyta > Magnoliopsida > Poales > Poaceae > Triticum > Triticum aestivum. The sequence goes on along the minus strand of NC_057800.1, from coordinate 375,417,638 downwards.
ATGGAATACATCTTTTTTGTCCTTTTGAAGATATATAAAAACACATAGAATGATTTATAAAGATTCATATAGAAATACAAAATGGATTCGAATTTAGTTGTCAGGGTAAACATGGATGCTTATTGTCCCAAAATTCGAAAGAAACAGCAAAATGTCCACTCCCACATCGGCTGCCCGAAGCCAAGTGTTTGGGAGATGGAAATTACTGTCTACCCATTACACGGACAATCCATCAGCCCGATTTCCACTGCTCTAAATAGGGGTAGGTTAGTAACTTCAATTAGATGTGACACGACCGCCTCTGAGCCCATTCCGACACGGTGGGCGTCAAACATGGGCGGCAAAACTCATTTGATTCAAGCTTGTCCGAAAGACCTCTGTTTCTCCCTCCATTCCCCATTCATACACGGTGGGCGGCAAAACACCCTCTCCTCGTCCGAAATAGATGTAGGCTAATATTTTAAATAGGGGTAGATGTGTAACTTCCATCAAACGTGACACAACCGCCCTACCTGTCAGCCCCGTTCATACACCATGGGCGCCAACCGTGGGCGGCAAAACACCCTCTCCTCGCCCGAAATCGATGTAGGCTAATATTTTAAATAGGGGCAGATGTGTAACTTCCATCAGACGTGACACAACCGCCCTACCTGTTAGCCCCGTTCATACACCATGGGCGCCAACCGTGGGCGGCAAAACACCCTCTCCTCGCCCGAAATAGTTACAGGCAAATATTTGGGAGATGCAAGATTACTGTCCTATCCCCAACTGACGAGACGTCCAAATTTGAAACGGGGGATAAGTTCATAACTTTCCCATATTTCAGACAGGCGCGTCCCAAAAACCTGGTTCCCCTTACCTCTCTATCCATTTTCCCATCCATACACCGTCCGCGCTAGAACACCCCATTCCGACACCAGCCTTCGTCCGCCACCCCATCCATCGCCGCCGTCCTCCACCACATCCATCGCCACCGTCCTCCACCATGCCGGAGCACCTACCAAGACCGTGTCGTCCACTGCTAGAGATGGACGTTTCTCATCCACGGCAACGGACCAATAGCCTTGCATCGCGTCCTCTCGCTTCATCGGCGTTGTCGTCCTCTTTGCCGGGGCCGCTCACACGACCTTCGCTTCCACCGCAACGGGACTTATCCCCCGATGCACCCGTCTACCGTCGCAGATCTGCTTCAACACCACCGACAGCCATCGCACCCCCGATGCCTACACGGCGCCGCAAGAGAGGTGGTACTTCATATCTCCTCAACTTTTTGATCTCAACCAGAAAATAGATGTTAACTTGGTCACTCTACTTTCTTTTCAGCTCTTAGAATTTAGTTCTTAGTTTGAAGCAAACAATGGATGCTAAATATCATTTCTCCGGTTTGCAGCTTCAAATCTACCATGGCACAGCCATAATACGGTTTAATTGATCATGCTTAGGGTTTAATTGATCATGTCGGTTCCGTGGTGGTTTCCTTAATAGAAATCATAGGGGAAACCCTCTTTTGCTAAAAAATATATGCTTAGAGTTTCCCCCTTTTATGATCACTATATGATCAGAATACATGCTTCGTGTCATAATAACACTGCTCCACCCATCAAGCTAAACAAGCTTAGTTGTTCAAATACGAATCTGCTATTATTAAAACAGAGTTGTTTAATTGGTCAGCTAAATGTTCCTAAATTAGTTTCGAAAATGCATGTTCGCCGCTCGGGTGTGTATCTCTGTGTGTGGTCTGGTCAGCACGGTTGGGGAGGTGAACTTTGCATATGCAGGGGTTTATAGGGAGACACTCTCCAAGTTGAAACCGCAGTGCATTCCATAGATAATCTAACTACTTTTATGTTTTCATGAATCTCAGATTCTGAACAGCATCATAATGATTATGAGCTTGCGCGCAAGAAAAGAATAAAGCAGAACAATGCCATGGCTGTCAAACTTGGCATTAAGGGACTGAAATCAAGTCTGGATGCAATGCAATGCAAACACTCTCCACCTACAGATTCATGCTCAGAATATGATCCTAACAGTGATTCTGAGCTAGAGGGAGACCTAAGTCAATGTAGCTCCCTAGTGGAGGAGTCAGAGGAAGATGCCATATCTTATTCACCCATCAAGGTACTTGCTCTAACTTTCCAAGGTTACATTGCTCGCACATATCTTACAACTGATGCTTTGCATTGCTTCTACTTTGTTGAACTGCCATTAGCTTAGTTTACACATCATGTATGTGAATACGCCCTGCCTATCCATTTCCAGTACATATTCCATCTGTCATCATACCATATTTATCCATTCAAATGTTGTTCTTGTGTATCAGATGTTCAAAAGGAAGAGGGCGATTGCTGATCGTGGAGGAGCACAAGCAAAGTATTTGGAAAAGGTAGTGGCACCTGATAAATCAAATAGCCCATTAGGTGTAGTTGCAATATCACCTGACCCACAAAATACCCCAACTCTAGTAGACTCTAGCCCTACTACACTAGTCATTTCTGATGCCCCAACTCAGCAGACCCCAACTGCAGCAAACAGTATGATTATGCCAGTTGACATAGCACCAGCTGTACGACGCAAAACCCCCATTCCAGTAAAGAGTACACCAAATCCAATTGCCAATTCCCTTTTCGAACCAGAGAGAGCCCCAATTGCAGCAAATAGGACCCCTGTTCCATTTCTTCCCAGTTTAGAAGACGAAGCTTATGTTGTTGTCAGGAACTTTGTGCACATCTTTCCTTCATGGAAAGATTATACCACACACATAGAACAATTTCCAGTCTTCCTCCGCAACTTACGCGTAAGTAATGTACTAATGTTATTCATGGTCATTACTGTATATGTTTCTGCTGACAGAAGACACAAGATTTCATTCTTTTAAATAGGTGAGGCGCAAACTGGATTGTGATGACGAGCAAGGGTTGGTTGCGCTTTTCAAGCACTCGTTGATGAAGTATCGTTCCTACCTGAGGCAAGCGCACTTCGATGGCAAGCCTCTGAACGAAATTTCTGTGAAGTCTCCGGTGCTACATTTATTCGACGGTGACTGGAATAATCTTGTTACACATTGGTCTCGGCTGCAGCGTAAGGTACTGTCTATGATATCACATCACAATTTGAACTACATTTCTGCATTTGCCTTAATGTCTCACTTGTATGAAAACTGTTAGCAGAAGAACATTTGTTCTCAAGGGACCACAGAATCTCGCAACTATACTGCACACTGCATTGCTCTTGTGAGTACCTCTTGCCCTGTATGACCATGCTTACTTTCATAGCTGTTTGATTATGTAGCATCACTGCACATGTTAGCCTCGTAATCGTCCATTTGGTGGACATTATAAGATCCGTATGGACTCTTACATAAATTTAGAATCAACCCAATGCTTTTGAAGAGGTTTAGCTCTGCAGTCCTCTTGTAAGGACTGAACGTGGTCTATCATTGTACTTACATTAACAGCTACTCCCTCCGTCCCATAATATAAGAACGTTTTGTACAGTACACCAGTGTTTAACACTCTTGTGTTATGGGAAGAGGGATTGGTTCATTTTGTAGCATTCTGCATCTTATCTCCATCGCCCACCATTTACTAAAAAAGATCAGATCTATATTTAATCTTACCAACAAGTAGAATACACAGACAATGCTAGTGCAGAAGTGCAGCCCATTGCTCTTGTCAGTACATTTCGTCCTGTAACGCTTGTACTTCCAGGGATTGGTAGTTGATTATGTAGCATCAATCTGCATCTTATCTTCATTATCCTCTATCCCTTCCAGTATTATCATATCTATAATTACTCTCTACAAAATGTAGAGTACAGGCAATGCTTATGAAGAAGATTTTGTGCTGAAATTCTTGAGTTATCCTTCCCTTGCCATGGAGAAGGGCATTATAAAGCCGGTATAAACTGTTAATGTAAGTCAGTCCTTCTAAAGCCTTTATCCTCAACTGTTGTTTAATTTGCTCATACTCCCTATCGTTTACTGCTGTTTAGTTTGCTGTTTCTACCAAAATGCATGTTTGTAAGAACCGTAAGTTCTAAGTTTTACTTGTAAAACCAAATTCCTTATTCATACCATGTGTTACGCCCTCGATTCAATCATACACTAATCATACACGCAAATGTGTACGATCAAGATCAAGGACTCACGGGGAGATATCACAACACAACTATAGACACAAATCAAAATAATACAAGCTTTATATTACAAGCCAGGGGCCTCGAGGGCTCGAATACATAAGCTCGAATACACAAGAGTCAGCGGAAGCAACAATATCTGAGTACAAACATAAGTTAGACAAGATTGCCTTAAGAAGGCTAGCACAAAAGCAACAACGATCGAAAAGGCAAGGCCTCCTGGGAGCCTCCTAACTACTCCTAGTCATCTGCGGTCTTCACATAGTAGTAAGCATCCTCCGGGTAGTAGTAGTCATCAGTGGCGGCGTCTGGCTCCTGGGATCCGTCATCTGGTCGCAACAATCGGGTATGGGGGAAAAGGAGTAGCAAAGCAACCGTGAGTAATCATCCAAAGTACTCGCAAGAGTTACATCAGATCTAAACTAAGTATGCATCTGTATCAAAGGAATGGGTTGTATCTGTGGACTAAACTGCAGAATGCCAGAAGGGAAGGGGAAAGCCTCGCCTATCGAAGACTAGCATCTTCTGGAAACCACCATCTTGCAGCAACAGGAGGGAGTAGAGTAGCATAAAGTAAAGTAGCAGTAATGTTATCAACCTTGGCCAAAGATCCTTTCTCGACTCCCTGCGAGAAAGCAATCCCAGAGCCATACTATCCAGTTATCATCTCATATCTAAGTCTCATCTCCATGTCTCATCTCAAGTATCCAGTTCTAGTTGTATCGATCGGGATACAACTCCAAGTGTCTGTTACCGTAGGACAGGCTATCGATAGATGTTTTCTTCCCTGCAGGGGTGTGCCAACTTACCCACCACGCTCGATTAACTCTGGCCAGACACACTTTCCTGGGTCATGCCCGGCCTCGGCCAAACAATACGCCGCAACCTGACCTAGGCTTAATAGAGAGGTCAGCACGCCGGACTAAACCTATGCCCCCAGGGGTCATGGGCCATCTCCCCGGGAACTCCTGCACGTTGCGTGGGCGACCGGTGAGCAGACCTAGCTACCTCCTTCAACAAGGCAGGTGCTTACGCAGTCCAACCCGGCGCGTGCCGCTCAGTCGCTGGCGTCTATTAAGCTTCGGCTGATGCATACGACGCAGAACGCCCATACTATGCCCACGTGATGGTTAGTGCTATCAGGCCAGAGGCCCCTCGGGTCAAATATCCAAATCGTAGTGGATTAAGAACGCGCGGTAACAAGCAGAGACTCACGAAAGATGTGACCCTGTTGCCCCGTCTCGAGTACTTGTGGCAAGGGCTAAGAATGCCCGGCCACGCCTCGTAAGTATCTCGCGGGCACCTTCCAGGTCAACCCGACTCCACATCACTCGCTATTAAGCTCGCGCGGGTACCCCTCAAGGTCGACCCGTCTTTAGTAACATGGTTCAATGTAAAGTCATAGTAACCATAGTAACTATGTGTCTAACACCAAAGGGAAAACCCAAGGAATCACCCCCGATGAATTCCACTCGATGTAATCATCAAGGTGAACGTAAGAGGATCCACCCTCGAGGTTCACACTTGAGGGGTTGCACGACAGAGCCGTATCAGAAGTGGTTAAGGAGGAAATCACCCTCGATGACCATGACCGAATAGCTACACTACAGGTTAACAATAGAAGTGCTGAAGAGGCCTCACCCTCGGCACTCGATAGTAACCCAGTAGTGTCGAACAATTAAGGGGAAAATGATGTGCGGTGTCGGGGCCTGGTCTTCGATGATGAAGTAGGGGGCAACAGGGACAAGGTGGGGGTCACTGATGGATCTCTAACCAACCTATACTAAGCAGTTTAGGATAAGTAGGTAAGGTATAAAAGCAGGTAACAACAACAGGCTATGCATCAGAGTAGGATCATACAGAAAGCAGTAGCAGTTCTAATGCAAGCATGAGAGGAAAAGAAATAGGCAATATCGGAATGCTCAAGGGGGGTTTGCTTGCCTGGTTGCTCAGACAAGAAGAAGAGGTCGTCGGTGACGTAATCGATCACAGCGGCATCATCGGTCTCGGGGTCTACCGGAGAGAAGAGGGGGAAGAAACAGTAAATACAAAGCAATCAAAGCATCACAAGGCATAACATGACGATGGGCAGAGCTAGGGTTGCCCTAACGTAGTACTACACGTTGCAGACGGAGGGGATAAACATCCGAGGATGAATTCTCGGCGTTAGGCGGATTCCGGACAGATGAAAGAGAGGGGACGGTTCCATGTTCAACATGCTAGGGGCATGTGATAGGTGATTGGACCGCGCATTTGGATTCATTGGGTTTTTCTGAGCAACTTTCATGTAGAAAACATTTTCATCCGAGCTACGGTTTAATTACTATGAATTTCTAAAGATTTTCCCATTTTCTGGATTTATTTTATTTACAGAAAAAGATATATGACGTCAGCATGATGTCACAGTGACATCAGCAGGTCAACAGACGGCTGACCAGGTCAAACCTGACATGTGGGTCCAGTGGGTCCCACATGTCAGCCTTTGTGACTTAAAAGTGTTAATTTAGACTAACAGAGGGTTAATTAGAGGGTGGGCCCAATGTGTCAGTGAGTATTCTAATTAGCAGATTAGTTTGAAAACTTAATTATCTTAAATAAGCGCAAGGGCCCACAAGGCAGTGGCAGGGGGTGAACAGTGCCCGCGTTGACCGTAGTCAACCCGGTCAACTGAGGCGCTGGGGCCCATGGTCAACCTCACCGGGGTGGGCCCTACGCTTGCCAGGTCAGTGGCGGCGCCGGAGATGCTCGGAAAAGCGCCACAAGACATCAAATCGCACGCGGTTTGTTGGATTCGAACGAGGACTCGATGACGCGCCGCGTGGTGTGGTCGGTTGTACTCGGGGGTGACCGGAACTGCGCCGACGACGAGTGGGGGCGGCGGTGGCTTTCGGGTGGAAGTGGATTAGCAGCAGCAGTGCGCAAACGGGCGAGGCAGAGGGGGGAGCGAGGTCCTACGCGCGCGGACGAGCTAAACGGGCACTGGCGTGGGACCATTTGGTCGCCGGAAGCTCGTCGGCAATGAGCCCCCATGGTGATGGGCTCGGGCACGTACGAGGCGGCAACTACGGGCACGTTGGCGGCGAGGAGAAGAGAGCGGGAAGGAAGGAGAGCTCACCGCAGAGCACAAGGAGGCTCGGTGGTGGTTTAGGAGCTGCATGGGCGGCGCCGGAGACGAAGAAGATCGACGGCAGCTGGAGATGGGGACGAGGACGAACGGCGGCTGCGGTGCTTCCCAGCTCCACCTAAGGGCACCAAATGACGGAGTCGACCCCGGCGGAGCTTCACAACAAGACGGCGGAGCGAGGCGGTGGATGTGGCTGTGGTGACGATGGAGGACGGCGGCGACCGCGCTCGGGTGGTGGCTTTGAGAAGGAGGCGAGGCGATGGAGCGAGCGGGGAGAGGGGATAGGGACTGGCGCGAGTGGGGCGGCAGGGCAAGTGGGAGGGGAGAGGGGAGCCCGAGGCGTCGGGGGTCTTATCCCTCGTCGTCGATGCTGACGAGGCGGCTCGGTGGTGACCGTGGGCACGGTCGGAGGAACAGGGAGGGGGAAGGGCGACCGGGGGAGGTGGGTCGCCTAGGATGGGGGGAGTTGGGCCGGCCCAGGGGGGTTCAGTCCAGGGAGGGGGCACTTCCCTCTCTCTCTCCTTTCCTTTTCCCTTTTCCTTTTTTTAGCTTTTCTGTTTTAGCCATTTTAGGCCACCTTCACATTTTGGCAAAATGTTGGTTCACCACCAATATTACCAGAAGAATAATATCCACATGATGAACATTTTAGTTTTCATGTTTGAGCAATTTTGAAATTCACCTAGAATTTGAATTTGAATTCAGCTGGAATTTGAAAGAACATGAGACAATAATGATCAGGCACATGTTTAGCAAAAAGATTAACTTAACCCCAGGGATTACTGTAGCATCATTACACCGGGGTGTTACACCATGCACATTACTTAATACTCCCTATATGTATGCTTGTTTTTGTGGATCTATAATCCAGTGTGTGGTGAAGCAGCCCACGTTTGCACCTTGTCATCTCCTGTTTTATCTTACTGTTGTGGCTGATGATATGAACAACATGCCATGCACATTATCCAAAATAGATACAACGATTTTCTTTGCCCTTCATCTATGCTTGTTATGTTGACATGGTAATCCAGTAGTGTGGTGAAGCTCCCCGCATTATGAACAATGCCAAATTATGCTATCGATATTTTGAACATACTCTTTATTTTCTAATTTGAAATTGGATAGAATTGACAGAACAGTTATCATCTTTGTTTATACATGTGCAAAACCTGTCATCTCTCTGCTTTGTTTCAGGGTGATATGCCTGATGGCATGCACAAGTCTGCTGAAGGCTGTGAGACAAACCCAACATATATTGCAGCAAACAAGGCAAAACATCTTGAAGATAGCGAGACGACCCCAAAGTCTTTTCTTGATGAAGTGTTCAAGTTACTTGAGACTAACAGTCAGCCAAGCTCACAGAATTCTTTGTCTGAATCAGTTCGACTTCTTCAGTCCCAAGTCCTAGCAGAAAGGCATTCTGCAACTCAACTTCAACTTGAAGTCCTATCTCTAAGAAAGATTGCGGAGAACACCAATGAGAATCTCATTGCTAAACAGCTACACCTAGAAGCTATGACCGACATGCTAGGCCGGTCTCACAGCCTTGCTCAGCAGCTTGCGCAACAGTTACCCCGCAAGGCTAACCTTTCTTGAACTGTCTTGGAAGTGGTCTCGGTTCAGTATTATTTTGTTACACTACAATGGTGCCCAGTTTTTGTAATCTGCTTCTTCGTTGCACTTTATGATCACTGGTGGCGAACTTCGATGCCTAGTGGATGTAATATATCTTAAATCCTTTTATTGTGTAGTGTAGGCTTATTCTTAGTTACTATGCTGTAATTTCTTTATTGTATAGAGTAGGTTTGTTCTTAATTCCTACCAGTTACGCAGCAGCTCGAAATGAACCCCGGCCCATGATTGTGTGAATCAAATCACGGACTTTTAACAGGCCAAAATTGTTTGGGTCCTTGTTTGGCCCAATGAGATATCGGCTGCGAGCAGGCCGGATGCAAACTGGGCCGTAGTTAGGCCCAACTATATGACGGGCTTTTAACAGGCCGAAATTAATATAGGGCCAAAATGTTAAACGGGCCCTTAACAGGCCAAAACTAATAGCAGGCCGAATTACTAAGTGGGACTTTAGCAAGTGGGCCCAAAAGCATAGTGTCCAGTTGACGGGCCGAATCTGATATGGGCCATAATTGAGCCCAAAGCCTCTTAAAGGGTCGGACCTCATCTGGGCCGTGGTAGGCTTTTAACGGGACGGATCTCATATGGGCCACTATTAGGCCCGGAGCGTGGCAGACCATTAATGGACCGGATCAAATATGGGCCGGCATTTAGCCCAAAACATGGCAACCAATTAATGGGCTGGCCTACTAGGGTCCTCAAAATCTTGTGGGCCTACAGCTGGGTCGGCCCATTAATGTCAGCGAAATCTTGTGGGCCTTTAGCTGGGCCGGCCCATTATGACCCGCAAGAATCTTGTGGGCCTTTACCTGGGCCGGCCCATTATGGCACACAAAAATCTTGTGGGCCTTTACCTGGGCCGGCCCATTATGGCCCGCAAAATCTTGTGGGCCTTTACTTGGGCCAGTCCATTATGGTCCGCAAAATCTCGTGGGCCTTTAGCTGGGTCGGCCCATTATGGTCCGCAAAATCTTGTGGGCCTTTAGTTGGGCCGGCCCATTTAAACTTGTTGGGTCGTGCCACGTGTCGACGTATCATAGGCGCCTTCTATCCAGTGAGTGGATGACATCTGTCCCGACGATGAGCCGACACGTGTTTCCTCTAGCCAATGATGATTTTACACGTGGAAAATCCCCATTGGTCGGGGCTGTTAACGGGTTATCGGATCCAAAACCCGACCTGATAGCTTAACGGTGTTCCGTTACGGTGGATGCCACGTGTCGGTCACCCTTGACGAAAGCACTTCTTGGACGCGCGATTTATCGTCATGGAAGTGGACACTTCCGTGATGATAATTTTGGTAATGTCATGGAACACTTCTACGACAGCACAAGTATGACTATCTTGATTCTGTCATAAATTTGTCATGGATGTACATGCATGACAAAAAAAGCGACCTACCGTGACAAATACGTATCATCACGGAAGTGTATTTTTTTGTAGTGTCTCTTGTTTTTGTAAATATGATTAGTTCACCGTTCCTGATTCAGCCTATTATGAATAAACATGTTTGCATTGACAATTAGAGATCATAGTTTCTTGTGCCATGCTTAATTAGCTAGGAGCTTATAATGGTTTACCTTGCGTGCCAACATGCTATTAAAATGGTTGTGATGTGGTATGATAGGGTGATATCCTCTTTTGAACGATTCGAGTGGCTTGACTTGGCACATGTTCACACATGTAGTTGAAACAAAATCAACATAGCCTCTATGATATTTATGTTCATGGTGCATTATATCCTACTCATGCTTGCATTCGGTGTCGATTAATTTTAATGCATGTTCATGACTATTGTCGCTCTCTAGCTAGTCACTTCCCAGTCTTTTTTCTTGCCTTCACCTGTACTAAGCAGGAATACTGCTTGTGCATCCAACTCCATAAACCCCAAAGTTATTCCATATGAGTCCACCATACCTACCTATATACGGTATCTACCTGCCATTCCAAGTAAATTTGTATGTGCCAAACTCTAAACCTTCAAATAAATATCCTGTTTTGTATGCTCGAATGGCTCATGTATCAACTAGGGTTGTCCGTATCTTCCATGTTAGGCGGGTTATTCTCAAGAGGAGTGGACTCCGCTCCTCACTCACGAGAAAATGGCTGGTCACCGGGATGCCCAGTCCCATGCTTTATGCAAACTAAATCAAAATAATTGCAAACAAAACTCCCCATGGGACTCTTGTTAGTTGGAGGCACTCATTGTTTCGAGCAAGCCATGGGTTGATGCTTGTTGGTGGAGGGGGAGTATAAACTTTACCATTCTATTTGGGAACCGCCTATAATGTGTGTAGCATGGAAGATATCACCATCTCTTGGTTGTTATGTTGACAATGAAAGTATACCGCTCAAAATATTATTCATCTCTATTTCAAAACCGAGCTCTGGCACCTCTACAAATCCATGCTTCCCTCTACGAAGGGCCTATCCATTTACTTTCATGTTCAGTCATCATCCTCTTGTTAAAAAGCACCAGTTGGAGAGCACCACCGTCATTTGCATTCATTACTGTTAGTTTACATTGAGTATGACCTGACTGGATCTCTTTTACCGTGAACTACAATGTCTAGTCAGTCCTTGATCTTTAAAGGTGCTCTGCATTTATGTTTTGCGGTGTCAAAAAGGGCTAGCGAGATACCGTCCTGTTATATCATATTATGGTTGTTTTGGGAAAGTGTTGTCATCCGAGATTTATTATTATTGCTCGCTAGTTGATTATGCCATTGATATGAGTAAACATGAGACCTAAGCGTTATTGTGAATATGGTTAGTTCATAATCTTTGCTGAAAACTTGAATGTTGGCTTTACATATTTACAACAACAAGAGCAAACAGAGTTTGTAAAAGTTTTTATTTATCACTTTCAGTTTGTCAACTGAATTGCTTGAGGACAAGCAAAGGTTTAAGCTTGGGGGAGTTGATACGTCTCCGCCGTATCTACTTTTCCAAACACTTTTGCCCTTGTTTTGGACTCTAACTTGCATGATTTGAATGGAACTAACCCGGACTGACGCTGTTTTCAGCAGAATTGCCATGGTGTTATTTATGTGCAGAAACAAAAGTTCTCGGAATGACCTGAAACTCCACGGAGCGTCTTTTTGGAAATAATAAAAAATACTAGCAAAAGATCAAGACCAGGGGCCCACACCCTATCCACGAGGGTGGGGGCGCGCCTGTCCCCCTGGGCGCGCCCCCCTACCTCGTGGGCCCCCTGGAGCTCCTCCGACCTCAACCCCGACTCTACATATTCACTTTCGGGGAGAAAAAATAGTGGAGAAGGATTCATCGCGTTTTACGATACGGAGCCGCCGCCAAGCTCTAAAACCTCTCGGGAGGGCTGATCTGGAGTCTGTTCGGGGCTCCGGAGAGGGGAATCCATCGCCATCATCATCATCAACCATCCTCCATCACCAATTTCATGATGCTCACCGCCGTGCGTGAGTAATTCCATCGTAGGCTTGTTGGACAATGATGGGTTGGATGAGATTTATCATGTAATCGAGTTAGTTTTGTTAGGGTTTGATCCCTAGTATCCACTATGTTCTGAGATTGATATTGCTATGACTTTGCTATGCTTAATGCTTGTCACTAGGGCCCGAGTGCCATGATTTCAGATCTGAACCTATTATGTTTTCATCAATATATGTGAGTTCTTGATCCTATCTTGCAAGTCTATAGTCACCTACTATGTGTTATGATGTGGCAACCCTGAAGTGACAATAATCGGGACCACTCCCGGTGATGAACGTAGTTTGAGGAGTTCATGTATTCACTATGTGTTAATGCTTTGGTCCGGTACTCTATTAAAAGGAGGCCTTAATATCCCTTAGTTTCCACTAGGACCCCGCTGCCACGGGAGGGTAGGACAAAAGATGTCATGCAAGTTCTTTTCCATAAGCACGTATGACTATATTCAGAATACATGCCTACATTACATTGATGAATTGGAGCTAGTTCTGTGTCACCCTAGGTTATGACTGTTACACGATGAACCACATCCGGCATAATTCTCTATTACCGATCCATTGCCTACGAGCTTTCCATATATTGTTCTTCGCTTATTTGCTTTTCCATTGCTATTGCTATCATCACTACAAAATACCAAAAACATTACTTTTGTTATCATTACCTTTTGCAACCGTTACCACTACTATCATATTACTTTGCTACTAAATACTTTGATGCAGATATTAAGTTTCCATGTGTGGTTGAATTGACAACTCGGCTGCTAATACTTGAGAATATTCTTTGGCTCCCCTTGTGTCGAATCAATAAATTTGGGTTGAATACTCTACCCTCGAAAACTATTGCGATCCCCTATACTTGTGGGTTATCACCTGCCGAGTTAGAAGAAATTGATGTCACCATTAAACTTGCCAATAGAGATACTATTTCACCAATGGGAATTGTTAGAGATGTTGAATTCTTGTGTGGGAAAACTAAATATCCTGCTGATTTTCTTGTTCTTGGTTCCCCACAAGATAACTTTTGTCCCATTATATTTGGTAGACCCTTCTTAAACACTGTTAATGCTAGGATAGACTACAAAAGGATGTTATTACTATTGGTTTAGGTGATATGTCTCATGAGTTCAACTTTTCTAAATTTCATAGGCAACACCGTGAAGAAGAATTGCCTAGTAAAGATGAAATTATTGGTCTTGATTCTATTGTCGTACCTCCTAGTAATCCTTCAGAACAATATTTGCTAGACCATGAAAATGATATGTATATGAATGAAAGAAGGGAAATAGATGAAGTGTTCTTTAAATAGGGACCTATTCTGAAACACAACTTGCATGTTGATATCTTAGGGGGTCCTCCTCCACCCAAGGGTGATCCCGTGTTTGAGCTTAAACCATTGCCTGATACTCTTAAATATGCTTATCTTAATGAAAAGAAGATATATCCTATTATTATTAGTGCTAACCTTTCAGAGAAGGAGGAAGAAAAATTATTGAAAATTCTGAAGAAGCAACGTGCAGCTATTGGATATACTCTTGATGATCTTAAGGGCATTAGTCCCACTCGATGTCAACACAAAATAAATTTGGAAAAAGATGCCAAACCAGTTATTGATCACCAATGACGGTTGAATCCTAAGATGAAAGAAGTGGTAAGAAAATAAATACTAAAGCTCCTTGAGGCAGGTATAATTTATCCCGTTGCTGATAGTCAGTGGGTAAGTCCTGTCCATTGTGTTCCTGAGAAGGGAGGTATTACTGTCGTTCCTAATGATAAAGATGAATTGATCCCACAAAGAATTATTATAGGTTATAGGATGGTAATTGATATCCGCAAATTAAATAAGGCTACTAAAAAAGATCATTACCCCTTACCTTTTATTGATCAAAAGCTAGAAAGATTATCCAAACATACACATTTTTGCTTCCTAGATGGTTATTCTGGTTTCTCCCAAATACCTGTGTCAGCTGATGATCAATCTAAGACCACTTTTACTTGCCCTTTCGGTACTTTTTCTTATAGACATATGCCTTTTGGTTTATGTAATGCACCTGTTACCTTTCAAAGATGCATGATGGCTATATTTTCTGATTTTTGTGAAAAGATATGTGAGGTATTCATGGATGATTTCTCCGTTTATGGATCCTCTTTTGATGATTGCTTAAGCAACCTTGATCTAGTTTTGCAGAGATGTGAAGAAACTAACCTTGTCTTGAATTGGGAGAAATGCCACTTTATGGTTAATGAAGGTATTGTCTTGGGGCACAAAATTTCTGAAAGAGTCATTGAAGTTGATAAAGCTAAAGTTGATTCTATTGAAAAGATGCCGTGTCCCAAGGACATCAAAGGTATAAGAACTTTCCTTGGTCATGCTGGTTTTTATAGGAGGTTCATTAAGGAGTTCTCAAAAATTTCTCGGCCTCTGACTAATTTATTAAAAAAAGATATACCATTCGTCTTTGATGATGATTGTGTAGAAGCCTTTGAAATACTTAAGAAAGCATTAATCTCTGCACCTATTGTTCAGCCACCTGATTGGAATTTATCTTTTGAAATTATGTGTGATGCTAGTGATTATGCTGTAGGTGTTGTTCTAGGGCAAAGATTTGATAAGAAATTAAATGTTATTCAATATGCGAGTAAAACTCTAGACAATGCTCAAAGAAATTATGCCACTACTGAAAAAGAATTTTTAGCAGTTGTATTTGCTTGTGATAAGTTCAGACCTTATATTATTGATTCTAAAGTAACTATTCACACGGATCATGCTGCTATTAAATATCTTATGGAAAAGAAAGATGCTAAACCTAGACTTATTAGATGGGTTCTCTTGCTACAAGAATTTGATTTGCATTTTATTGATAGAAAGGGAGCTGAGAACCCCGTTCCAGACAACTTGTCTAGGTTACAAAATGTTCTTGATGACCCACTACCTATTGATGATAGCTTTCCTGATGAACAATTAAATGTCATAAATGCTTCTCACACTGCTCCATCGAATGTTGATTATGCTAATTACATTGTTGCTAAGTTTATACCACCTAGTTTCACATACTAGCAAAAGAAAAGGTTTTTCTATGATTTAAGACATCACTTTTGGGATGACCCACATCTTTATAAAGAAGGATTAGATGGTGTTATTAGACGTTGTGTACCTGAGCATGAACATGAACAGATCCTACGCAAGTGTCACTCCGAAGCTTATGGAGGACACCACGCTGGAGATAGAACTGCACATAAGGTATTGCAATCCGGTTTTTATTGGCCTACTCTCTTCAAGGATGCCCGTAAGTTTGTCTTATCTTGTGATGAATGTCAAAGAATTGGTAATATTAGTAGACGTCAAGAAATGCCTATGAATTATTCACTTGTTATTGAACCATTTGATGTTTGGGGCTTTGATTATATGGGGCCGTTTCCTTCCTCTAATGGATATACACATATTTTAGTTGTTGTTGATTACATTACTAAGTGGGTAGAAGCTATTCCAACTAGTAGTGTTGATCATAACACCTCTATTAAGATGCTTAAAGAAGTTATTTTTCCGAGGTTTGGAGTCCCTAGGTATTTAATGACTGACGGTGGTTCACATTTTATTCATGGTGCTTTTCGTAAAATGCTTGCTAAGTATGACATTAATCATAGAATTGCATCTCCTTATCACCCACAGTCTAGTGGTCAAGTAGAATTGAGTAATAGAGAACTCAAATTAATTTTGCAAAAGTCTGTCAATAGATCTAGAAAGAATTGGTGCAAGAAACTTGATGATGCATTATGGCCCTATAGAACTGCATATAAAAATCCTATGGGTATGTCTCCGTATAAAATGGTTTATGGAAAAGCATGTCACTTACCTCTCGAACTAGAACATAAGGCTTATTGGGCTATTAAAGAGCTCAATTATGATTTCAAACTTGCCGGTGAGAAAAGGTTATTTGACATTAGCTCACTCGATGAATGGAGAACCCAAGCCTATGAAAATGTCAAATTGTTTAAAGAAAAGGTTAAAAGATGGCATGGCAAAAGGATACAAAAGCGTGAGTTTAATGTAGGTGATTATGTATTGCTATACAACTCTCGTTTAAGATTTTTTGCAGGAAAGATTCTCTCTAAATGGGAAGGTCCTTACGTTATCGAGGAGGTCTATCGTTCCGGTGCCATAGAAATCAACAACTTCGAAGGCACAAATCCGAAGGTGGTGAACGGTCAAATAATCAAACATTATATCTCAGGTAATCCTATAAATGTTGAAACCAATGTTATTGAAACCGTAACCCCAGAGGAATACATAAGGGACACTTTTTGGGATGTTTCAGACTCTTGAAAGGAATAGGTATGTGGTACGGTAAGTAAACCAACTCCAAACAGTTCTAATGGCAATTTTTCTCCGTTTTGGAATATTTAGAAAAATAGAAAAATAAGAAGCAGTCCGGGAAGGACACGAGGGCTCCACGAGGGTGGAGGGCGCACCCTACCCCCTGGGCGCGCCCCCTGCCTCGTGGGCACCTCGTGTGCTCTCCAGACTCCGTTTTCTTGCACGTTACGTATTTTGGTCGGTAAAAATTCATTATATAATCTCTTGAAGGTTTTGACCACCGTATCACGCAAAAGTCTCCTGTTCTTGTTTCAAGTTGTTTTCTGCCAGGTTGTCAAAGCCAAGCATCATGTCGTCTCCCTCCTCCTCCAACAATGAGGGCAATGATGCTTGGCTAATGAAGATAGAGCTGAAGAGAAAAGAACCCATGGAGATCAACAAGGATGAAGGGATCAAGAAGGCCACGGAGGACCAAGTTCCGGCAATAGAAGACATCCTTCAACTTGATCACAATCTTCTTACCCCAACTGAGATCGAAGCTTTCAAGATGATTGAGTTAGCTCGTATACAAAACAAGTATCTCACACATGAAAATATTTTGCTGAAGGAGCATATCATCGCACTCAAGGGCATTATCCGCAAGTTAGAAGACCTCCTACGCTCGATGTGCGACTATCCATCATCATCACTATCTTCTTCACCAACAAAGAAGAATTGAGTATCTGGTATGGGCACTCCCCTTGGCAACTGCCAAGCTTGGGGGAGGTGCCCCGGTATCGTGTCACCATCACTTCTATCTTTACCGTTTTTCATAGTTCGATCCTTTTGGTAATATCTTGATCTAGTAGCCTAAAGTTTTGGTATGATCTTGTTGTTAGTTTTGCTTTATGATCCTTCTATGTAATCGAGTCCGTGAGCTATATATAATAAAGATTAGTGCTGAGTCAAGGGCTTGATTATTTTGCCATGATCTTGAGTGAATAAAAGAAAAGTGAAAGAAATAAAAAGAAACAAAGAGATCTTATGGATCTTATGGAGAGTAATGAGATCACATAGAAAGAATATGATGAATAAAAGTTGTTGAGAGTTGGCAAACATAGTTTTGGTCATCGTTGCAATTAATAGGAAGTAATAAAGAAAGAGAGGTCTTCACATATAAATACACTATCTTGGACATCTTTTATGATTGTGAGAACTCATTAAAATATGACATGCTAAAGAGTTGATGTTGGACAAGGAAGACAACGTAATGGGTTATGTTTTTTTACATCTGAGATAAATTATATTGTCATGGATCATCCAACATGATTGAGCTTGCCTTCCCCCCTCATGCTATCCAAATTCTTTGCACCAAGTAGAGATACTACTTGTGCTTCCAAACACCCTTAAACCAGTTTTGCCATGAGAGTCCACCATACCTACCTATGGATTGAGTAAGATCCCTCAAGTAAGTTGTCATCGGTGCAAACAATAAAAATTACCCTCTAAATATGTATGACTTATTAGTGTGGGAGAAAATAAGCTTTACATGATCTTGTGATATGGAAGAAATAAAAGCGACGGACTGCATAATAAAGGTCCATATCACAAGTGGCAATATAAAGTGACGTTCTTTCACATTAAGATTTTGTGCATCCAACCATAAAAGCGCATGACAACCTCTGCTTCCCTCTGCGAAGGGCCTATCTTTTACTTTTATCTCCTACCTTGCATAAGAGTCATGGTGATATTCACCCTTCCTTTTTTACATTTTATCTTTTGGCAAGCACAACATGTTGGAAAGATCCTGGTATATATGGCTAATTGGATGTGAGTTTTCATGAACTATTATTGTTGACATTACCCTTGAGGTAAAACATTGGGAGGCAAAACTATAAGCCCGTATCTTTCTTTGTGTCCGATTAAAACTCCATACCCATAAGTATTGCGTGAGTGTTAGCAATTGTGAAAGACTATATGATAGTTGAGTATGTGGACTTGCTGAAAAGCTCTTATATTGACTATTTCCTATGTTATGATAAATTACAATTGCTCCAATGACTGAGATTATAGTTTGTTAGTTCTCAATGAAGTTTATTATTCATACTTGAAATTGTGATTGAATTGTTACTCTAGCATAAGAGATCATATGACAAGAATTATATAAATTGTTGTTCTAAGAATGATCATGATGCCCTCATGTCCGTATTTTATTTTTATCGACACCTCTATCTCTAAACATGTGGACATATTTTTCCATTTCGGCATTCGCTTGAGGACAAGCGAGGTCTAAGCTTGGGGGAGTTGATACGTCCATTTTGCATCATGCTTTTATATCGATATTTATTGCATTATGGGCTGTTATTACACATTATGTCACAATACTTATGCCTATTCTCTCTTATTTTACAAGGTTTACATAAAGAGGGAGAATGTCGGCAACTGAGATTCTGGGCTGGAAAAGGAGCAAATATTAGAGACCTATTCTACACAGCTCCAAAAGTCCTGAAACTTCACGAAAGTCATTTTCAGAATATATAAAAAATACTGAGCGCAAGAAGTTCCAGAGGGAGGCCACACCCTGGCCACGAGGGTGGGGGCGCGCCCTACCCCCTAGGCACGCCCCCTGCCTCGTGGGCCCCCTGGTGGCCCTCCGATGCTCATCTTCTGCTATATGGAGTCCTTCGATGAGAAAAAAATCATAAGCAAGCTTTCGGGATGAGACTCCGCCGCCGCGAGGTGGAACCTTGGCGGAACCAATCTAGGGCTCTGGCGGAGCTGTTCTGCCGGGGACACTTCCCTCCGGGAGGGGGAAATCATCGCCATCATCATCACCAATGATCGTCTCATCGGGAGGGGGTCAATCTCCATCAATATCTTCACCAACACCATCTCCTCTCAAACCCTAGTTCATCTCTTGTATCCAATTCTTGTCTCTAAGTCTGGGATTGGTACCTCTGGGTTGCTAGTAGTGTTGATTACTCCTTGTAGTTGATGCTAGTTGGTTTATTTGGTGGAAGATCATATGTTCAGATCCTATATGCATATTAATACCCCTCTGATTATGAACATGATTATGCTTTGTGAGTAGTTACGTTTGTTCCTGAGGACATGGGAGAAGTCTTGCTATTAGTAGTCATGTGAATTTGGTATTCGTTCGATATTTTGATGAGATGTATGTTGTCTCTCCTCTAGTGGTGTTATGTGAACGTCGACTACATGACACTTCACCATTATTTAGGCCTAGAGGAGGGCATTGGGAAGTAATAAGTAGATGATGGGTTGCTAGAGTGACAGAAGCTTAAACCCTAGTTTATGCGTTGCTTCGTAAGGGGCTGATTTGGATCCATATGTTTCATGCTATGGTTAGGTTTACCTTAATACTTTTGTTGTAGTTGCGGATGCTTGCAATAGAGGTTAATCATAAGTGGGATGCTTGTCCAAGTAAGGACATCACCCAAGCACCGGTCCACCCATATATCAGATTATCAAAGTACCGAACGTGAATCATATGATCGTGATGAAACCTAGCTTGACGATAATTCCCATGTGTCCTCGGGAGCGCTTTTCTCTATATAAGAATTTATCCAGACTTGTCCTTTGCTACAAAAAGGATTGGGCCACCTTGCTGCATTTTATTTATTTTTGTTACTTGTTGCTTGTTACAAATTATCTTATCACAAAACTACCCGTTACCTATAATTTCAGTGCTTGCAGAGAATACCTTGCTGAAACCCGCTTATCATTTTCTTCTGCTCCTCGTTGGGTTTGACACTCTTACTTATCGAAAGGACTACGATAGATCCCCTATACTTGTGGGTCATCAGGCAGCAGATATCATTCCGTCCCCAAAGGTGGCGCATTTCCTACCGAAACCATCACACTTGTTGTGAGAAGCTCTGCTTTGGGAGAAGCTTATCCCCCAACCTGCCCCAAATGGGACAAAATTTTTACCACGACATGCTGATGCCGCTCCATGAATTTCAGATGTGTTTTGGATTTAATAGAATTTAAAAACCAAATATCTCAATATTTGCGGCCGAGTGACGGTGACAGTGTGTTTGACATTCATTCCCATTTCTTGCATGGGACCTAAGCATGCAACCAAGGGCACATATTTGATTTTTCAACCCGTTTATATGCACTGGAGCATGTGCATGTAGTTCAAATTTGAATTATGCACCTGAAATGCCTACAAAGCCAAGTTAATGTATAAAAACGTCCAAACGAACCCTGAATAATTCCAATTTTTTTGACGACCACCTATAGTTGCATGTTCACTGCAAATTAAAGTTCTAGCAATTCAAACACCATCCTTTGCAGTTGTGACCCCATTACGTAATTCAAATCAAGATGAAAAATCAAGTGGATCGCACATAGTTAATTATCACCAACCGTGTGAGATGCAGCACAAAATATCTTGGAGCACCGTCGGAGTGTCAAGCACACTAGCCCGCTCCTCAAATATTATTTCACTGTTCAATCATCATCGGTGAAAGATGGGGACGTGGACCCGCATCGTGATGGCAACTTCGGTGGCCCACTCCGGTGAGAGCGCGGCCGCAGCCGCCAGGCACGTGCTAACAAGCTTCATGAGGGCGACCGCAATCTATGTCCGGGCGGCCAGGGCATCCCAAACGGCCGCTGTTGCTTCTCAGGCGGCGGTAGGAGCATCTGCCTTGGGGATAGCAACTGGCGAGAGCGGCACAATAGATGTCTGTTTCCGCAGCGGCAACCTTAGCCCTGATGGAGGCCTCCCACGACCATGTCGAGGCCGTCCACGCCCAGCTCGTGGTTGTCACCACACAAATCGAACGAAGCTTCTCCGACAACGGTCGACAACCCACAACCAAAGAGTTGGCAATCGCCGAGAGAGTTCGAGCAGCCGTCCGTTCCTGCGCGAGATACCTTGCCATGATGGAGCCCGCCAAATCCCAGATCGCGGCCGCCCACGCCCAGCTTATGGCAGCCTATTTCAAATATATGGCGGATGCGGATGGCGAGAAGCTTGCCGAGTATGGTGCAATTGATGCCATGGAGCCCCTTCCCCAGGAGACCGTCGGGTGCGAGCTGGACATGGAGGCGGTGGCAGAGATCGATGAGGACCAGTCATAGTAGTACTCTTTGTTTTGTTTAATTAAGAGCGCCGATCTTTACTTTGTTAGAGTAATGTTTAGGTCAGCTAGCTCTGTTTAATTGCTGAAATTGCTCTATTAAGAAGTGTGGGTGTGCTGTAGTATCCTTTGTGTACCCAAATTATGCAATGACGTGGATGACCACTGTAACCAGGGAAATTCGAACCAAAATTTTTGACGTTTAAACTCATCACACACGGGTTAAGCTATCTGAATCATTTGTGATGTTCACATATCGTACACAATTATGAATAAGGGACCATGTCTGATGACACTTTGGGCGCCAGTTTTTTCGCTGAAGCGATTCCAAATTTTCATCTTCCGCGGAAATATCTACCTCCAAGTCCCCCCCTTACCAAAAGCCACATTTCTCCTGTTTCTGCATTCCTTTCCAAGTTGAAACCTTCACTCCTTACTTGCAGCACCGCCTCCTCACCGGCGACCCTCCTTCATGCTGCTCGGCCTCCCCCTATCCAGGCAGGTAATCCACACCTGACCGCCATCCTCCTCCTTCCACATCCCACATGCCCCGACCACCGGCGCGACACCTTCCACCAAAATCACCGACCCTCCACCAAATAAGTGCCATCCTAAGCCATGGTGCGCAGTATAGCCAGGATCTCAATGAGTATTTGGCAGCGAAGAAGCAAATCGCGGCCGCACGCGCGGGTGAGGTCACGATGGCTGCTATTCGTGTCGATCCCCAGATCTTGGAGGAGCACCTCGCCGTCGAGGCCACCGTTGATGCCTCGTGCGCCGATGACGCGATGCGGTTGGCTGTTTGGTTCAATTCTGCAATGCGATGTTCAATTATTGTGGGTGCATTCTGTTATTGTATACCATGTGAGAAATAAATTGAATTTGACTGTACTAAATACATGGGAAATAAATACAATTGCCATATTTCCAAGTTGTTAAGCATGCTTGGTTTGATTAACTGTCTGATCTTCTATTAGGAGTATGTTATATTGTGCAATGTGGTGCCCAGTTAACATTTGGTTCATTTGTTGTGGTGTTTAGTTAACTGTTTTGTTTGGTTCAATTCTGCATTGTGATGTTCAATTGTTGTGAGTGCATTCTATTATTGTATACCATGTGAGGAATAAATTGAATTTAGCTGTACTAAATATATGGAAACAAATACAATTGCTATATTTCCAAGTTGTTAAGCATGCTTGGTTTGGTTAACTGTCTGATCTTCTATTAGGAGTATGTTATATTGTGCAATGTGGTGCTCAATTAATGTTTGATTCATTTGTTGTGGTGTTTAGTTAACTGCTTGGTTCAATTCTGCAATGCGATGTCCAATTGTCGTGGGTAGAATTTTGTATTATTGTGCATGTGAGGAATAAATTGAATTTGGCTGCACTTAATACATGAGAAACATATACAAGTGCTACATTTCCTAGTTCTTAATCATGCTTGGTTTGAATAAATGGGTTTTCCATGTGGCTTGAATTAATCTGATGAATCTGCAATGTGCTTATTTTTCATCAACATATTTTACTGATGGCATGCGAACCCTTACTTAACCTGATGACTAACTACCTTATATGCATTGCAGGAAAACAATGGGAAGCACCGAGGTTTACAGTCGAGGTTAGCACGTGCATGGTCCGTTGTCTAATAGCACATTATTGAGCAATTGCAGGAACCATTCTAATATTTAGGTTTTTAACAATTTGGACTTACATATGTAGGTCCTGTTGTCAGAGGTTTTGACCCACTATTCGACCATTTTTGCATATGGGGAAATGAGTTGTCCATGAATATCAGTCAAGTCAAGAAACTCAGAAAGATTTTTAGGATAAAGAAATTAGAGACAAAAAACAACAAGATCCTTGTCTGCATAATGAAGACATCAGTTCACTACAAGATGGTACTAACTATTATACCTTGCCTTTTTTATTCCTTTGCCCCATTTCCAATATAGAGAAGATATTTATGCACATCCTTATTTTCAGGCCTTTCCAAAGCAGTTCTCTGATGATTACCTCTCAAACCACTTGTATGGTCAGGAGGCGAGGAAGGTATTCGTATAACACCCACGGTTCAATATTGAAGTGTTCTTGAAGAGGACGAAGGATGGACAGTCAATCATCCACAGACACTGTCCCAAAGTTATAAAGACCTTAAACATCAATGAAGGCTCAATATTCGCCTTTTGCTTCAGCAGTTTTCCAGATGAGATACATCTGTCTATGTACCGTCTATGATACTAATTTCGAAAGGTTATAGATGTTGCATGTGAATTTTGGTGCTGGTATAGTTGTGTAACGGGGTAGCTGAGTGCTGAAACTATATGATGTTGTACTCTGATGTATTTCAATTATGAAAATAAAATATATTGCATGCTTAATATGAAATGTCAATTAAATTAATAAATGGATTATTAATAATCAAATAATTAGCCTACTAATTAGGGTTTTCTATTGCAAACAGTTATTGAGAAAACACCGTGTGTGATGCATTCAATAACGCACACAGTTTTTAGGAATAAACCGTGTTAGATTAATGAACAATCACACACAACATTCTCTTGCAAAATTGTTTGTGCTAGGCCACCTGGCGCAAACGTTTACCATATAAAAACTGTGTGTGATGGACAACCTTGCCACATAGTTTCTTCTATGCACCGTGTGTGATGCTTTCAATAACGTAAACGATAAAATAGTTAATATCATGTGTAGTGTCAATGTTATCACAAATGATTTAACGGGGAAAATTGTGTGTGATGTATCTGTGAACGGAAACATTTTCATTGGAACGACTATGTGGGATGTACATACGAACAGAAACGTTTAGCGGGGACTGACTGTGTGAGATGTACTTGCGACCGAAAATAATTTCGCCCGTATAATTGTATTTTTAGCTATATTATATGTATTTCCGTATTTGAGCTGTCACCGGCCGCAACGACCTCATTTTGCCGAGCGTGTGTGCCAGGAGGGAATATCCCGACGGTTTCTGGATCGTGTGGGAAGGACCCCCTATCGCCGTCACTCACTAGGCGTCGATTCCAAATGCCATCGTGGAAAAGGGTAAAAAACCGTTTGTATAGCACCTCACCGTACTAGTGGCTCCACGATATGCCGCTCCGCAAAAAAAGTAAAATTTGTGGTACAACTCCCAGTTTTTTATGAAGCTCTTCAGGGGGTGCTTCAAAAAACTTGAGAAACTGGAGTTGGGTGAAAATTACCCATCACTACCACCAGTAAGTGGATACCCATTCATTTCTCCCCTCAACCAATCAAATAGATCCTTTTCACCAAGTTTCTTATTCTTGAAGCTGAAGCTAGATGACAGCCAAATATTTTCTTTGGTAGTACTACAACTTATAGATGAAACTGCTTCAAAGTGAATTTAGTGAAGCGAAACCGATTTTTGTGAAGCGGAGCAGTCCCAAATAGGCCCTAAATCGGTCATTGATACTGTAAAAGAATTTAAATCGTTCATTGGACCAGAAAAAATGTTCATATTAATTTCTATTTGAGATGGCTAGATACATTTATTGGAGCGACAACTAATTTGGATCGGAGGAAATATTAATTTTGTATGACATAAAATGAAATCTCCCTTTTGGAGGCATGGAGTTTTTGCTCCGAGGTGTGAACTCGGGTGAATTATAAATAAATAAAATAGTAAAAAAATTCAAAGAACCTGACTTTTTTTATAAACATTGGAGGGTCTTTCATTTGCGTTCAAAAAATCGTGATGGCTCATGTGGTATAACAAAACATAAATCTATGCTAAAAGACTAATTCCAATGCCTTTTGGAGCATTCATTTTATTTTTTTTCCACACATCCACAAATGTCATTTCATCACTAAAATTTACGCACAGTTAGAAAACAAAGCAATGTGTGTTGTCAATTTTTTTCTTCAGAATTTGTTTCTTCTTATTTTTCGGATTTTAGAATGGCATTTTCGTCACTTTTGTTGCGAATTGCGATGTTAATCTCTCACACAGGCACCTCCACTTTCTAACATTTCTGTTTAAACGGAGCGTGGTGGCTGGTGGGTGATGCTCGCGAAAGCAAAGCACCACCACCCCACAAAGAAAAAGAATATCCCCAATCCCACACTTCGATCACACCGCTCAAACCCTAGCTACCAATCCCCACAATTCCTCCCCTGGCCCAGGTTCTTCCGTAGCTGGATGTCCCCAACCTAGGCGGCGGCTCGGTGGCGTGTGTGCGTGCGCGGCCGCCGATGGAGCCGCGCGTGGGTAACAAGTACCGCCTCGGCCGTAAGCTCGGCAGCGGCTCGTTCGGGGAGATCTACCTCGGTTCGTGCGCTGTTCCCCCGCCTGAACGAACCGTTCTGATGCTAAAAGCTCTCGCCTTTGTGCTGTTTCTGCTGGATTGCTGATTAAATCGTGTGTTTTCACTTGCTCGGGGTTGCCGGTGCAGGTACTAACGTGCAGACCAACGAGGAGGTCGCGATTAAGCTTGTGAGTTGACGCGACAATTCTCTTGGATTTCAGCATAGTTGTGTTTATGATTTTATAATCAGTGGCAGTATTGCTTTTAGTGCCAGTATTTTCTTTTTTGATATACTAGGTGCAAGTATTTCTATTTGGTATTTAACTTGATAATTGATGATTTTCTGTAAAAATGGGCCCAAATATTGGAGCAATCTTATACTGTATCTCACTATTGTGGAAAGTACAATAACAAAAGTATATGCACCTTGGCTATTCCTTCAGGCTTATATTTCGTGAATTGGTAGCTCTCAGTCAAACTTCTTTACTAATTACTTCCATCTGCGCTTAAAGGGTAAATGATGGATACAGAAGCAGGATTCATTGAAAACTATTTCCTGCCAAGGATTACGGGTTGCTATTATATGGACTGAGCTGTGTAAGCTCTCCTGCATTTGCAATCTTGCATTAGTTCATTTTAGTTCCCAAGAATTAAACGTCAGAGAGAGTAGAGAAGATATAGGAGAGGAAAAGTTGATAGATGGTAAATGCAGCCCAACCATCTCCATATGCTCTAGTGCATCAGCAAGATTGTACTTGTTTCAATTCTGAAGTTCTAATTTTAGCCCCTTATTTGTGGCGTGCATTGGAAAAATGTTGCTGCATTATTGGTGTCAGAATAATGATTGTTATGATGTCACACTCAGTCTATTTCCCCAAAACTATCGCAGGCTTTGTTCTGTTCAGACTGATAAGGCCTTATGCTTTTGCTCTGTGCAGGAAAATGTGAAGACAAAGCATCCTCAGTTGCTGTATGAGTCAAAGTTGTACAGGGTACTGCAGGGCGGAAGTAATACCCGTTCATTTTCTTTCCCTGAACCATAAATATAAGATATTTTTTGCCGTTGTGATTCGGACATACTTTTTTTTTTGGTTGTGCAGCTGGGATTTCAAATGTCAAGTGGTTTGGTGTTGAGGGTGACTACAATGTTCTTGTTATGGATGTGTTGGGGCCAAGCCTTGAAGATCTTTTCAGCTTTTGCAACAGAAAACTGTCGCTCAAAACTGTTCTGATGCTTGCTGATCAAATGGTACACTCAACAACAGAGATCAGCTAGTCTTTGTCATTTTGTTGTTGTTATTTGATGATTTTATCTGGTTAAATCTATTTAACTTCCATTTTTATTAGATCAACCGAGTTGAATTTATACATTCAAAGTCCTTCTTGCATCGAGATATAAAGCCAGACAATTTTCTCATGGGCCTTGGAAAGAGAGCAAATCAGGTAAGTCATTTTTTGTGCTGTTCACCTGCCTACAGTTCTAGAAATTATTTAGAACATTATGTATATGCGCTTACATCTTGTCCTTAATGTTGTTTTAGGTATATATGATTGACTTTGGACTGGCAAAGAAATACAGGGACACGTCAACACACCAGCACATTCCATACCGGTATATCTAGGCTGATGCTTGAGTCAATTGTCATTTGCACTTCTGCAGTAATAGTATAATGGCTGATGTTACTTTACTGGGAACCATAACAGTACTGTGTTTCTATATCAAATGATATTGATGACATAATATATAAATGTATTACCAACCATCCTTTTCTTAACGAGACTTTGTACTTGTCTACCTATAGCCTGTATGACAAATGTGTATTGAAATACAGGGAGAACAAAAATTTGACTGGGACAGCTCGATATGCGAGTGTAAGCACCCATCTTGGAATTGGTTAGTCCACTTCACAAGTTGAATATTAGATCATTTATCTGCTATGCATATCTTTAAGTGCACCATGTTACTATTTCTTCATTAAATCTCTCTTGCCCTTAAATGCACCATCTTGTTTAAAGAATAAAGGCTGTTGCTTTTTAAATAGAACAAAGCAGAAGGGATGACATGGAGTCTCTTGGATATGTACTCATGTACTTCTTGAGAGGAAGGTTGGTTATGCAGCTTCAGTTTGTTCTATTTTTATGTCATCTGGTGTGTTCTAACAGCCCCCCTGTTACCAGTCTCCCATGGCAGGGTTTAAAAGCCGGTACGAAGAAACAGAAGTATGAGAAAATCAGCGAACGGAAGATTGCCACTTCAATTGAGGTGATTCTCATGCACTTTAAATTCAATCATGACTTAACTAGTTTGTGTATTAATTGTTTGTTCGATTTCAGGCTTTGTGTCGTGGATACCCTTCTGAATTTCAGTCATTCTTCCATTACTGCCGCTCACTGCGTTTTGAAGACAGTCCAGACTATCAATACCTGAAGAGATTGTTCAGAGATCTTTTTATTCGAGAGGGTTGGTTTTCTATTTATATGTTACTAGATAAAGTTTTGCATTGCAACATTTAAAAAAAAAGCTACTTTTCGGACACTTCTCATTGGATATTTTTCTGTGTAGGATTCCAGTTTGATTATGTTTTTGACTGGACCATTCTTAAATACCAGCAGTCACAAATGACCAGTGTTCCACCACGTGCTATTGTCAGTACAGCTCAAAGTGCTAGCCTTCTGCACTTGTCCGTGGAGATAAATATCTGATAAATGTTCATGCTCTGTTGTTTTAGGCCGCTGCTGCAGGACAAAGCTCGGGGATGGCTCCAATTGCATGTAATAATAGACTGTCAGGTATTCTTGTTATAGTAGCTGTTTTTTCCCTACAAGTAACATTATCACATTTTATAATTAGATTTGAGGAAATAGTATAATGGTTGGATGCTTCGTGCAAAATTATATGCAACACCAATGAACGAGTGCACATAATAATATAAATAATATAATATATGTAAGTGGAGCAGGGTCGTAAACTGTTTCCCGTTATCTTGCTTAGGAGTAGCACACATCCTGTTTCAGGTGCATGTTCAGAACTACTCTTGTGTTGTATTGCTATTTCTTCAGCTAATCCATGGGCCGAGTAGGTTCTGTTAGGTTGGCTAACTGTCTCCTGAACTGATTTAGCCACCGAAGAGGGAAGAAGAAGTGGATGGTCAGATGATCCTACACGACGTCAGGTTCCACCTACAGGAATAAATGCAGGCAGCTTATCGAAACAGAAGTCACCAGTTAGACCAGATGTGTCCGCACCGAAGGAAGCTGTGGTGAGTTTGTCCTATTTCATTTGTTTAGCATTGCTACCATGGTGTTCTTTGGATGCCTGAAGGATCCTATTTATCCTTCTGCAATGTAATTTCTCAACCTCGAATGACCTGTAGTTGTCCAGTTCGACTTTTTTGGGTCGGTCAGGCGTGTCCTCAAGGCGACCTGCTGTTTCTAGTAGCCGAGATTTGCCAAGCAGTGGAGCTGAACCATCACGTAGTCGTGCACCAGATGCGAGTCCAGGGACGTCCCAGAGAAACTCAGCTCCACGGAGGACCTCACAGACGCCTGACTACTCTGATCCCAGGCACAAGTCTAACAGCAACAACTACGAGTCCACTATAAGGGGCATCCGAGGCCTAAATTTCGATGGCAATGATAGGATCCACTACTAGTATCTTCTTCTGGATCCTACAAAGCGTGTATAGTATGTGATCTGCTGAAGTTAAATTGGGGAGCGAGGCCGTGCTTTCTGAGCTATTCTCTTACCATGTGATCCACAAGCTACGTGCTGAAGCGGTGAGGAAGCCTGCTGATCCAAAGAAATGGGGGCTGGCTGGCGAAATAAAGGGTCGGCCGGGGCTCCGAAAGCCACGGCCCTAAATGCCACGTTGGGCCTATGTTTTAGTCTCTCTGTACAGGTTTTCTTTTGTGCGTTGAGATGCTGCTTTCGTACTTTCCACATAATAGGTACGGAGTATTATGTTTTGAGATATTTAGCCAACTGTTATGTCTCGTATGTTTACAACGGAATGTCTTGTTGGCTTGCGCTCCTAAATCCCTCAAAAAAGAAAGAAAGAAAGAAAGAAGGATGTGGCTAGAGAGCGCCGCGGCGCTTGTTTGTTGCCTGGAGCGCACAGCCATATATAGTAATTATATGTCCTTGTGTCCAACTGTCTATACTAAAAGAGGAAATTGTTTGGCCACACCTTGTACGCACATGGCTATCGATGGAATCAGCCTAAATCTTGTCCCACGTGCATTTATTTTGTGGTTTAAAAAGTTGTAAAAGCCATAACTTTTCATTCAAGCATTGAAATTCAATTCTGTTTTCATGGTCAGGTTTCTCACAACGAGTTCTTCAAAACTAGATCCTATATGAGTAGATTTTGTCAAACTTTTTTCAAGGGCAACTTTGGGTGCAATGGAGGCAACTATAGTGCTATAGGGAAGCAATTTTTCTTTTTGGCCTAGTAGAACTGACTATTAGATTGGTTTGCGCAAAAAAATGAGAAAAATCACACAGAACATAAGGCAACTTTAGTGCTACATACAAAGCAAATTCATTGTACCGTGTGTATTTGTGAATTTTGCTAACATTATTCCAACTTGCGTATCATGACTGCTCAATTGCCCATTGTTGATGGTCAGTTCCTACATTTGATGTTCAATTGCCTATACATGCTATACATTACCTACCATTGATGTATAGTTGCCTGCTATTGTTAATTAGTTGCCTACAATTGTTGCACAATTGCCTAACTTTTCCAAATAGTTGCCTACAATACTATGAAGTTATTTATCATTGTTTTCTAAGTTGCCTACAAACACTCTGAAGTGGCTAAGATTCATCATCATGTTGCCTACCATAACTAGCAATAGTAGACACAAAAGCATCACCAATAGATGACTTCATAGTATTATAGGCAATTTAGAAACAACGACATACTAGCGTGAACAATAGGCAAATTAGAGGTACTGGCGAGGAAGTTAGGAGAAAATTAGAAAAAAATAATTAGGACATAGAATGTAGTGAAGTTGTCTGCTTTTAGCACTAAAGTTGCCTCTGGTAAAAGGAAAATTGTGATGTTATATACCTTTGTTTCGAAGTTGTTCTGTATCATTAGTTAGATGCTTATTGTTGCTAATTAGTTATTTTTAATGGAGTGAAGTTGCTTCTATTTAGCATTAAAGTTGCCTCATCTAGCATCAAAGTTGCTTTTAAAAATATTAAAGAAACATATTCATGTGGAGTTTAATTTTGAAAAGCTCGCCGCGACCTAATTAGCCAACCCATGTGTGTTTTCCATCATTATATATGAAGATTTTAATAATTTTGTAGGCAACTCGACCAAAAAATAAGGATTTGCATAGGTTTGTAGGCAATTGTCTGATCCGTCCCGCTATGAAATTTTTGATAACCCCCTATGCAACTTCTCATCTAACACCGCGACCTGACTAGCCAACAACCATGCGCTCAGTAGTGTTGGCAACTTAGGTCCGAGAACTTTCATAATTTTAGGCAGTTACGGATCACCTGCGGGAAGCTTCATAGCGATGTAGGCAACTTGGTTTCTGAGGCAGACAACTAGGAAACCATGTTAGATAACTTCCCACTTTACGGTGAACAACTTTCACAATATGGTAGGCAACGAACTATGTAACCACTTATTACCTATTGCACACAACTAAGTAGGAGGCTACTACGCGAATTTACTTATACACATGGTGCAATTCTTCTAGCATCGAAGTTGCTCATCTTTAGCACTAAACTTGCCTCATCTAGCATTAAAGTTGCTTTTTACAAAAAACATTAAAACATATTCACATGGGATCTACTTTTGAAGAGCTCGTCACAAGGAATTCAACGGTGAAAACGGATCATCATTTGGACACACGGTGTGAAAGTTATAGTTTTTTGAATTTTCTTGTACCAAAATTAGTGCACGTTACGTCATCACTGAGTTGACACGATTGGTCGGATGAGGTGAAGAAAAATCAACGCACTGTAATTGAAGAATCTTTCCATATATAAAATAAGTGGATGGACAGTTTACCAAATCTGAAAGCAGTTTATTGCATCATTCGGTCCATGAGTGTGCGCTCGCGACGTCCATTGAGCGCAGCTGCATGATTGAGTCTTTGGGAAAAAAGAAACAGCCAGCCCTCTCCTTAATGTTTACTACGGGGCTTTTTCATCGATTACTCCCACCACCCCTCTCCTTGAGTCCCTCAAAAAAAAAACTGCCTCTCCTGCAGTAGTTGCCGCTAACTCTGCATGCCCAATAGTAGCATCTCTAGCAAATGTGGTAAACTGCCACCCTGCAAAATTGATTTACGGCTCGCCCTGCATCGATTTTGCAGGCAGTTTTCCCCGTCACCCTATTCGTTGGCCTCTAGCGCCTCCTTCGTTGTGAAGCGAGCGATCTCTGCCTCGCGAAGCTTCTTCATCGTCGGCCAAAGCGCGTTGTGGAGCTTGTTGAAGTGTTGCCACGTGCGGTTCCCACCGTTGCGGGAGAGAGAGCCGCGGTTGCGCCGAGCGCCATGGCTCGACGGCGGGCCGACCGGAGCTGCTGGCCTCCACGTCGTGCCGGCAACGCTTGCGCGACGGCGACCCCCCCACACCATCCGCGACCTTCTCCCGACATGAGCTGTGCTTGATTCGGCCGGATGCGCTCGCCGGAGCTACGAACATACGGTGGCGCAGGGGAAGAGGATTGTGGCGAAGGGGGGGGGGGGGTGGTTCTCTCCGAGATGGCAACCCTACAACGCCCCCTCCCATACATATAACGGCTGGAGGGGGTGGGGCAGTGCAAATTTGCGTCTTCTGTTTGGTCCAGAAATAAACCGCCCGCAAATATATGGGTCGACGGCGGGATAGTGCGGCTGCTAGAGATGCTCTAAGGCTACCATAGTGGGAATAATATAGATAGTAACATTACACATATCTAGGCAAAAAAAAACAAAAAAAATAATGTGGCGAATAATTAATAAGAAAAGAGAAGTTTATGGTAACATAATATGTTACCCTAACATCACATATACCGAGACAAAATGAGTTTACAATCTAATAAGTAAGGTGTTGCATGACACCACGTATATATTGCTACTCACTATAGTAGTAACATTACTCCCCACTATGACTAGCCTAATTGTAGCCACCGACGAAGCCTCGTTTTATTCCCACCCTAATTTCAACCCCGCCGCCGCAACTTGATTGAATAGCGAGTGGGGCCCGCTATCAGTCTATCGTGGCGTCTGATTTCTCCATAATTTGTGGCATATGAGCAACAAGCATTTAGCATAGAGAGAAGTGCATATTACACTCCTCAACTCTAGCCCTAGTCTAATATACACCCTAACTCCAATACCGTCTAGTTTACACCCCCCAACTCTCAAAACTAGGCGGAATTCAACCCTCTCCTCCCTGTTGACCGTTTTTGTCCCAGTTGACTGGGTGAATAGTAACTAAAAAAATCAAAAAATTCTTCTGTTTCTTCAACACATGAACAGTAAATTCAAAAAAGAAGTTGGAAATAAAATTCAAGAAGCAGTTTCGAATTTTTACTGGGTGAATAGTAATTAGAAAAAATACTAATTTTTCCAAAAAAATAATTACTTTTGCATGGACGATTTTTCAGCGCACGATGTCCGTGCCAATTTCAGCTTGTCTGGACATTTCAGTGGTCTCTCAACAAAAAAAAATCCCAAACTGTTAACTATTTCATAGACGTCATATTTGTCTTTTTTGCTGAGAGCTACTCAGATGTCCGAACAAGCTGAAAATTGGAACGAACATCACGCAATCAAACATCGTCCATGCAAAAATAATTCAAAATATTTTTTATTTTTTTGAATTTACTGCTCACCTAACAATATATCAAAAAAATTAAAAACCATTTTTTTTGAATTTTTATTTTTATTTTGAACTTTTTTGAATTTATTGTTCACCCGGTGAAAAAATGAAATTATTATTTTTTTAATTTGTATTTCTTTTGAATTTACTGTTCACCTAGTCAACAGGTCAAAACCGGTCAACGGGGAGGGGAAGGTTGAATTCCGCCTGGTTTTGTGAGTTGGGGGGGGGTGTAAACTAGACGGTATTGAAGTTGGGGTGTGTGTATTAGACTAGGGCTAGAGTTGAGGGGTGTAATATGCACTTCTCTCTTTAGCATACATCAACGTGGATAAAGCGGGATTGCGTAGAACATGCTCGCAGTTTCACGGATTTCAAGGTTAGGGTTCGATCCATACACCGAATAAGAATCTAGGTTTTATTTCTGAAACATTACTCTTTGTGTTTAGATTGTCAATTTGGTGAGTTTCTTCCCCGTTAGTTGAAACCAGACATAAGAATTATTTGCGCTATATGTTGACGTTTGAAAGCAAACAAGCTCTGGCTTTCCCACATTGCTTTTAATTACCTTCCGTGAACCAAACACCTTTCTTAGATTTCACTGGTTCTACTGAATTTCATGAAAAAAGTCCAAAATAAACCTTGAACTCGTGGGCGTTAGCTAAATCAAACCCCGAACTCCAAATCCCAGGAATCAACACACTCAACTCTCTAATCCCAGTTCAAATTGAACCCCGGTTGCGTTTTAGCCCAAAAAACGGTGACATGGCAGTAGTCAACCGGGATTGACCTGACTTGTGGTACAGCGAGTGCTTTTGTTTACTAATGCGCTCGTGTTGAAGGATTGGAGAATTTTGGTGGTGAGAAGTTAGGGTTAGGGCGGAAGGTAGGACATGGAGCAGAGCACAACAGTGGCGTAATGTCGTGGACTGCGACCTCTTCCACTCCCGGCTTCCACCACGTCGGTGGAAGGAGGGACACGGATTAGAGGTCTTCTATTGCTTACAGGGAGAGCCCAATGGCGTACGAGCCGCCAAAGATATGCCACTGCAATCCGCCGTGGAAGGCGCCGAGATGGATCTCCTGGAGCCGTCAAAATCCCGGTTGGAGGTACTACGCCTGCGTGGATGCAATGGTGAGCCCCATTTTTTGTGCTCAGGTCATTTTTTCTAGTAATTTCTTGCTCTTAGCTTGTAATAGATTTCTTGCCACATTTGTGTTGAATAGCATGGTGGATGTGGCTTTCTGGAATGGCATGATGATCCTTTGCCCAAGTTTTTTAGTGACTTGATTGGAGATTTGAGAGACGAGGTGCGGAGACTGAAGGGTGAAGGATTTGTGGCTTGTAATGAAGATCAATATCCAAATGTGCCTGTCTTTGGACACGACTCCACGGCGCCGCCAAGAAGCTAATCGGCCGTCAATGGTCAACCCGCCTAGCTTGGCTTCAACCGAAGGGTAGCAGCGGCGGCCTTAATTACTTGGACCCGAGCGGCGGTTGTCGGTGTCAAAACCGACGGATCTCGGGTAGGGGGTCCCGAACTGTGCGTCTAAGGCGGATGGTAACAGGAGGCGGGGGACACAATGTTTACCTAGGTTCGGGCCCTCTCGATGGAGGTAATACCCTACGTCCTGCTTGATTGATCTTAATGATATGAGTATTACAAGAGTTGATCTACCACGTGATCGTAGAGGCTTGTAGGATCGAAAGTATGTCTAGAGGGGGGGGGGTGATTAGACTACTTGACCAAGTAAAAATCTAGCCTTTTCCCAATTTTAGTTCTTGGTAGATTTTAGCAACTTTGAACAAGTCAAGCAATCTTAACACAATTCAAGCAAGCATGCAAAGAGTATATGAGCAGCGAAAAGTAAAGCATGCAACTTGCAAGAATGTAAAGGGAAGGGTTTGGAGGATTCAAACGCAATTGGAGACACGGATGTTTTGTCGTGGTTCCGATAGGTGGTGCTATCGTACATCCACGTTGATGGAGACTTCAACCCACGAAGGGTAACGGTTGCGCGAGTCCACGGAGGGCTCCACCCATGAAGGGTCCACGAAGAAGCAACCTTGTCTATCCCACCATGGGCATCGCCCACGAAGGACTTGCCTCACTAGCGGTAGATCTTCACGAAGTAGGCGATCTCCTTGCCCTTACAAACTCCTTGGTTCAACTCCACAATCTTGGCGGAGGCTCCCAAGTGACACCTAGCCAATCTAGGAGACACCGCTCTTCAAGAAGTAACAAATGGTGTGTTGATGATGTACTCCTTGCTCTTGTGCTTCAAATGATAGTCTCCCCAACACTCAACTCTCTCTCACAGGATTTGGATTTGGTGGAAAGAAGATTTGAGTGGAAAGCAACTTGGGGAAGGCTAGAGATCAAGATTCATATGGTAGGAATGGAATATCTTGGTCTCAACACAAGTGTATGTGGTTCTCTCTTAGAAAATATAGGTTGGAAGTGTAGGTTTGTTCAGATGGCTCTCTCTACGAATGAAGAGGAGGTGGTGGGGTATATATAGCCTCCACACAAAATCTAACCATTACACATAACTTTCCAAACTCGATGGGACTGAATGGTTAAACTCGGTCGGACCGATTCAGCAAAGCTAGTGACCGTTAGGGTTTTCGGTGGGACCGGCATGCAACTCGGTAGGACCGATATGATTAGGGTTAGGGCATAACGTAATCTCGGTGAGACCAATTACACAAACTTGGTGAGACCGATTTTGGTAATAAGCTAACCAGAGAGTTGGTCAGGTAAACTCGGTGGGATCGATCGCTCATTTCGGTGAGACCGAAACGTTACGAAGGGAAAACAGAGAATTTACATTGCAATCTCGGTGGGACCGATCGCTCATCTCGGTGAGACCGAAATATTACGAAGGGAAACAGAGAGATTACAATCCCATCTCGGTGAGACCGGGATCCCTATCGGTGAGACCGATTTGCCTAGGATTTGTGGCAGTGGCTATGACATTTGAAACTCGGTGGCGCCGGATAGAAAGAATCGGTGGGGCTGAGTTTGACTTCTGGTTTAGGTCATATGTGGATGTGAGAAAGTAGTTGAGGGTTTTGGAGCATATCACTAAGCATTTTGAGCAAGAACCTCATTAAGCAACACATCATCCCTCCTTGATAGTATTGACTTTTCCTATAGACTCAATGTGATCTTGGATCACTAAAATAGAAAATATAGAGTCTTGAGCTTTGAGCTTGAGCCAATCTTTTGTCCTTAGCATTTTGAGGGGTCCACTTTTCTCATCCATGCCATGCCAATCATTAAGCTTTTCTGAGATATTAATCTTGAAATAGCATTAGCTCAATGCGCTATATATTGTTAGGAATTACCAAAACCACCTAGGAATAGTTGCACTTTCAATCTCCCCCTTTTTGGTAATTGATGACAACATATAGATTGAAGCTTCAACAAATGATAATAAGAGTGAAAAACATTGTCGCTTTGAGAAGTATGTGAAAAGCAAGAGCTTCCCCTAAATTTGTGCATAGTTTAAGATTTGTTTTGAACTGCAAATGCACAAAGAGTTAGGATCATGGGTTACTCTTCCATGTCACATACATCTTGGTAGAGCGCTCAAAATGATAATAATTAAAATACATGCACTCATCACCAAGCAAAATGAATGATCATATAAAAGGATAATGTCATCCAACAAGCATTAAGGTAGCATATGATCAAACACATGATCATCTAAGAAAGCACAAAGTATAAAATATCTCAACCAAGCAAATAAAAGAAGTTTAACCACCAAACAAAAAGAGAGAATAAAAAGCAACACTCTCTCTCAAAGCCTATGATCTATACATTTTCTCCCCTTTTGGCAACAAGTTATCAAAAAGTTCATAAAAATGCATAGTGCTAGGTCAACACTCAGGCTTGGTCTTTAGGTGATGGTGTAGACAGAACTCCAAGAACGAAGGCATCAGTCGATGTAGATGAAGCTGGTGGAGTAGGTGCTGGAGCCGGTGGCACTGAAGCTGTAGCTGGTGCAGATGAAGTAGCTCTGGTGTCTGGAATAGGCACTGCAGCAGACCTCTGACCTCTGGGCACTCTAGCAAAAGCATCAGTGGTTGTCTTGCCCTTCTTCTCCTGCACTTCATCCTGAAGTTTCTCAACAACTGACTGGATCTCAGTGACCTTCACATCTAAGTCATAGAACTTCTGCTCCACGATTCTCTCCAAGCTCTCCTGGTTTTGAGTCAGGGTGGCCAGTCCTTTCTCAATCCTCAGAGTGGAGGCAATCAAGTAACCAAGCTGAACTTGCTTGCTCTTCAGAAGATACTGAGATGCTTCTTCAGTAGTTGGCATCCTTGCAGCCTTTTCAGCCTTTGCCTTCTCCTTCTTGGCTTGTGCGTGCACAGAAGATGATTCATTTTCATCCATCACCACAGTGTTGTCCTCAAAGTCTGGGTAGATGGGCAGGTGCTCCTTGTCTAGTAGATATGTGCTAGTGCCCATCTTGGAGTTGATCAGCTCCTGGATCTGTGGGGCATACCCACAACTCCTCTTCTGATCTGCAGCTATCCTCTTTATGGTTTCCACTATTAGGCTCATGACTTTGAACTTCTGTGGGACATCAAAGATGTGAAGCAAGTTAATTGCATGGCCTTTGATCATTTTATAATCACCTGACTTTGGCAAGAGAGTGTGCCTGAGGATCCAGTTGATAGTTGGCAAGCCTGATAGAAGGTAATGTATAGATCCAAACTTGTGTGTTTCAAGAGCAGCATCTGGGATCTCCTTGTACATGTGTGTCATCGTGTTATGATCCTTCTTCTTTTTGGCATAGACATCCAATTCATCTTCACTCTCTTCTGGGGCATTGATCAACTTGGCCCATTCTGCAACTGTGGACTGGTACCTAGTACCTTTAGACATCCAGACAATCCTTCCATCTGGGTAGAAGTGAGTTGTGGAGTAGAACTGCATGATGAGCTCATTATTCCATTTTGTGAGCTTCTGAGCCACAAACTCATCAACTCCACAAGCCTTGAAGCTGTCATATACACCAGGGAAGTGATTCTCATTTTCCTCAATGAATTTCCAATCAACCCATCTCATGTCACACACCATTGGTTTCTTGTCAAGCAAGATGGTCTCATAGAAGTCCCGCTGTTCCTTTGTATGGAACCTATAATCCACATCAGTCCTTCTCCTAGTGGCATATGGATCAGACTCTCTCCATAGCCTTAGACCAAAGTCCTTCCCGACTTTCATGTTCTCTGCAACTGGATGAGCATCATTGTGGTCTGGAATTTTGGCTTCAGTTTCCTCAAGATAACATAATCATCTTCTTCTTCCATTGCAGCTTCAGGCATTGGGGCCTTGTTCTTCTCTGCTGCTGAGATGTTTCTGGTGCTCCTCTTGGGTGCAGTTTTGGGTTTTGGAGCAGCTGGCTTAGGAGTTCCTTTGGGCTTAGATGGAGCAGCCCCTGATCTTATGGCATCTCCCATAAGCTTTTGAGCTTTAGTTGCTGGTGCAGCATCCTCTTCCTCTTCCTCTTCTTCAGAGTCTTTCATAATTGAAGATCTCCCAAGCACTCTGGCAGTGGTCTTCTTGACCCTCTCTTTCCTTTTCTTTTCTGCCACAACCTGCTCTTTGGGTGCAGATCACAAAGTCTCTTGAGTGGATGCTCTGGCTTTAGACATTGGAGCTCTCTTGGCGGGAACCTTTTGCTTCATCCCTGGCTTGGTGGCAGCAGCTGTGCCATATTCCTTTTTCAGGACTTTTCTCTTTGAGGTGGTTTCTTCCTCCTCAGCCACATAGTCCTCATCCTCTGACTCTGAGGTTCTTTTCTTGCTGGCCCTTGTGGCAGCCTTTGGCAGATTGCTGGGTGTGCTCCTGCTGCCATCATCTGAGCTGCTAGAGGGACTAGTGCCCTCACTCAAGTGAACCTGCTCCTCTGACTTGTTCTGACTGCCACTCTGATCTGACATGATGCAAACACTGACAGCAGACCCTATTAATAGATTATAGATGAGGTAGAGTGGATGATCATCACAAAGTGCAGAGGTTTTTGCAAAATAATGAATTAAAACTTAGTTTTAGTTTTTCACAGAAAGCATTTCGGATCTACCGATTTGCAAACTCGATGATACCGAAGCAGCTTTTGGAACCTAAACTAGTGAACTCGGTCAGACCGAGTCACAGTTCGGTGGCACCGACACTGCTAGGGTTTCACAAAGTGCCGAACTCGGTCACACCGATTTGCAATTCTCGGTCAGACCGACAATCACATGTGCAATGGCCTGAGCCAAATCGGTGGAACCGATTTCATCAACTCGGTCGGTCCGAGATGGTTTCGGCGGAAACCTAACCCTAAATTTTCAATTCACGAGTAAACTAAGGAGTGTTTTCGATGGATAGATTGATCTCAATCGTGGCAAGATACATGGCAAAGCAATGTGCTGGGGAATCAGAGTTAGAACAACACAGAGTTCAAGTCCATACCACAGTTCGGCGATGAACTTGCTACGGCGGCGACCGCGGAGACGATCTCGTTGACGACGGTGGAGACCAGCGACAGGAGGCGGTTGGCGACGAGGAGGATGATTCGGAGACCCAGGGATGCAGAGCAGGCTAAGTGCGGGCGAGGAGGTTCGGAAAGTTTTCCAAAA
Source organism: Triticum aestivum (assembly GCF_018294505.1). Classification (NCBI taxonomy): domain Eukaryota; kingdom Viridiplantae; phylum Streptophyta; class Magnoliopsida; order Poales; family Poaceae; genus Triticum; species Triticum aestivum. The sequence goes on along the minus strand of NC_057800.1, from coordinate 375,377,111 downwards.
TTTGGGCCGCGGATATATATAGCCTGACTCTGTCGGTGTGACCGAGTGGAACAACTCGGTGGCACCAAGATTCATAACTGCAAGCAGTTACTGAAACTCGGTGTGACCGAAAAGTTCAAATTGGTTGCACCGAGATTGAAAACCTAGATCGACTTAGTGATCTCGGTATGACCGAAATGGATGAATCAATCAGACCGAAACGCACAGAGAAGTTTTGGATTTTTAAGTCTATGACGAATCAGGGACTCCGAGTGCTCCTCACACAGAGTGGTTCGAATCTGACTTGATCAAACTTTGTGATGCAGCATGAATAGAGTTTGAGACGAGAAAAGCATAAATAGCTAGAGAAGGTTCTTAGGCATTCTTGTCCATCCACTTGGCAAAAGAAAAGGAAACCAACCAATCAAAATAACAAGTGGATGTCCTCGAATGAGTAAATTATGCAACCAACATGCTCACACAATAAATGACAAATGAAATATGTGGCAAAGCATGCACAAACAATTCTAGTATCTATCAAGCAATTGGTGATGACTAGGTCATCCATATATGAGTATATTGACTTAGGAGTCAGATGAGAACATTTGATCGTAGGTCATACTCATCGTTTAAGCACAAGTGGGGTTACCACTTCTACATAAAGCGTTGTTGTGTTCACACTATTAGAGTTGCTTTAACTCAATTGTTAGAGCAAAGCTCCCCCTAGATGTGATATCCCCCCTAAGAGGGATGAACTAACCTTGGGTTTTCTCGATGATGACTTCATGTAGGTGGTGAAGATGTGGATGCTCTAAGTTGATGTAGATCATTCGGAGCTATCTTTTGGAGTGAGTTGCGCTTTCAATACCTACACGGCTTAGTCCCACAAGGAACAAACAAGGATATCCATAGACATAGAGTGATGCACACACAAAATGATGTCTATGAGAGCATTAGGTTACCTTGTCCCTTGTCTTACCAACAAGAGGGTTTGTGACTCCTTGAACTAGTGCAAGATGTGGAAGTTGATTGCACTTGTTCTTGCCAAAATGATAAGAGTGAAGTATGTTGGCGGAGTCACCCTCAAGAACTCTCTAGTTCTTCTTCTTCGGGATCCACACCATCTTGATGGGAATCCTCGGAGTTGTAGTTGTACTTGATGAAGTGGAACTTGATGTAGTCTTGGGAACCCACTTGACCAAGGCCTTAGGAGCTTCTTCAAATGCATCAATTTCCTCTTGAAGCTTGTCCTTGCCTTTTTCCTTGTGGTCTTGTGGTGGAAGATCATCTTGAGCTTGTGTCCCCTTGAAAGAAGTAGGATCATACTTCTCTTGTTGAGGAACAAACTTCGTCTTGGGGTATTGATCTTCTTCCCACTCAACTCCATTGGCATTGAACTTTCGTTCAAAACCAATACCTTGATTCTTCCGGTGCCTTCCTTGCTTGCGTACAATTTCCTCGAATTGCTTACTCCCGGCAAGGCTCTTGTAAACACCTTTCTCTATGATTCCCTTCAATAAGCTATTTTCTTGCTCAAGTGTAACTTGGCTAAGAGAATCATTAGTGGAATCAAGAGAACTACTAGAAGCAACAATATTGGATTTAGCATGATTATTGTTACTACTAGAAGAAGAATCCTTCTTGTTCTTGTTACTAGACTTGACTTGAGGCATGTAAGTGGATAAGAGTAAACGCTTGGCAATGTAAGAAGAACTTTTCTTGCGAAGATCATCATTGATTGCCTTTAAGAACTCATGCTCTTGCTCAAGATTGAGCTTCTCAAAACGTAATTTCTCATGAGTCCTTAAAAGTTCTCGATGATCTCCTAAGATAGTTTCATGAGCTAACTTAAGAGTGTTTAGTTCTTTAGTTAGAGACTCAATCTTCTCCTTATCATTGTCATTCGTTTCATCTTGATTAGCATGATTAATTGACGTTTCATCATAGTATTCATCACTAGAGTTGTCAACAAGTAAATCATCATCACCTAACAAGTCATCTTCATCACTATTGAAATCAACATACTCGGGGTGTGATACCTTTGGGCCTTTAGCCATGAAGCATCTTCCAATTCCTTCATTTGGTGAATCAAATATGTCGTAGGAGTTGGTTGACACAAGTGCTAGACCGGCAACACCTTCATCTTGAGTATATTCGGAGTCGGAGTGATAGCTTCTCTCGGAGTCATTGTCGGAGTCGGAGCCGGATACCCATTCACCAACATGAGCTTGATGTCTTCGTTTTGTGTAGCTCCTTGATGACTTGTCCTTCCTTTCGAATCCTTGCTTCTCCGGGAGGGTCTTCGTTCATAACGATCATCCCTACTCCTTCTCTCCCTCGATGGTGATTCTTCTCTTCTACTTCTTCTTTTGGGAGAATCTTCTCTTCTCTTGTGGGGAGCCGTACACTCATTGGAGTAGTGTCCGGGTCTTCCACAATTGTAGCAGTTTCGCTCTCGACTAGAAGATCTTTTGTCATTGTAGGACCTTGACTTGGAACTTCTCTCTTTGCTTCTATTCTTGTAGAACTTGTTGAAGTTCTTCACCATTAGGCTCAATTCTTCATTGAAGGTTTGTTTCTCACTTGATGATGTGGGAGCTTCACATGAGGCTTTGTAAGCACCACTTGACTTGTTATGGAGCTCCTCCTTATCCTTGAGTGACATCTCATGAGCAACAATTCTTCCAATGACTTCCGTTGGCTTGAGATCTTTGTAATTTGGCATCATTTGGATCAATCTGCATACGGTATCGTATTTTCCATCCAAGGCTCTTAGGATCTTCTTGATGATGAATTTGTCGGTCATCTCTTCACTTCCTAAGCCGGCAATCTCATTTGTGATAAGAGCAAGCCTAGAGTACATTTCAGCGACACCTTCACCATCCTTCATTTTGAACTTGTCAAGTTGACTTTGAAGCACATCCAACTTGGATTCCTTGACGGAGTCGGTACCTTCGTGCATATCAATCAAAGTATCCCAAATTTCCTTTGCATTCTCAAGACGGCTGATTTTGTTGAATTCTTCGGGGCACAATCCGTTGAAGAGGATATCACAAGCTTGAGCATTGTATTGCAGCATCTTCAACTCTTCCGCGGTAGCTTCACGATTCGGTTCTCTCCCATCAAAGAATTCACCTTGCAAGCCAACACACACAATAGCCCAAACGGCGGGGTTATGTCCAAGAATATGCATTTTCATCTTATGCTTCCAACTAGCAAAATTAGTACCATCAAAGTAAGGACCTCTACGGTGGTAATTTCCCTCGCTAGACGCCATACTCTCCTAGGTTGTGAAACCAAGGCTATGACTTCCAAAAGCTATGAAAATCAAGGCAAATGGAGACCAAAGCTCTGATACCACTTGTAGGATCGAAAGTATGTCTAGAGGGGGGGGTGATTAGACTACTTGACCAAATAAAAATCTAGCCTTTTCCCAATTTTAGTTCTTGGCAGATTTTAGCAACTTTGAACAAGTCAAGCAATCTTAACACAATTCAAGCAAGCATGCAAAGAGTATATGAGCAGCGGAAAGTAAAGCATGCAACTTGCAAGAATGTAAAGGGAAGGGTTTGGAGGATTCAAACGCAATTGGAGACACGGATGTTTTGTCGTGGTTCCGATAGGTGGTGCTATCGTACATCCACGTTGATGGAGACTTCAACCCACGAAGGGTAACGGTTGCGCGAGTCCACGGAGGGCTCCACCCACGAAGGGTCCACGAAGAAGCAACCTTGTCTATCCCACCATGGCCATCGCCCACGAAGGACTTGCCTCACTAGCGGTAGATCTTCACGAAGTAGGCGATCTCCTTGCCCTTACAAACTCCTTGGTTCAACTCCACAATCTTGTCGGAGGCTCCCAAGTGACACCTAGCCAATCTAGGAGACACCACTCTCCAAGAAGTAACAAATGGTGTGTTGATGATGAACTCCTTGCTCTTGTGCTTCAAATGATAGTCTCCCCAACACTCAACTCTCTCTCACAGGATATGGATTTGGTGGAAAGAAGATTTGAGTGGAAAGCAACTTGGGGAAGGCTAGAGATCAAGATTCATATGGTAGGAATGGAATATCTTGGTCTCAACACAAGTGTAGGTGGTTCTCTCTCAGAAAATATAGGTTGGAAGTGTAGGTTTGTTCTGATGGCTCTCTCCATGAATGAAGAGGAGGTGGAGGGGTATATATAGCCTCCACACAAAATCTAACCGTTACACATAACTTTCCAAACTCGGTGGGACCGAATGGTTAAACTCGGTCGGACCGATTCAGCAAAGCTAGTGACCGTTAGGGTTTTCGGTGGGACCGACATGCAACTCGGTAGGACCGATATGATTAGGGTTAGGGCATAACGTAATCTCGGTGAGACCGATTACACAAACTCGGTGAGACCGATTTTGGTAATAAGCTAACCAGAGAGTTGGTCAGGTAAACTCGGTGGGACCGATCGCTCATTTCGGTGAGACCGAAACGTTACGAAGGGAAAACAGAGAGTTTACATTGCAATCTCGGTGGGACCGATCGCTCATCTCGGTGAGACCGAAATGTTACGAAGGGAAACAGAGAGATTACAACCCCATCTCGGTGAGACCGAGATCCCTATCGGTGAGACCGATTTGCCTAGGGTTTGTGGCAGTGGCTATGACATTTGAAACTCGGTGGCGTCGGATAGAAAGAATCGGTGGGGCCGAGTTTGACTTTTGGTTTAGGTCATATGTGGATGTGAGAAAGTAGTTGAGGGTTTTGGAGCATATCACTAAGCATTTTGAGCAAGAACCTCATTAAGCAACACCTCATCCCTCCTTGATAGTATTGGCTTTTCCTATAGACTCAATGTGATCTTGGATCACTAAAATAGAAAATGTAGAGTCTTGAGCTTTGATCTTGAGCCAATCCTTTGTCCTTAGCATTTTGAGGGGTCCACTTTTCTCATCCATGCCATGCCAATCATTGAGCTTTCTTGAGATATTAATCTTGAAATAGCATTAGCTCAATGAGCTATATGTTGTTAGGAATTACCAAAACCACCTAGGGATAGTTGCACTTTCAAGGCTAAACCCTAGAAGATAGCCTATGGTTATGATTGTTGTTGTCCTACGCACTAAACCCTCCGATTTATATAGACACCAGAGGGGGCTAGGGTTACACAGAGTCGGTTAAAAGGGAGGAGATCTACATATCCAAATTGTCAAGCTTGCCTTCCACGCAAAGGAGAGTCCCACACGGACACGGGACGTAGTCTTCAATCTTGTATCTTCATAGTCCAACAGTCCGACCAAAGGATATAGTCTGGCTGTCCGAGGACCCCCTTATCCAGGACTCCCTCAGTAGCCCCTGAGCCAGGCTTCAATGACGACGAGTCCGGCGCGCAGATTTGTCTTCGGCATTGCAAGGCTGGTTCCTTCTCCGAATACTCCATAGAAGATTTTGAACACAAGGATAGTGTCCGGCTCTGCAAAACAAATCCCACATACCACCGTAGAGAGTATAATATTTCCACAAATCTAATCCGCTGACAACTTTTCATAACGTGACACCACGCCATGGCTCGGTCATTATTTGAACCGTTTTTCTCAACCAGCTACTACACATATTGCGAGGCGGTTTTCTTGGAATGTCTTGTCGAAGCAGAGATCGTGTCCCCTTATTACGGGATTCTCATCAATACGGGTGTGGGTAACCCAACCGCGACCGCTAGTATGACTCCTCGATTTTAGGCAAGTTCCGAACGGCCACGCGGAGGACGCTTGATATTCATCCTCTTTATAAAGGGGCCAAGGCCTGTCCTTTTCTTCTCGCGCTCAATCCTTCCCCTCCCCCACTTCGAGTTCCAACACCCAAGGCTCAGGCTAAGCGCTTCTGACCTTCAACCATGTCCGGATCCAAACTTCAAGGTCGGTGGATGGCCTCCTCTGTCACAGAGGGGGACATCAAGAAGCTAAGGGAAGCCAGGTATCTGACTGCCGAAATCTCGCACAAGCTGCCTGCTCAAGGGCAGGTCATCCCCACTCCCGAACCCAACGAGAGTGTTGTATTTGTTTCCCACTTCCTCCTAGGGCTAGGCTTTAATCTTGATCCCTTTGTTAGAGGGCTTATGTTCTATTACGGGCTCGATTTCCACGATCTAGCCCCAGATTCCATCCTTCACATCTCGTCGTTTATCGTTGTGTGCGAGGCCTTCCTCCGCATCACCCCATACTTCGGCTTATGGCTCAAGACCTTCAATGTGAAGCCGAATATGATCGATGGGCGACACGCAAAATGCGGAGGTGCCATAATAAGCAAAGGCGCCGATGCTCCATGGCCAAAGGGTTCCTTCCCGGAGGTGTCCAACCTATGGCAGCGGGAGTGGTTTTACATCACAGCTCCCTGAAGTACTAAGTGGGTAGCTGCCCCCGCCTTCCGTTCGGGCCCCCTGCTACAACTGGCGTCATGGGTCAACAAGGGGCTGGACCGGGGGCCAGTCAATGACGTGCCGACATTGCAAAGTCGCATCCGAGATCTCCTCAAGAGGGATGTCAGTCTCGTCAAGGTGATGCAAGTTATGCTAGTTCGTCGGGTCCTGCCATGCCAACGTCGATCTCTCCGTCTGTGGGAGTTCAACCCGGAAGGACCGCGAACTATTCAACAATTCTTCGGCATGATGCTCGAAGGGATGTATGGATTGTTCTTCGGATCACGAATAAAGTGTCCGGATACCACCGAGGATGCGGGTCTAAACTGCAATTGTCCAGATACCCATGTAAGTAATTCTGCGGCCGAACACGTCATTTTTTCATTTGTCATAACATCATTCTGAAAAAATTGCTCTTGGCCAGGACTGGATAAGAAAGGCGAAGATGATCAGGTGTTCGGCCCCCCTTCCCGAAGGCTCACCGGATCCTGTACTAGCCAGGATGCTTGAGCACGCACTTTATCAAGTGCCGTTAGGGGAAGATAGAGGGAGGAATAAAGAAGCCGAAAGCGGGCCTCACACATTACTCATCCAAACCGGGGGAAGTAGTGTCTCCGCAAAGGAGGATGATCTGGGAGAAGAATCTAGAATCCCCTCTCCCCAAGGAAGGAAAAGGACTGCCTCTGACGACATGGAAATGAAAGTTTCCAAACGAGGGAAGAAACCTTCGCCAGGGGGCCCTGCCCTGGAGGGCGTCCTTACCGCACAGTGCCCGCAAGGGGGCCAACCCTCCATCGATCTGTAAGTGAATCAAGAGTACTTTTGGTAAATATATCCTGCTTTATCTCCGAGGACAATAACCGAGACATGTATCTTGCAGTCCGGCTCGTAGCCCTTCTCAATAGAGTTCGTCTTCGGGGGATCTTCTTCCGGAGATGATGGAGAGCGAAATGCCTCCCTCTGCCTCCCCGCCTCCCGGGGCGGACGACCCTGAGGTGTCATCACGGAGGATTTCTCCTGATCCGCCAGGGCCGGAAGGTAACCCTTCGGCCACCCGAAGTCCGGAGTATTCGGCTCCTAAGGAGAGCAGCAGAAAGAGTCTGGGATTGTCCGGTGCACAACTGGACGTACTGATGGGTCTTCTGGAGCAAGCGGCTATCTCGGAGGAGCATCGTACTTTAATGGGTACGGTGGTTGAGAGAATCTCATCCGCCAAAAGTGGGTTGCATGAAGCTTTTATGAGCCTGCTAAGAGGCTTTGAGGTACGCAAAGTAATATATAAATTTTTTTGACGGTACCGCACACGCTAGATGTGCTCTATACAGATAGTAGCCCCTGAGACTCTGGTTGCTGTCCAGAGGCGGCAAACAGAGGATCATAGTCCCAGGTAATGATCATGCTGCTCACATGTGCAGGCGGCTGAGTGTCCGGTGGCTGGCCGGACTAGTGAGTTTGCCGAACTGAGGCGACAGCTTGATACGGCAGATGCCGACATCGTGCTTGTGAACAAGCCGCTTGACGAGGCACATGGTATGTATTCTCCGGTGGTCAACATATATTAAGAGGAGCATGATGCTAGTATCTATAACATGTTGTGTCTGCGGATGGAGCTGCCGCCGTGGAGACCCTTCGGGCAGAGCTTGCCCGAGCCAAGGAACAAGCCAGGAGAAGTGATGCGGCTACCCTAAAGGCGGCCGAAGAGTTAAGAGCCGAACGGGCTGCTCATCACCAGAGCGAAGATAAAATAGCCAAGATGGCCGTTGAGCTGAAGGATGCCGCCAATCAGTATGAGCTTCTTGAAAAGGAAAGCCAAGCGAAAGCGGCAGACCTGGAGAAAGCCATGGTAGCAGCCAAGGAGACCCGCTCTAAAATCAGAGCGGCGAAGGAGGAGCTTCGTCAAGTCGGAGATATCACGGCTGGGAAACCCTTTTTGTTGCGGACGAAGTTCAGAGATCCGAAGTATGCTCCTCTGGATCAATTATGGAGTGCTGCAGACGCGTATTCGGACCTGGCAATGAGTGTTGCTGATGCGACTGTATTTTTCAAAGATAAAAAAGATCACGAAGTGGAGAAGTTGTTCTGGTCGCAGTTCAGTGCTCCAACGCGTCCGCTGCTGTTAAATGAGCAAATGGCCGAGTGGGCTGAGCTCCATAGGTTGTCCGGGCTTGCCATGAGGTCTGTCGTGGATCATCTTTGGCCGGAAGGACCAAGGCCGAATAGTTATTTTGGTTTAGTGCAACGATTCCTTGATGCTGTGCCGCATATCGACGATGTAAAGAGGTCGGCGTGCATAGAGGGTGCGTGGATGGCTCTTGCCCATGTTAAGACATACTGGGCCAAGATGGAGGCCACCGCTATTGCAACCCGGGGTCTGGCCGTAGACCAGGTCTTGTCCGAGCACTATTTTGAAGAAGTCCTAGAAGGCGCTCGTCTAATAGAGGCTCAGTGCTCGAAGAGTATTATGTTCGAGTGACATGTATCCCAATTTGTAAAAACAATGCTATTTGGCTTATAAAAGGATGTGTTTATACTTTTGCCTGAAAGTATTATGGTGCCTCCTGTGCGGCCATTTTATGTATGTATATAACCTAAAAGTTTGCAGTCGTCGGCTTCAACCCCCACGCATATAATGCGGGGGTGTTCGAAAAAGCGCATATTCACACTTGATCCAACGTCTTGGTCCATTAAGGAGGTGATAGCACGGCGAACAAGGCAATCAGACTATATTGCTTTAACACTTTCACTTAGCCATAGGAGTTTGACAGTGGGGCTACTATATAGCCCATGGTACTTCCGCGCTTATCCAAATACGGTGCGCGTACATACATTACCGGGAAACCGGTCCTTCATTAATGCGGAGGAATCGTGAAGATTCCACTGAGTCCTCGAGTGGTTGACCAATCTCGTGCTTTATCATGACAGTCAATTTTCGGCTTTCTCTACTAAGGTGCTCATCCAGATGAACCAAGTCACAATCGCAGTAGTTCTCCGAGTGCCACCTTAGCCGATAGAGTGGAACGTAAGGTAGCAAAACACGGGAGCCGGGCAAACCCAACTATTGACCAAAGACATGATTCGGAGCTGATGCATATAAGGCCAAACTCGCGACGCCAAACACTCCCTAAGGTATTCGGTCTTTACAATGTATACTGGGCTGAGTAACGCCCTCGATAATAAGCCCTAAATTTCCAGGTACTTGCATTAGTCTGACGTGACGAAATGTCAATAACGCCAGCATCCCTCTTGGTTATGTTGAGTATCCTGAGGGTATGAAGCAACAAGAGACAGTAAAAAAGGTTTACACAGGGTCTTAATCTAAAAAGAAACCTTTGGACGGGGCCCTGCTGCACGTTTGCGCGTGTGTCTCCGTTGTGCCGTATCCTGGAAGGGTGTAGCACGATGATCATCTGTAAGAGAGAAAAGCCCAGGTGAAAGTTTTCGTGCGAAAAATTGGTTATTCTTAATAAACCATTAAAATTCAATCTAAATAAGATCAAGCTGAACAGTAGTCCTTTTTACATGTGGGAATCCCCTAGCACCACCTATGGGGGTGTATCCATCAACCCAGTCTTAGGTTTATCTGAGCTATTACAGCTAGTGATGCATCGGACTCGTCTAGCCATGTCTGCGGTCTTGAAGATCGATCATTTATTCTGGTTGGAGAGGTCGTTTAGTGTTCGGCTGCTAAAGCCGCCACACGTTCTTCCGCACGTAAGGAACGTTCTGTGTTTCCGCTAACTGTGATGATGCCACGTGGACCGGGCATCTTAAGCTTAAGGTAAGCGTAATGCGGTATTGCATTAAAACGAGCGAAGGCCATTCTTCCGAGTAGTGCTTGATAGCCGCTTCGGAATGGAGCAATGTCGAAGGTTAACTTTTCACTTCGGAAGTTGTCGGGAGAACCGAATACAACCTATAGTACTAGAGAGCCCATGCAGCGGGCCTCTGGGCCTGGTATTACTCCTTTAAAGGTAGTATTGCTTTGGCTGATTCTTGTCGGGTCTATCCCCATTTTGCAGACTGTGTCATGATATATCAGATTAAGACTACTGCCGCCGTCCATAAGGACTCGGGTGAGATGGTATCCGTCAATTACTGGGTCTAGTACCAAGGCAGCCGATCCTCCATGCCAGATACTAGTCGGGTGATCCCTGCGATCAAAAGTGATCGGGCAGGCCAACCAAGGGTTGAACTTGGGGGTGACGGGCTCCACGACGCATATGTCTCGGAGTGCGTGTTTTCTCCTCCTCTTCGTTACGTGAATCATGTTCACTGTTTTGACCTCTGGTGGGAATTTTTTCTGTCCCCTAGTGTTCGGCTGGCGAGGCTCATCCTCGCCTTCGCTTGGTGTCTCCCTCCCCTTGTGTTCGGCGTTTAGCTTGCCGGCCTACTTGAAGACCCAACATTCTCTATTGGTGTGATTTTCTGGTTTGTCGGAGGTGTCATGAATCTGCCATAATCTGTCTAGAATCTTGTTTAGGCTGGATGGTCCATCTCTACTGCCTTTGAATGGCTTTTTCCGTTGATCGGGTCTAGAGCCCCTGAATACGGCGTTTACCGCCATGTTGTCTGGGCTGTCTTCATTGTTTCGACGCTTGCTTTTATTTCGTCGTGGTTTTCCATTGCCATCCCTGACTTCGGATGTGACTGGGTCGCTGGTGTCGCTACGGGCCAGCCAGCTGTCTTCGCCCGCGCAAAAGCGGGTCATAAGGCTTGTTAGGGCTGCCATTGTCCTCAATTTTTCCTGGCCGAGGTGTCTGGCGAGCCATTCGTCCCGAAAACTGTGTTTGAAAGACGCTAAGGCCTCGGCGTCCGAGCATTCGACAATTTGATTCTTCTTAGTGAGGAATCTGTTCCAAAGCTTTCGGGCTGACTCTCCGGGCTGTTGAATTATATGACTTAGATCGTCTGCATCCAGAGGTCGGACATAGATCCCTTGAAAATTAGCCCTAAAAGCATCTTCGAGCTCTTCCCAACTTCCAATTGAGTTTCCAGGGAGGCTCTTCAGCCAGTGCCGAGCTGGTCCTTTCAACTTGAGGGGTAAGTATTTGATGGCGTGGAGATCATCTCCGCGAGCCATGTGGATATGAAGGATAAAGTCCTCAATCCAGACCCCATGGTCTGTCGTTCTGTCGTATGCCTCTATGCTCACGGGTTTGAATCCTTCTGGAAATTCGTGATCCAGGACCTCATCGGTGAAGCATAGGGGGTGCGCGGCACCCCTGTATTTGGATGTGTAATGGCATTTTGACGGTTGTAGTGTTCAGTTTTGATTCTGTGTCGGAGCGCGCTTCCTGGATCCGTAGATGGACCTGGTCATACCGGCTTTTTGGTGCAAGTCCTCACGTAAATCGTGTGCTGACTTATGTGCGACATCGTTAGCCGCCCTATCGCAGCCACGGGGTGGTCGATCCGGCTAATCGTCCGTTTTGTTTTTCGGCTGTATAGGCTCTAAGGCCTCGTCATCGAATTCGGGCAGCAGCTTGCGCTTTGGATAGCTCTTTGTGTGGCGGCTGCCACCGTAGTTTTCTTCAGTGTCGAGCACTTTGTTCCATCTACTGTTGAGTGTATTTTGCGTGGCCTTAAGCCTTTGCTTCTGCTTCTTCAGACTCCTCGCGGTGGCAATAAGCCTTCTATGGAGGTCCTCTTGCTCCAAGTTCCTTTCCGGGATGATGCGTGCATCGTCGTCCGGACTGTTCTCCTCTCTGGAGACAGGTTGATGAGCTTTACCCTCGGCGTCGCCGTGATCGGACAACGACTCCATACTATGTTCGCCGTCCGCTGGTTCATCCTGCTCTGTCGCTGGGTCCATGTGGTCGTCGTTTGCTTTGGAGTTGACCGGGGTATTATTCTTTCTTGCCCTGTTATCGCTGTTTTTGCCGAGGCGGGATTTGGAGCGGCGCCTACATTGTCGCTTTGGTTGCTTCTCAAGGGAATTATCCTCCTTTGCGTCCTTCTGTTCCTCGTCATTGTTTTCTTTGGGTGTATCCACAATGTATATGCCGTGTGATGAAGTGGCTGTCCAGCGCCCTGTGAGGGGTGGTTCTTGTTCCTCTCCTACATCGTCGTCCATACCGTCGATGTCTTCGGAGTCTAAATCAAGCATGTCGGTTAGGTCGTCGATAGCGGCTATTAAGTGGGTGGTGGGTGGGGAATGAATTTCTCGTCGTCCGCTTCCCACTCAAACCGGGCATAGTTCGGCCAAGGGTCTCCTGACAAGGCGAGAGACCTCAATGAATTTAGCACATCGCCCAAGGGTGAGTGCTGAAAGATATCCGTGGAGGTAAACTCCATGATCGGTGCCCAATCAGATTCGATAGGCACGGACGCAGGCGGTTTGGAGCTCGTGGCCAGGGACGAATCCGAGGATCCGGTAACACAGGTCTCGTAGGAGGTGAAGTCAGTATTCAGCTCTATCACCGCTGAGTGTGTGGCCTCCGTGGCGGGGTCCATCTACCCATCCTCGGACGGCATGATCTGCTCCGGATTGAAGGCCGGAGTAGCCACAGGGGTGATCTCCCAAACACCGTCCGGCGGCAGAGTTAAGTCATGCTCGTCGCGATGGTGCGGCGCATCTGACATGGGCTCGAATCCGTCAAAGATCAAGTCTCCGCGGATGTCGGCAATATAGTTCAAGCTTCCAAACCTGACCTGATGGCCAAGGGCGTAGCTTTCGATCTGCTCCAGATGGCCAAGCGAGTTGGCCCGCAGTACGAAGCCGCCGAATACGAAGATATGTTCGGGGAGAAAAACCTCACCCTGGATCGCATCGTTGTCAATGATCGAAGAAGCCATCAAGCCTTATGGTGACGACACAGTGGAACTCTCAATGAAAGCACCAATGTCGGTGTCAAAACCGGCGGATCCCAGGTAGGGGGTCCCGAACTGTGCGTCTAAGGCGGATGGTAACAGGAGGTGGGGGACACAATGTTTACCCAGGTTCGGGCCCTCTCGATGGAGGTAATACCCTACGTCCTGCTTGATTGATCTTGATGATATGAGTATTACAAGAGTTGATCTTCCACGAGATCATAGAGGCTAGACCCTAGAAGCTAGCCTATGGTTATGATTGTTGTTGTCCTACGGACTAAACCCTCCGGTTTATATAGACACCGGAGGGGGCTAGGGTTACACAGAGTCGGTTACAAGGGAGGAGATCTACATATCCGAATTGCCAAGCTTGCCTTCCACGCAAAGGAGAGTCCCACCCGGACACGAGACGAAGTCTTCAATCTTGTATCTTCATAGTCCAACAGTCCGGCCAAAGGATATAGTCCGGCTGTCCGAGGACCCCCTAACCCAGGACTCCCTCAGTGGTGACCTACCGTGTTCTACTCTTCGTCGTTTTCTGTGTGGTGCGACCTCATTAGCAGCGGGGAGGGGCCTCGACGGAGCCGGCGATGTCCTCTGTCTCGTTACCGGCGGGGCGGTGCCTCGGCGGAGCGGGGGAATCCTCCCCCTCGTTGCCGGCAGGGTGGGGCCTCGGCTGAGCTGGTGGTGTCCTCTGCCTCGTTGTTGGTGGGGCGGGGCCTCAGCGGAGTAGGGCCTCACCGAAGCCGGCGAGGTCCTCTGCCTCGGTGCCGGTGGGGCGGGGCCTCGGCGGAACCTGCGGTGTCCTCTGCCTCGTTGGTGGTGCCGCGGGGCATCGGAGGAGCAGGGCCTCGTCGACGCCAGCGGAGCGGGGACTCGTGGGAGCCGACATTGTCCTTTGCCTCGTCCTCGGTCTCACCAAACAGCGCCTCGCCCGCTTCATCACCCTCTTTGTAGGCAGCCGCAGCCTCCGCCACCCGCATGCGGTACCGCCAGCGTTCGAGGCGTCCCTCGCAGGCGGAGCGGTATGAGTCGAGCAGCGCCTCCTACTCTGCCCGCTCCGCAGCGATCTGCTCCTTTGCCTGTAGGTGCTCCTGGAGGAGATGGTGGTTGTAGGCGGCGTCGGCCTGCGCCTCCCGGAACTGCTCCTCACGCTTTTGCCTCACCGTGTCCATGTATTGGGCACGGGCCTTGCCGATGGTCATGGTCCGGCGAGGATGGCGCGGAGGAGGGGGTTGGCGCCAGATCGTCGACTACCGTGTTATCCATTGGGATGTTGTCGTCCTCTGGCTGTCTGCCGGCCAGCTAGTCGGCAGCAATGGCTGCTATCTCCTTGTGGTCCATCGCCTGCCCGTCCTGCAGAGCGCTGGAGCGCGAGAAAGCCATGGTGGGCAGTAGTGGTGTGGACAGGAGAAAGGGAACAGAGGCGGATGACTGCAGCTATGGCCGGCGCAGCAATTTATATAGCAATGGTGGGCGGCGGAGGGACGGACATGTGGCGCCCGAGTAGCCGCCTCGGCAACCATGTATCATTAATGTGGGCGGCAGCCGGACGGACGGACGGCTCTTGTGTCATTTGAAGGTGGAGCAATCGCCTACACCGGGAAGCGGGGCGGGCGGCGCTGACTGTTTCGGGCAAAAAGCATGCGCGGGAGAGGGAGACGGTCTGGGTGGGCCACGACAGTCAGACTCGTGCTTGGCAGCGGGTCGGTCCAGCAGCCGGACATGCTGCCTCGCTAGCGAGCTCGCCGAGCTGAGCGTCGACAATCAGATGATGGATGTAGTTTCCGACCAGGAGCCGGTGCCACTGTCCAAGTTGGTTCATGCCCTGTTCACCATAGAGCAGGTGCGGCTGCACTTCGACGCCCTAATGGCGGAAGAGCTATCAGCGCAGGAGGACATGTGCTGCAATCTCCATCTCCTCAACGAGTACCGGTGAACAAGCGAACAACAATGCTGTCGCGGACATGTGGCCCTATGATCCTGGCTTCCCGAATGAGTAGCGGGCGCTGTATCAGACCATCTGTAGGGCCCGCGAGGCCCTCTCCATCGTCCTTCAAGTTGTTGCGCTCGCCGTGGCGCCGCCGTCTTGCATTGTCAACATGGTCAACAGACATGAGGAATGAGGAGATGACTTTACTTGAAGTGGATGACAATGGGGACCCACCAGGGCCATAGCTGCACGTACGCAAGTGCCCCCTTATTATATACAACTATAATATGTTTTGCTTCTTCCTGGTTTTCTGATATCACGGTCCCACACCATTGTCAACCTATGTAGTCAATAAATGAGATAATTGCACAAGGAGCGGCCGACAGCTGGGACCAAGCAGCTCGAGCAGTATTTGTGTTTTTGAGGTGTGAGCACTGCAGAGTTTTTCTTGAGCGATGTTTTCATTGTTGTTCAGAAGAGAGCAGGGTATTAACTGGGCGGGCTATGGCCCGTCTAGACTAGGCCAGATATCCAGCCCAGATATTAATTTTTTTCAAGCTGAAAATGGCTAGCCTAGCTATACTTTTTTTAGGAATACCCAGGCAACCGTCCCGCTGGGCTGCAAATCTTCCCAAGAAGAGATGCATTAGGCTTAACAAGGAAATAGATTTTAAGAAATAATAAGTGGGATGTCATTACAAAAACTGGAAGTAACTATAAAAAAATGCACCAAACACATAATTAGTTTATATTTTTTTTTGGATTTTGAAAATTTTAATTTCATTAATTGTTGCGCGCGCAATGTTTCGTTGGAATTTTTATGTAATACAAATTTATATTAAAATTGTATTTAACCTGACTAGAAATTTCGGCATAAAAATATTTCAGATCCCATCAAAATGTGGGAACTTTTATTGAATTCTGTTTTGAACGGTTGGTTGAAATTATTAATCGTTGTCCTAGCTAGAAAATGGGCGATGGGTTGTAGTAAATTCCATTAGAGTTCAAAAATGGGTTGTACATTCTTGCAAATCGCAAATGGGCTATAAGTTCTCTGCCACACACTTATGGGCCTACTAAGTTGACGTGTCTCCTAAAAAAGTAAGTGATGCGTATGCAAGGCTTTGTCAACTTATAGTCAACACACGGTTCTAGCAGCAATGGCTGTTGGATGTCCATCCAACGGATGTCGTGTTTCTTCTTCAATCTCAGATATTCTAGCTTCAGCCGTCCAAAAAATTATTCCTTCCCCTGACAACTGGGGCGCACCGTTTTGGAGGCTGGCCTCTGGGCCTACTAAGTTGACGCGTATCAAGGGCTTTGTCAACTTAGTCAACATAAACGATTCTAACTGCAGAGACCGTACGATGTCCATCCAACGGCCATAAAAATAACATGAGGTGTGGGTGAGTAGAGGAATGGCCTGGCCAGCAATGGAGTAGGCTGGGGCTGTGCGGCCTATGCGGCAACACAACCGGCCACGGGAGCCGGACCAGTAAACCCTCGTACCCCCACTGCGTGGGCAACCACTGCCGAGTCTTCCCCGGCTCCATGTCGTTCCCTTCCTGGTGCTCTCGGCACGCCATGTCAACGTGGTCAACGAACGACATCCATCAGACGTGGACTGTACGTGGAGAGGCTGACGGCTGGGTCCATGGCCGCACACAAGGAAATGCCTCCATATTACGCGCAAAATAATGATTCCTCCACCTGACAGCAAGGAGCCATCAGATGGGCCACCGTATTTCATGAAAAATGTTTTCCCCTGACTGCTGGGACCCACCAGCTACATCTTCGCACGCAAGGAAGTGCCTGACAGTCGGGACCCACCTGGTCGATGCGTACGTAGCACTGTCATTCTGGTCGCAAATGTGTACGTACATACTGGTCGATGTAGAGGCGCGCAGGTGTCGTAGTAGAGGCGCGCACGTAGCATGTACACGTACGTACAACGACCAGGGTGCAAGAAAGTAAATACGGCCACGTACGTACATACGGGTGGTGTCTCGAACGCCTACTCGGGCATACGTATGGCCAGCGCTCGTGTACATGGCTGGGTCGGAACGGAGAAGCTGCGTCGTCGTCGTGTTCATGGGGAGGAAACAGAATGCGTCGTGTTCATCGGGAGGCAACAGAACGCGTGCTGTTCATCAGGAGCCAACCGGCTTGGACGGAATAGCCGATAGAAACGAGGCCTGGCGTACCGTAGAACGGAGGAAACAGCCTTGTGTTCGACCAGCCACGGTCGAAACGGGATCCTGTTCATCAGGAGGGGTCTGACGTACCGCAAAACGGAGGAAACGGCCCTCCTACGGTCGAAACGTGGTCCTATTGATCGGGAGGGGTGTGGCGTACTGCAAACCGGACTCCACGGGATACTATTCATCTCCACCGTCGACTACCTCCACGGGCTACTGTTCATCCACCATTGACCTCCTCCAACCTCCACCTGTGACTGTTCATCCACGGGCTCCTGTTCATCCAGCTTCCACTGCGCGCTCCTCCACTGGCTACTGTTCAACCATCCCTCTCCACGGGGTCCTGTTCAACCACCCCTCCATGGGCTACTGTTCATCCAGCCCTCCACCGGCTATTGTTCAATCAGCCCTCCACGGAATCGTCCTATTCATCCAGCCCTCCACAGGGTCCTGTTCATCCAGCCCTCCACGAGGTCCTGTTCATCCACCGGCTCGATCGATCGGGGTACTGTTCATCCAGCGGCAACGGCCTCTACTACCACGGGATCCTGTTCATCCAACCCCCCACCGGAAACTGTTCATCTAAACCCTCCAACAACACTCACTGTTCATCAAGGGAAGGAGGCAGCAGTGTTCGATCGGCTTCAGTTAGCAGTAGTAGCGAAGGAATCACTTGGCTTCAGTTAACAACAAGGGATTGATCGGGTTCAGTAACGTGTAGCCTGTAGTGGGTTCAGTTAGAGCCCAACGCCTTGCACCCACGCACGTACGTGTACGAGAGAAACGCGCATCGCTCGGCCCCCGACCACCCACTGTAACCGGGAACTCCCCGATATTTTCCTCGTCCTTGCTTCTACCATAGTTTTTTCCGTCATGTGTGACCCAAAGAATGTCATGCAGCTGCGTCTCCAACCCACCCAGGACGAAAAGCTCATTTTCTGTCATGATTTTTTGTTATAGAAGTAGGAGCCCACCACATCTATGATGATACCGGGTTTTGTCACAATTATCGTCATAGAAGTGTCCTAAGCATGACAGAAATTTTTTCGTTTGGCCCAAAATGTCACATATGTGTCTTTTTTTGTAGTGTACCGAACCTCGTAGGTCAACCAGAGTAAGATTTGCACCAGAGTGGTAAGGTAATCCTGTTCTGGAAGTCATGTTACTTGACCATGACGAACCTACGAACTATGAGGAAGCGATGATGAGCCCAGATTCCGCAAAATGGCTTGAGGCCATGAAATCTGAGATGGGATCCATGTATGAGAACAAAGTGTGGACTTTGGTTGACTTGCCCGTTGATCGGCATGCCATAGAGAATAAATGGATCTTCAAGAAGAAGACTGATGCTGAAAGTAATGTTACTGTCTACAAAGCACGACTTGTTGCGAAAGGTTTTCGACAAGTTCAAGGAGTTGACTATGATGAAGCCTTCTCACCCGTAGCGATGCTTAAGTCTGTCCGAATCATGTTAGCAATTGCCGCATTTTATGATTATGAAATTTGGCAAATGGATGTCAAAACTGCATTCCTTAATGGATATCTTAAAGAAGAGTTGTATATGATGCAACCAAAAGGTTTTGTCAATCCAAAAGGTGCTAACAAAGTGTGTAAGCTCTAGCGATCCATTTATGGACTGGTGCAAGCATCTCGGAGTTGGAATATATGCTTTGATAGTGTGATCAAAGCATATGGTTTTATACGAACTTTTGGAGAAGTCTGTATTTACAAGAAAGTGAGTGGGAGCTCTGTAGCATTTCTGATATTATATGTGGATGACATGTTGTTGATCGGAAATGATACTGAATTTCTGAATAGCATAAAAGGATACTTGAATAAGAATTTTTCAATGAAAGACCTCGGTGAAGCTGCTTATATATTGGGCATCAAGATCTATAGAGATAGATCAAGATGCTTAATTGGACTT
Organism: Triticum aestivum; assembly: GCF_018294505.1. Taxonomy (NCBI): domain Eukaryota; kingdom Viridiplantae; phylum Streptophyta; class Magnoliopsida; order Poales; family Poaceae; genus Triticum; species Triticum aestivum. The sequence goes on along the minus strand of NC_057800.1, from coordinate 375,357,874 downwards.
TCACAAAGCACATACCTTGATAAAGTTTTGAAGAAGTTCAAAATGGATCAAGCAAAGAAAGGGTTCTTGCCTGTGTTACAAGGTGTGAAGTTGAGTCAGACTCAATGCCCGACCACTTCAGAAGATAGAGAGAAAATGAAAGTCATTCCCTATGCTTCAGCCATAGGTTCTATCATGTATGCGATGCTGTGTACAAGGCCTGATGTGTGCCTCGGTACCAAAGTAATCCAGGAGTGGATCACTGGACAACGGTCAAGAACATCCTGAAATACCTGAAAAGGACTAAGGATATTGTCGGATTTCGGGTTCTGACAGACCCTTGAGGTTCGAACACTGGGGTGCGCGCGGAGATTTTGCCTCCTACCTACCTGCACCCCTCCGCCTCGCTAAGATCTAAGCTATGGAAAGAACAACACAAGAGACACAGGGTTTATACTGGTTCGGGCCACCGTTGTGGTGTAATACCCTACTCCAGTGTGTGGTGTGGTGGATTGCCTCTTGGCCTGATGATGATGGACAATACAAGGAAGAACAACCTCACGAGGGTCTGTTCTTGGCTGGGGCGATGAACTGCTGGGAGGAGTTCAGTCACCCTTCTCTCTCTCTCTCCTCGATTGTTTTTCTCGATCCCTCTACTATGGTGGCTAGTCCTATTTATAGAGGCCCTGGTCCTGTTCCCAAATATCGAGCGGGAAGGGAGCCAACAATGGCGGGCTAATTTGAAGGGGGACAACTAGTACTAGCTATCCTGACAAAAGTAGTCTTCGCCTGCACAAAGCTCTAGTGGTGACGCCGTCTTGGGCTCCACGATGACCTCCGTCCTGCAGTCCTCCTGGTCTTGGTCTTGTAGCACCGAAATGGCAACCTTTGCCCGATGCCTCGATACTCCGCGGCTGCGCTTGCTCCCTTTGCACCAAAGAGGAAAGGGGGACACTGCGCGAGCTGGCGCCCGCCTGGCGCCTTTGGTCGTCATGGCTTGCGTCACGGGCACCTTGTGAGGTACCCTGCCTTGATCTCTCCGCCTCCTTGCGAGCCAGCCTAATGAGGCCGTGCCTGAGGAAGCTCTGTGTCGTCTGCCCCGCGAGGCTTGGCCCCTCGCGAGGGTCTTGGGTCTGCCTTGGTGAAGATGGGCCGTGCTGGGCCCCCCTTTGAGCCACACCGCAGGCTGCAGGCAGGCAAGTCTGGGGACCCCCATTCCCAGAACGCCGACAAATATGTTTCTCGTTTGTGGAGGTGACAAAGAGCTCGTCGTAAACGGTTACGTCGATGCAAGCTTTGACACTGATCCAGATGACTCTAAGTCACAAACCGGATACGTATTTTATTGAATGGTGGAGCTGTGAGTTGGTGCAGTTCCAAATAGAGCGTCGTGGCGGGATCTACGTGTGAAGCGGAGTACATAGCTGCTTCGGAAGCAGCAAAAGAAGGAGTCTGGATGAAGGAGTTCATATCCGATCTAGGTGTCATACCTAGTGCATCGGGTGCAATGATTTTTTTGTGACAATACTGGTGCAATTGCCTTGGCAAAGAAATCCAGATTTCAAAAGAGAACCAAGCACATCAAGAGACGCTTCAATTCCATCCACGATCAAGTCAAGGAGGGAGACATAGAGATTTGCAAGATACATACGGATCTGAATGTTGCAGACCCATTGACTAAGCCTCTCTCATGAGCAAAACATGATCAGCACCAAGACTCCATGGGTGTTAGAATCATTACAATGTAATCTAGATTATTAACTCTAGTGCAAGTGGGAGACTAAAGGAAATATGCCCTAGAGCCAATAATAAAGTTGTTATTTATATTTCCTTATATCATGATTAATGTTTATTATTCATGCTAGAATTGTATTAACCGGAAACTTAGTACATTGTGAATACATAGACAAACAGAGTGTCACTAGTATGCCTCTACTTAACTAGCTCGTTAATCAAAGATGGTTAAGTTTCCTAGCCATGGACAAGAGTTGTCATTTGATGAACGGGATCACATCATTAGAGAATGATGTGATTGATTTGACCCATCCGTTATCTTAGCACTATGATTATTTAGTTTGTTGCTATTGCTTTCTTCATAACTTATACATGTTTCTATGACTATGAGATTATGCAACTCCCAAATACCGGAGGAACACTTAGTGTGCTATCAAACGTCACAACGTAACTGGGTGATTATAAAGATGCTCTACAGGTGTCTCCGATGGTGTTTGTTGAGTTGGCATAGATCAAGATTAGGATTTGTCACTCCGATTGTCGGAGAGGTATCTCTGGGCCCTCTCGATGATGCACATCACTATAAGCCTTGCAAGTAGTGTAACTAATAAGTTAGTTACGAGATGATGCATTACGGAACGAGTAAAGAGACTTGTTGGTAACGAGATTGAACTAGGTATGATGATACCGACGATTGAATCTTGGGCAAGTAACATACCGATGACAAAGGGAACAACGTATGTTGTTATGCAGTTTGATTGATAAAGATCTTCATAGAATATGTAGGAACCAATATGAGCATCCAGGTTCCGCTATTGGTTATTGATCGGAGATGAGTCTCGGTCATGTCTATATAGTTCTCGAACCCGTAGGGTCCGCACGCTTAACGTTTGATGACGATCGATATTATGAGTTTATGTGTTTTGATGTACCAAAGGTAGTTCGGAGTCCTAGATGTGATCACAGACACGACGAGGAGTCCCAAAATGGTCTAGAAATAAAGATTGATATATTGGAAGGCTATGTTTGAACACTGGAATGGTTTCAGATAAGTTCAGGCAATTACCGGAGTACCGGGGGGTTACCGGAACCCCCCGGGGAGTCTATGGGCCTTAATGGGCCATAGTGGGAGAGAGGAGGAGGTGACCAAGTGGGGGCACGCCCTCCCCCCAAGCCCAATCCGAATTGGGGAGGGGGCCGGCCCCCCTTTCCTTCTCTCCTTCTCCCTCTTCCTTCTTCTCCTACTCCAACTAGGGAAAGGGGGGGACCTACTCCTACTAGGAGTAGGAATCCCCCTTGGGGCGCGCCATAGAGAGGGCCGGCCCTCCCCTCCTCCACTCCTTTATATACGGGGGAGGGGGGGCACCCCATAGACACACAAGTTGACAGTTGTCTTAGCCGTGTGCGGTGCCCCCCTCCATAGATTTCCACCTCGGTCATATCGTTGTAGTGCTTAGGCGAAGCCCTACATCGGTAACTGCATCATCACTGTCATCACGCCGTCGTACTGACGAAACTCTCCCTCGTCATCAACTGGATCAAGAGTACGAGGGACGTCACCGAGCTGAATGTGTGCAGATCGCGGAGGTGCCGTGCGTTCGGTACTTGATCGGTTGGATCGCAAAGACGTTCGACTACATCAACCATGTTACTTAACGCTTTCGCTTTCGGTCTACGAGGGTACGTGGACACACTCTCCCCTCTCATTGATATGCATCTCCTAGATAGATCTTGCATGATCGTAGGAGTTTTTTTTGAAATACTGCGTTCCCCAACATTTTGCACCTTCCGGTGTTTCCTGGGCAAGCTTAGCTTTATAGTAGTTGAAGTCTTGCTTGTTTGCTGCTTTGGCAACTGCACAAAACTTCTTCTACCACTCATGTGCTCTATGCTTCTTCATCCAGTTTGCATAGATATGCCTAGCACACATTCTATGTTCCGCATTTGGTAGAAAGTCCTTCATAGCATTTATCAGTCCCTTTTGCTGATCTGAAATGAACACCCATCTAACTCCATTGTTATTTATGTCAAGATCTTTAATCAGCAAGCCAATAAACCACTTCCATGTATCATTTGTTTCCCTCTCAACAACTGCCCATGCCAGTGGATAGATTTGATTGTAGGCATCTCTTGCAACATCACACAACAACTCTCCTTTGACAACACCTTTAAAAAAACAGCCATCTAAACCTATTTCTTTCCTGCAGCCAGCTTTGAGTCCCAACTTCAATGCATTAAAGGATAGATAGACACTCTCAAATTGTTTGGTTCCATGTTTATTGGATCCAAATAAACTGCAACAATGCTTCCAGGATTACTTCTAAGTAGCTCCAGCTGGTAATAAAAAACCCTGGCGTATTCATTCTTCATCCCAGCCCTTAACTTGTCCATGACAAGCTTCTTTTCATGCTTGCCTTTGAAGTTGATACATCAGCAAACATGTCCTGAAGAACTATTGCTTTCCTGCTCTCAATTTTCACATTGGATTTGCTAAAATAAAGTGCTCATATCTTTGGGCAATAACTTTTGCTGGTACAAGTTCGTTCTCCCTGTTTTGTGCATAGTGGTGCTCATCATTGAAAGTTATAATTTGAAACCTACTTGTTCTTGAGGTTTTGGCTCCATAAATCAGCCAAGGGCAGCCGCGCCATCCACACTTAGCCCTAACTCTATCTGACTCTGACTTCAAAAACACAATGCTCCTTTTGTCACAATTTCATATCTCTTCAATGCTTTGACAACCTGATTCTTGCTCCTGAACATCATTGCCAATGAAAAGTGTGGAATTTCCATGTCATAATTGTATATTGGATACGGTCGGCATCCTGAGAACGGGGGTACCTAGACTTGCCTGCCTGCGGCCCAGGGCGTGGCTCCACCCGCGGCCTGGTACGGCCCATCTCCACCAGCAACCACTCAAGACACTCGTGAGCGCCCAAGCTTCGCGAGGCGGATGACACTAAGACCTCCTCTGGGGCAGCCTCCCTAGGCTGGCTCTCAAGGAGCGGAGATACCTATGCGAGGGGCACCTCACGAGGAGCATGTGACATGAGCCATGACGACCAAGGCCAGGCGGACGCCAGCGCGCGCAGAGTACTAGTTGCCTCTTTGGTGCTAAAGAGGCAGGCACAGGCGGGGAGTCCCGAGGCATCAGGAAAATGTTTCCATATCGGTGCAACGAGACTAGGACCAGCAGGACGGTAGGATGAAGGTCATCACGGAGCCCACGACGATGTCACCACCAAAGCCTTTGGCAGGCGAAGACCACCTTTTGTCAGGATAGCTTGTACTAGCTACCCCCCTTCAAATTGGCCGTTGTGGGATCCCTTCCCGCCGAATATTTGGGAAGAGGACCCGGGCCTCTATAAATAGGACTAGCCACCACCGTAGGAGGCATTAGATCCAATCTGGAGAGGAACCAGACCATCCACACACACAAGCTCATCGAGCTCAAGAACACCTCTCCTCAGGAGGTTGTTCTTCCCTTGTACTTGTTCGTCCCCAGCCTACAAGGCAATCCACCACACCACACTGGAGTAGGGTATTACACCGCAATGGTGGCCCGAACCAGTATAAACTCTTGTGTCCCTTGTTCCTCGGGTTTGGCAAGCTAGGCTTTGAGATCGAGGTGAGAGTGTGAGCTAGGGGGAGAGAGATCTTCGTGTGCACCCCAGAGTTTGAACCTCAAGGGTTTTGCCGAAACCCGTAATCCGACATTTGGCGCGCCAGGTAGGGGTGCGCCAAAGTTCCATTCCTCCGTCGGCTCCGCCTCTCCGTCCGGTCCCCATGGCCAGCGCTGTTCCTCCGACTGGATCGGTGGGAGACCACGGTGACGCTAGGGGGCTCAGGGCATTTACCCCAGCCTTGCGGCAGGTGCAGTGGCCGCACAAGTTCAAGCCAGAGATGCCGCCTCGCTATGATGGCGGGGCGGATCCGTCGGCCTTCCTACTGGCATACGAGGAGGCCATCCTGGAAGCTGGAGGCGACGACAGGGCCATGGCCAACTGGTTCTCCATGGCCCTCGCTGGCGCGCCACGCGCCTGACTGCTCAACCTGCCAGGATCCTTTGTGGCTTCTTGGGAGGAGCTGTGCGGCCTTTTCATCGCACGCTTCGCGACACCGGCGCCTGTCGCCGCCGTGACCCTCCTCGGCGGCTCGCAAGCGCAACCCTCGGACCGCCATGCCAAGCAGTTCTTCTGCCAGATCGGCACCGCGTCTGTACAATGGGGAGCCCCTCCAGGATGGGCGGTGCCCAAGGCCGACCTCACCTTCGACTCAGGGGATCACCTCGCTACCACTGACGGCTCGGGTGCGCTCCCAATGCTCTGCACGCCCACCATCTGCAACGTCGCCATGACCAAGACTCTCATCGACGGTGGAGCAGGCCTCAACCTGCTCTCCATGGAAGCTTTCGACTTGCTTCACGTGTCGTACGGCCGGCTCCGCCCCACCAAGCCTTTCTCCGGAGTCGGCAGCGGGTCCACCAGCCCCTTGGGGCAAATACGCCTCCCGGTCACCTTCGGTACCCCGGACAACTACCGCACCGAGCTCATTGACTTCGACATCGCCCGCGTCGGCCTCCCGTACAACGCCATCCTCGGGTACCCTACTTTGGCTCAGTTCATGGCAGCGACCCATCCGGCCTACAACCTCATGAAGATGTCGGGCAGCAGCGGCATACTCACCGTGGACGAAGACACCAAGGAAGCTCTAGCGGCCCTCAAGCTTACCTTCAGGGCCGCCGCAGCAGCGTGCCCGGCCGGCGAAGCCACCCCAGGGGCTAAGGAGGCCGCACCGGCGAAGAATAAGCAGCTGCTCACTCAAGACCTGGCCGAAACGAAGCAAGTGCCAGTCGAGGAAGGTGGACCCTCGGGAGCCACCTTCACCATAGGCGCCAACCTCGACCCGGATCAAGAGGAGGAATTGGTGAAGTTCTTGCACATGAACAAGGAGGTATTCGCCTGGGAACCCAAGCAACTGGTAGGGGTCCCGAGGGGGGTAATCGAGCATCACTTAAGGGTGTGCCCCAATGTGCGCCTTGTGAAGCAGAAGGCACGACGACAATCCATGGAGAAGCATTCCTTCATCGTTCAGGAAACTCGCAAGATGGAGGCGGTAGGTGTCATTCGCGAGGTCCGATACCCGGAGTGGCTGGCGAACCCCGTCGTCGTGCCAAAGAAAGGCGGGAAGGAACACATGTGTGTCGACTTCACCAACCTCAACAAGGTCTGTCCCCAAGACCCATTCCCGCTTCCGCGCATCGACCAGATCGCCGACTCCACCGCCGAGTGCGACCTGCTGTGTTTCCTGGACGCGTTGTCGGGCTACCACCAGATCAAGATGGTAGTGGAGGATGTGAAGAAGACCGCCTTCCCGACCCCGTGCGGGGTGTACTGCTACACCTGCATGTCGTTCGGACTGTGCAATGCTGGGGCGACCTTCCAGCGGCTGATGCACATCGCCCTGGGTTAGCAGCTCGGGAGAAACGCTGAAGCCTACATCGACGACATCGTCGTAAAATCTAGGCAGGCGAGAACCCTAATTTAGGACCTGGAGGAGACCTTCGCTAGGTTGAGCTGTTCGCTAGCCTTCGCCCGGTGGATTTGCGGCTCAACCTAGAGAAGTGCGTGTTTGGTGTCCCCTCCGGCAAGCTACTGGGTTTCCTTGTGTCTCACCGGGGGATCGAGGCTAACCCCGAGAAGGTCAAGGCAATAGAAGACATGGGCCCACCGCAAACTCTCAAGGAAATCCAGAAGCTTGCGGGCTGCGTGACCTCGTTGGGGCGCTTCGTCTCCAAGCTGGGGGAGCGCGCCCTGCCGTTCTTCAAGCTGATGGTGAATAAGGGCCTATTCGAATTGACCCCAGAGGCCGATCTGGCGTTCCAAGAACTCAAGAGATACTTGACCAGCCCACCAGTGATGGTCGCGCCTCGCCCCCTCGAGCCCCTGGTGCTCTACCTGGCTGCCACGCCCCACTCCGCCAGCGCGGCGCTTGTGGCTGTCCGAGAGGAGCGCCAAGCCGAGAGCTCGCCAAGCAACACTGCACCTTCGACGGGTACGATGCGGCACCAAGGCAGCGCCACCAAAGCCACGACGACATCAGCTGACGCTCAGGCCTTGCAAGACGGCGCTCTCGGTCCTTAGGAGGCCCCCGATGGGCGACCGGGCCCCTGAGGGCCCCCCCACCTCAGGAGGCACCACAACCTCCTGGGGACACATGCTCCATCGACGCTCCCGCCATCGTCGAGCATCCAGTATACTTTGTTAGCACTGTGCTACGGGACGCAAGAGCATGGTACCCAATGCCGCAGAAGCTCTTACTCGCACTCCTGGTGGCCTCACGCAAGCTACTCCATTATTTCGAAGGCCACCCAATCAAGGTCGTCTTAGCCTACCCCCTAGAGAGGGTGCTCCGGAGCCCCAATGCTGCGGGGAGAGTCGCTGAATGGAACATTGAACTGCAAGTGTTTCAATTGGAGTTCAGCACGACCAGGGTTATCGAGGGACCCGCGCTTGCCGACTTCGTTGCAGAATGGACCAGCGCCTCGGAACCTGAAGTTGGCGAGAGCCTATCTCTCTCGCCAGGAAGTGAAGCACCAGATGGTTGGGTCATGTACTTCGACGGTGCTTTCGCACACCAGCGGCTGGCGGTGGTGGCCTGAAGCTACTGGGGCACCCGAAACTGACCTCCTCGTTGCCGCCCAAGCTGACCCGATGCTGCCAGGGCGCGGGGGCTGGCGCTGTGCTCATCTTGCCCACCCAAGACAAGCTATGCTATGTCGTGAAGATCTGCTTCCAGCGGGGTGAGAAGGTCTCCAACAACATTGCGGAATATGAGGGGTTGATCGCGGGCCTCAAGGCAGCGACGACCTTGGGGGTGAAGCGTCTCACCATTAAGGGCGACTCCTAGCTCCTCGTCAACTTCTCTAACAAGGTGTACGAAGCAAGGGACGAGCATATGAAGGCCTACCTCACGGAGGTGCGCAAGATGGAGAAGCAATTCTTAGGCCTAGAGCTGCAGCATGTGCCACGCGACACCAACAAGGAGGCCGACGAGATCGCCAAGAGGGCGTCAAGGTGTCTACCCCAAGAACCTGGTGTCTTCGAGGAGCGAGTCTTCAAGACTTCGACGACCCCCGCGGCTATGGAGACTACATCACCCCAAGAGGAACTCCCCCAACCACCAGCCTCGGGAGCCCCCGCTTGCGGTCCTACCTCAGGAGCACGTCTACTCCTGGCGCTCGAGCCTCGGGAGGGGTGCTGGACCAAGGAGTTCAAGGCATATCTGGTGCATGGGACACTGCCGGAGAAAGAGGAGGACATGGAGTGCGTGGCCCGGCAGGCTACGGCATACCGCATACAAGATGGTGAGTTATACAGAAAGTGACCAAATGATGTTTCCTTGCGATGCATCTCCAGGGAGCAGGGGAACGAGCTGCTAGCTAACATACATGGCGGAGACTGTGGGCACCACTCGTCGTCACGCACCCTGGTCGGCAAGGCATTCCGCAACGGGTTCTACTGGCCCACGACACTCAACGACGTGATCGAGCTGGTAAGTTCCTGCGAGGCCTGCCAGTTCCATGCCAAGCAAATCCACCAGCCGGCCTAGGGCCTCCAGACTATCCCGCTCTCGTGGCCATTCGCGGTCTGGGGGCTGGACATCCTGGGTCCGTTCCCGCGAGCGCCTGGGGCTACCGCTAGCTCTACGTCGCCATCGACAAGTTCACCAAATGGGCAGAGGTGGAAGCCGTCTACACCATCCTAGTCGGGTCAGCAGTTAAGTTCATCAAGGGCCTCGTGAGCCGGTTTAGGGTCCCTAGCCGCATCATCACCGACAATGGCTCGCAATTCACTAGCAATCTCTTCAAGACCTATTGTGCTAACCTTGCAACGTAGATTTGCTACGCTCCGGTGGCACACCCCAGGAGCAATGGCCAAGCTGAGCGCGCCAACATCGAGGTATTGAGAGGCCTCAAGATCCGGACCTTCAAGAAGAAGCTCGAAGCTTGTGGCAGGGGCTGGCACGACGAGCTCCAGTCTGTGCTTTCGTCCATCCGCACCACCGCCACCAAGCCAAGAGGCGAGACCCCGTTCTTCCTCATCTACGGAGCAGAAGCTGTTCTCCCTCACGAGGACAGGTATCGCTCCGTGTGGGTTCTGGCATTTGATGAGACGCAGCAGGACGCCAAGCGGGGGATGGACCTTGTGCTGGGGGAGGAACGCCGCCGTGAAGCCTCGCTCCGAGCGGCAAGATACCAGCAGGCGCTGCGACGGTACCACTATCGCAACATCCGCTCCAGGGCGCTCGAGGTGGGAGATCTCGTCCTGAGGCGGGTGCTCTCTAGGGAAGGGCTACATAAGCTCTCACCCATGTGGGAGGGCCCATTTAGGATTGCCCGCGTCTCCAGGCCTGGCGCCCCGCGCCTGGAGACACAGGACGGGATCCCCATCCAGAACGCCTGGAACATCCAGCACCTCCGGAAGTTCTACCCATGAAGCAAGGCCCAGTGCCTGTGAAGGTCTCCGCTCGGGACACTCTCACATAATAGTGAGTGGGGCTGTACATGCCCCGGAGTCTCCGGAGTGCCGCCCTCGGGCCTCAAGGGCTCCCTCCCGCATCCTAGTGGCAACACTTAACTCCGCGCTGGTGAGAAGACTAGACTAGGTGCCAGACGCGGCTGTTCATTTGCTTTCTATAGTTAGCTTGCCCCTTTTTCCTTTAATGAAATTTGGAGTTCTGGCGTTTCTTGATGGTTTGGTTGAACCCCCTCTTCTTTCTGATTCTCCCCCCATCCTTTGTTTTTCGTCAGGGAGGGCGGCAGTTGCCCGACGCTCTCCCTCGCACACCCCGCGATGGGGGCTGGACAGGTGGTATGCGCGTGCGCACTCCCCTGGTCTTCGCGAGGCGTTCTCGTCTGAGCTTGTGATCGGCGCATCCCCTTTTAGTCCGTGCCCCACGGGTACCACGACGCTGTGCGTTTGGCCATAACCAGCCCATGCCTGAGGCCTCGCGCAAGAAGGGTTAAGGAGTTCTTAACGATTTTTTGCAGCTTCGTGATGTCACCCGAATCAACAGTGGGGAAGCCCCACCAGGTGCCCAGAGACGCGCGCCCTCATGAGGTCAAAGCTACCCCGGATGCATCGAGTTAAGTTACCCCTCTACACCCGTATAAGGCATAGATCTCACAACACACCACAAAAGCAACATAAGCACCATGGTGCATTACATGCCCTCGCAGGGCCCCATATTCGTTTCTGACAGTGCAGGGAAAAAGGGAAGGAGAGGATAAGCAAAAGCGGCTCCTACGACACGGCTGCTCATGAGGATCGGCCCCTCAAACTCAGCCAGAGCCCTCCTCGCGCTTCACCGGGGCGCGACGACGGGATGACCCGCCACCGTCCTCGAAGCGAGCCCGACGACATGGCGGCTGGTCATAGCCGCCGCTGCTGGAGCTTTCGCCGGAGGAGGAGCTGCCGTAGCTGGGCGAACCGCGGCCGCCGCCGAGGGCAAGGTCACCCTCGTGCTCGTCACGGCCATCGCCAAGGCCAAGCACCTCGCCACCATCGTTGTCGTCTTTAGGGCAGCATCCGGCGCGGCGACTGTCTTCCCAAACACCCTCACGAAGAGGGTCGCTGCGCCGTCGTACTTGAAGTGGAGGGTGCACCGCCTACCCAGGCCGCGCGTGCGGGCGAACGCCTGCCAGCCGTGGGCCAGTGCTATGTTGCCCACAGCAGAGATCTCCACCGCGACCCACGAAGCTTTGCTGCAGCAGCCGTCGAGACCTGGGGCCGGCAGTTCGCGACAAAGGAGCATGGAAGTTGAAGCCAAGTGCCGGCCGGGTTCTTCGACCACACGACAAACTCCAGCAGCACCTCTGCCGACTAGAAGCGCGGCCGGGGAGGCCGAGCGACCATGCCGCGCCTCCCTTCATTGATAGGGCTGCCATGCCCTAGGGGGCACCCGCTGCGTGAAGAGGCGCCGCCGCGGCCGCCAGCAATGGTGCCGGACCCTGGGGAAGTTCGCCCACGTCCACGAGGGACCATGATACGTCTCCAATGTATTTATAATTTTTGATTGCTCCATACTATATTATCTACTATTTTAGATGTTTATGGGCTTTATTATACACTTTTATATCATTTTTGGGACTAACCTATTAACCCAGAGCCCAATGTCAGTTTCTGTTTTTACCTTGTTTTAGGATTTCAAAGAAAAGGAAAATCAAACGGAGTCCAATTGACCTGAAACTTCACGGAACTCATTTTTGGAAGGAAAGAAGCCCAGAAGACTTGAAGTGCACGTAAGGGAAGCTTCAAGGAGGCCACGAGGCAGGGGGCGCACCCACCCCCCTAGGGCGCGCCCACCCCCCTAGGGCGCGCCCTCCACCCTCGTGGTCCCCCTGACGTACTTCTTCTGCCTATATATCTCAATATGCCCTAAAAACATCAGGGAGCACAATAGATCGGGAGTTCCGCCGCCAGAAGCCTCCGTAGCCACCGAAAACCAATCCAGACCCGTTCCGGCACCCTGTCGGAGGGGGAATCCTTCTCCGGTGGCCATCTTCATCATCTCGGTGCTCTCCATGACGAGGAGGGAGTAGTTCTCCCTCGGGGCTGAGGGTATGTACCAGTAGCTATGTGTTTGATATCTCTCTCTCGTGTTCTGAGGTGATACGATCTTGATGTATCGCGAGCTTTGCTATTATATTTGGATCCTATGATGTTTTCTCCCCCCCCCTCTACTCTCTTGTAATGAATTGAGTTTCCCCTTTGAAGTTCTCTTATCGGATTGAGTCTTTAAAGATTTGAGAACACTTGATGTATGTCTTGCCATGCGTATCTGTGGTGACAATGGGATACCATGTGATTCACTTGATGTATGTTTTGGTGATCAACTCGCGGGTTCCGCCCATGAACCTATGCATAGGGGTTGGCACACGTTTTCGTCGTGATTCTCCGGTAGAACTTTGGGGCACTCTTTGAGGTCCTTTGTGTTGGTTGAATAGATGAATCTGAGATTGTGGGATGCAAATCGTATAATCATACCCATGGATACTTGAGGTGACATAGGAGTATCTAGGTGACATTAGGGTTTTGGTTGATTTATGTCTTAAGGTGTTATTCTAGTACGAACTCTAGGGCTGTTTGTGACACTTATAGGAATAGCCCAACGGATTGATTGGAAAGAATAACTTTGAGGTGGTTTCGTACCCTACCATAATCTCTTCGTTCGCTCTCCGCTATTAGTGACTTTGGAGTGACTCTTTGTTGCATGTTGAGGGATAGTTATGTGATCCAATTATGCTATTATTGTTGAGAGGACTTGCACTAGTGAAAGTATGAACCCTAGGCCTTGTTTCCTAGCATTGCAATACCGTTTACGCTCACTTTTATCATTCGTTACCTTGCTGTTTTTATATTTTCAGATTACAAATACCTTTATCTACTATCCATATTGCACTTGTATCACCATCTCTTCGCCGAACTAGTGCACCTATACAATTTACCATTGTATTGGGTGTGCTGGGGACACAAGAGACTCTTTGTTATTTGGTTGCAGGGTTGCTTGAGAGAGACCATCTTCATCCTACACCTCCTACGGATTGATAAACCTTAGGTCATCCACTTGAGGGAAATTTGCTACTGTCCTACAAACCTCTGCTCTTGGAGGCCCAACAACGTCTACAAGAAGAAGGTTGTGTAGTAGACATCAAGCTCTTTTCTGGCGCCGTTGCCGGGGAGGCTAGCGCTTGAAGGTATATCTTTAGATCTTGCAATCGAGTCTTTTAGTTTCTTGTTTTATCACTAGTTTAGTTTATAAAAGAAAACTATAAAAAAATTGGAATTGAGTTTGTCTCATACGGTTCACCTTTTTAATATCTTTCGTGAGTATGATGGAAAGGATAATTGTGCTCAAGTGCTAGAAGAAGAAATCTATAAAATGTTTGGCACTAAATATTTGAATGATGAGCATGATTGCAATGTTGTTAGTATGAATTCCTTGAATATCCATGATGCTAATGATATGCAAAGCCACAAGCTTGGGGAAGCTATGTTTGATGAAGATGATATTTTTTGTTCCCCAAGTTTTGATGAGCAAATTTATTATGATGAAAGCATGCCTACTATATATGATGATTATTGTGATGACACATAATCTTTAAAGAATAATGATAACAATGAAACTAGTCATCATGATTTTAGTTTTCAATTGGATTATGCCTCACATGATAATTATTTTGTTGAGCTTGCTCCCACTATTATTCATGAGAAGAAATTTGCTTATGTGGAGAGTAGTAAATTTTCTATGCTTGTAGATCATGAAAAGAATGATTTAGGTGCTGGTTATATTGTTGAATTCATTAATGATGCTACTGAAAATTATTATGAGGGAGGAACATATGCTTATAGGAATTGCAATAATATCAAGTTCCCTCTCTATGTGCTTAAAGTTTTGAAGTTATGCTTGTTTTACCTTCCTATGCAAGTTGATTATTGTCCCCGCAAGTTGTTTGCTCACAAAATCCCTATGCATAGGAAGTGGGTTAGACTTAAATGTGCTAGTCATATTCTTCATGATGCTCTCTTTATGTTATAATTCTTATCTTTTATGTGAGCATCATTGAAATCATCATGCCTAGCTAGGGGCGTTAAACGATAGCGCTTGTTGGGAGGCAACCCAATTTTATTTTTATTCCAAGCTTTTTGTTCCTGTTTAGTAAGAAATAATTCATCTAGCCTCTGTTTATATGTGGTTTTATGCTTTTAATTAGTGTTTGTGCCAAGTAGAACCTTTGGGAAGACTTGGGGAAAGTCTTGTTGATCATGCTGTAAGAAAACAGAAACTTTAGCGCTCACGAGAATTGCAGCCATTTTTATTTGGAAAGTGCTATTTAGTTAATTATTTTTGAAAATAATTAATAGATAAATTCCTCAGGTCCATCAATTTATTTGATAATTTTATGAGTTCCAGAAGTATACGTTTGATCCAGATTACTACAGACTGTTCTGTTTTTGACAGATTCTGTTTTTCATGTGTTGTTTACTTATTTTAATAAATCTATGGCTAGTAAAAGAGTTTATAAACCATAGAGAAGTTAGAATATAGTAAGTTTAACACAAATATAAATAAATAATGAGTTCATTACAGTACCTTGAAGTGGTGATTTATTTTCTTATACTAACGGAGCTTATGAGTTTTCTGTTAAGTTTTGTGTTGTGAAGTTTTCAAGTTTTGGGTAAGGATTCGATAGACTACGGAATAAGGAGTGGCAAGAACCTAATCTTGGGGATTCCCAAGGAACCCCAAGGTAAAATCCAAGGACACCAAAAAGCCTAAGCTTGGGATGCCCCGGAAGGCATCCCCTCTTTCGTCCTCGTTTATCGGTAACTTTACTTGGAGCTATATTTTTATTCGCCACATGATATGTGTTTTGCTTGGAGCGTCAATTTATTTTGTTAGGATTTGCTTTCTGTTATTTATAACAATGTTTTGCATCTTTTATTTCAATAAAAGTGGCATTGATAGCCTTTACTATGCCTATTTTAGAAGTCCACATATTGCTGTTTGAAAACAGAAAGTTTACCGCTGTTGCAATAATTCCCTAGAAAATTCAGGATGTGATAAAATGTTGAAAACTTTTGCATATTAAGCTATGATAAATTTAATACAGTGGGAATTTTCTTTCATAATTTTTGGAGCTAGGGAAGTATGGATGTTGCTGCATTCTTTACAGACTGTCCTGTTTAGGCAGATTGCTGTTATGTTTGCATTGTTTGCATATGTTTGCTTCTTTAATGATTCTATTTGAGGATAGGCTATTAAATATGCAGAGGCATTTAGTATGAAATGTTGAATAATAACTTTAGTGATTTGCTACAGTAGAGTATGATAAGGTTTTTGCAATGGTTTATACTAACTTATCTCACGAGTCCTTGTTGAGTTTTGTGTGGATGAAGTTTTTGAGATTTAGGGAGACCATGATATGAGAGGAATTAAGGAGACACAAAAGCTCAAGCTTGGGGATGCCCAAGTCATCCCAAGATAATATTTCAAGAAGTCTCAAGCATCTAAGCTTGGGGATGCCCCGGTTGGCATCCCACCTTTCTTCTTCAACAACTATCGGTTAGTTTCGGTTGATCCTAAGTTTTTGCTTCTTCACATGATGTTTGCCATTCTTAGAATGTCATTTTATTTTTCTTTGATTGCTGTTTGAATATAATACCAAGATCTGAAATTCTTAAATGTTAGAGAGTCTTCACATAGTTGCATAATTATTTGACTACTCATTGATCTTCACTTATTTCTTTCGGAGTAGTTTGTTGTTGCTCTAGTGCTTCACTTATATCTTTCTAGAGCACGGTGGTGGTTTTATATTATAGAAATAGATGAACTCTCATGCTTCACTTAGATTATTTTGAGAGTCTTAAATAGCATGGTAATTTTCTTAAAATCCTAATATGCTAGGTATTCAAGATTAGTAAAATTTTCTTATGAGTGTTTTGAATACTAAGAGAAGTTTGATGCTTGATGATTGTGTTGAGATATGGAGGTAATAATATCAAAGTCATGCTAGTTAGTAGTTGTGAAATTGAGAAATGCTTGTGTTGAAGTTTGCAAGTCCCGTAGCATGCACGTATGGTAAATGTTATGTAACAAATTTCAAACATGAGGTGTTATTTGATTGTCCTCCTTATGAGTGGCGGTCGGGGACGAGCGATGGTCTTTTCCTACCAATCTATCCCCCTAGGAGCATGCACGTAGTACCGAGGTTTTTGATGACTTGTAGATTTTTGCAGTAAGTATGTGAGTTCTTTATGACTAATGTTGAGTCCATGGATTATACGCACTCTCACCCTTCCATCCTTGCTAGCCTCTTCGGTACCGTGCATTGCCCTTTCTCACATTGAGAGTTGGCGCAAACTTCGCCGGTGCATCCAAACCCCGTGATATGATACGCTCTATCACACATAAACCTCCTTATATCTTCCTCAAAACAGCCACCATACCTACCTATTATGGCATTTCCATAGCCATTCCAAGATATATTGCCATGCAACTTTCCACCGTTCTGTTTATTATGACACACATCATCATTGTCATATTGCTTTGCATGATCATGTAGTTGAGATCGTATTTGTGGCAAAGCCACCTCTCATAATTCTTTCATACATGTCACTCATGCATCATCGCAATCCCGGTACACCGCCGAAGGCATTCATATAGAGTCATATTTTTTATAGTATCGAGTTGTAATCATTGAGTTGTAAATAAATAGAAGTGTGATGATCATCATTTTCTAGAGCATTGTCCCAAGTGAGGAATAAAAAAAAGAATAAAAAAGAGAAAGGCCATAAAAAAGAGAAGGCCCCCAAAAAAGAGAAAGGCCATAAAAAAAGAGAAGGCCAAAAAAATAAATAAAAAATGAGAGAAAAAGAGAGAAGGGACAATGCTACTATTCTTTGCCACACTTGTGCTTCAAAGTAACACCATAATCCTCATGATAGAGAGTCTCTTATTTTGTCACTTTCATATACTAATGGGAAATTTTCATTATAGAACTTGGCTTGTATATTCCAACAATGGGCCTCCTCAAGTGCCCTAGGTCTTCGTGAGCAAGCAAGTTGGATGCACACCCACTTAGTTTCTTTTGTTGAGCTTTCATACATTTATAGCTCTAGTGCATGCGTTGCATGGCAATCCCTACTCCTTGCATTAACATCAATCGATGGACATCGTTGATGTAAGACTTTCTCCTTTTTGTCTTCTCCACATAACCCCCCTCATTATTCTATTCCACCCATAGTGCTATATCCATGGCTCGCACTCATGTATTGCGTGAAAGTTTATAGGTTTGAGATTACTAAAGTATGAAACAATTGCTTGGCTTGTCATCGAGGTTGTGCATGATGAGAGCATTCTTGTGTGACGAAAATGGAGCATGACTAAACTATATGATTTTGTAGGGATGAACTTTGTTTGGCCATGTTATTTTGAGAAGACATGATTGCTTAGTTAGTATGCTTGAAGTATTATTATTTTTATGTCAATATGAACTTTTATCTTGAATCTTTTGGATCTGAATATTCATGCCACAATTAAGAAGAATTACATTTAGATTATGCCAAGTAGCACTCCGCATCAAAAATTTTGTTTTTATCATTTACCTACTTGAGGACGAGCATGAAATAAGCTTGGGGATGCTGATACGTCTCCAACGTATCTATAATTTTTGATTGCTCCATGCTATATTATCTACTGTTTTAGATGTTTATGGGATTTATTATACACTTTTATACCATTTTTGGGACTAACCTATTAACCCAGTGCCCAATGCCAGTTTCTGTTTTTACCTTGTTTTAGGGTTTCGAAGAACAGGAAAATCAAACAGAGTCCAATTGACCTAAAACTTTACGGAACTCATTTTTGGAAGGAAAGAAGACCAGAAGACTTGAAGTGCACGTAAGGGAAGCTTCAAGGAGGCCACGAGGCAGGGGGCGCACCCTCCACCCTCATGGGCCCCTCGTGGCCCCCCTGACGTACTTCTTCCGCCTATATATCTCCATATACCCTAAAACATCAGGGAGCACAATAGATCGGGAGTTCTGCCGTCAGAAGCCTCCGTATCCACCGAAAACCAATCTAGACCCGTTCTGGCACCCCGCCGGAGGGGAATCCTTCTCCGGTGGCCATCTTCATCATCCCGGTGCTCTCCATGACGAGGAGGGAGTAGTTCTCCCTCGGGGCTGAGGGTGTGTACCAGTAGCTATGTGTTTGATATCTCTCTCTCGTGTTCTTGAGGTGATACGATCTTGATGTATCGCGAGCTTTGCTATTATATTTGGATCCTATGATGTTTTCTCCCCCCTCTACTCTCTTGTAATGAATTGAGTTTCCCCTTTGAAGTTATCTTATCGGATTGAGTCTTTAAAGATTTGAGAACACTTGATGTATGTCTTGTCGTGCGTATCTGTGGTGACAATGGGATACCACGTGATTCACTTGATGTATGTTTTGGTGATCAACTTGCGGGTTCCGCCTATGAACCTATGCATAGGGGTTGGCACACGTTTTCGTCGTGATTCTCCGGTAGAACTTTGGGGCACTCTTTGAGGTCCTTTGTGTTGGTTGAATAGATGAATCTGAGATTGTGTGATGCAAATCGTATAATCATACCCACGGATACTTGAGGTGAAATTGGAGTATCTATGTGACATTAGGGTTTTGGTTGATTTGTGTCTTAAGGTGTTATTCTAGTACGAACTCTAGGGCTGTTTGTGACACTTATAGGAATAGCCCAACGGGTTGATTGGAAAGAATAACTTTGAGGTGGTTTCGTACCCTACCATAGTCTCTTCGTTCGTTCTCCGCTATTAGTGACTTCGGAGTGACTCTTTGTTGCATGTTGAGGGATAGTTATGTGATCCAATTATGCTATTATTTGTGAGAGGACTTGCACGAGTGAAAGTATGAACCCTAGGCCTTGTTTCCTAGCATTGCAATACCGTTTACGCTCACTTTTATCGTTCGTTACCTTGCTGTTTTTATATTTTCATATTACAAATACCTTCATCTACTATCCATATTCCACTTGTATCACCATCTCTTCGCCGAACTAGTGCACCTATACAATTTACCATTGTATTGGGTGTGTTGGGGACACAAGAGACTCTTTGTTATTTGGTTGCAGGGTTGCTTGAGAGAGACCATCTTCATCCTACGCCTCCTACAGATTGATAAACCTTAGGTCATCCACTTGAGGGAAATTTGCTACTGTCCTACAAACATCTGCACTTGGAGGCCCAACAACGTCTACAAGAAGAAGGTTGTGTAGTAGACATTAGACCACGGTAGGGGTCGCGGCGTGCTTGCAGGGGCGACCACGCCCCCTCTTAGGTAGTGGCGAGCCAGACCCCTCCCGGCGAGCTTTCCCCTTCTCGGCGGCCGAGAACCTCTTCACCGGTGCCATGAGTGTCGCTGCCGGGCAGCGGAGCAAGACGAAAGAAGAAGAAGCAGTCAGAATGGAGGAATATATGAGCGACAGGGGCTCTGCCCCTCCCCTCATTTATAGCCAAGGGGAGGCCAACCGCCGGCCTCCATGATATAAGGTAATGATGGCCTTTTTCTGCATGCAACATGGACTCGTCAAGTCGGGCAGTTGCCGAGGTAGCATGGGGAAGCGGAGACGCCCACGCCCCGTCAATCGCCATGCGTCAATCAAGGTCGCAGGCTGTTAGGCCCACGGTGCTCCGCACTTGACCCTTGGCTTCGTCGTGAAGCCAAGTACAAGCGCACCTTGGGCCCGGGGGCTACTGTCGGCGTCTTGGGAATGTGGGTACCCAGACTTGCCTGCCTATGGCTCAGGGCGTGGCTCCACCAGCGACCTGGTACGGCCCATCTCCATCAGCAACCACTCAAGACCCTCGCGAGGGGCCAAGCCTCGCGAGGCGGACGACACCAAGACCTCCTCTGGGGCGGCCTCCCTAGGCTGGGTCCCAAGGAGCGGAGATACCTATGCGAGGGGCACCTCACGAGGAGCGCGTGATGTCAGCCATGACGACCAAGGCCATGCGGGCGCCAGGCGGATGCCATCACGTGCAGAGTACTGGCTGCCTCTTTGGTGCTAAAGAGGCAGGCGCAGGCGAGGAGTCCAGAGGCATCAGGCAAAGGTTTCCATATCGGTGGAAGGAGACCAAGACCAGCAGGACAACAGGACGAAGGTCATCACGGAGCCCATGACGGCGTCACGACCAGAGCCTTTGGCAGGCGAAGACCACCTTTTGTCAGGATAGCTTATACTAGTTGCCCCCTTCAAATTGGCCATTGTGGGATCCCTTCCCGCTGAATATTTGAGAAGAGGGACCGGGCCTCTATAAATAGGACTAGCTACCACTGTAGGAGGCATCGGATCCGATCTGGAGAGGAACCAGACCATCCACACACACACAAGCTCGTCGAGCTCAAGACCACCTCTCCTTAGGAGGCTGTTCTTCCCTTGTACTTGTTCATACCCAGCCTACAAGGCAATCCACCACACCACACCAGAGTAGGGTATTACATCGCAACGGTGGCCCAAACCAGTATAAACTCTTGTGTCCCTTTTTCCTCGTGTTCGGCGAGCTAGGCTTTGAGATCGAGGTGAGAGTGTGAGCTAGGGGGAGAGAGATCTTCGTGCGCACCCCATAGTTCGAACCTCAAGGGTTTTGCCGGAACCCGTAATCCGATAGATACTGGTGCTACTTCTTGAGTTTGGGTTGGTTTTTCCCTTGAAGAGGAAAGGGTGATGCAGCAAAGTAGAGATAAGTATTTCCCTCAGTTAAGAACCAAGGTATCAATCCGGTAGGAGGAACACACAAGTCTCCAATAGTTGTACCTGCACAAACAAACAAAACTTGCACCCAACGCGACAAAGGGGTTGTCAATCCCTTCGCGGTTACTTGCAAGGATAAGATCTGGTAGTGATGGATATAAAAAACAAGTAAAAGTGCAAAATAAAATAAAAGTAAATAAATTGCAGCAAGGTATTTTTGTGTTTTTGATTTTGTAGATCTGAAAATAATATGATAAAAGATAGACCCCGGGGCCATAGTTTTCACTAGAGGCTTCTCTCTTGAAAGAAAGCATACGGTGGGTAAACAAATTAATTTTGAGCAATTGATAGAAAAGCATATAGTTATCACGATATTGAAGGCAATGATCATGTATATAGGCATCACATCCGAGACAAGTAGACCGACTCCTGCCTGCATCTACTACTATTACTCCACATTGACCGCTATCTAGCATGCATCTAGTGTGTTAAGTTAATAAGAACGGAGTAATGCCTTAAGCAAGATGACATGATGTAGATGGATAGATCCAATCAATATGAACAAACCCTATCTTTTTATCCTTAACGGCAACAATACAAATACGTGTCATGTCCCCTTCTGTCACTGGGATTGAGCACCGTAAGATTGAACCGATTACAAAGCACCTCTCCCATTGCAAGAAAAATCAACCTAGTTGGCCAAACCAAATCAGTAGATCGAAAAGAAATACAAAGCTATATGAATCATGCATAAAAGATTTCAGAGAAGACTCAATAATATTCATAGATAATCTGATCATAAACCCACAATTCATCGGATCCCAGCAAACACACTGCAGAAGAAGATTACATCGAATAGATATCCAAGAACATCGAGGAGAACATTGTATTGAAGATCAAAGAGGGAGAAGAAGACATCTGGCTACTAGCTATGGACCCGTAGGTCTGTGGTAAACTACTCACACATCATCAAAAGGGCAGCAAAGTTGATGTAGAGGCCCTCCGTGATCGAATCCCCCTCCAATAGTGTACCGGAAAAGGTCCCCAGATGGGATCTCATGAAGATAGAAAATTGTGGTGGCGAAAAAGTATTTTTGGTGTGTCCTCTGGTCTAAGAGGAATATTTAGGTATTTACAGAAGAAGAATTAGGGTTAGAGGAGCCACGAGGGGCCCTCAAGATTGGGGGGCGCCCCCTAGGGCCCGCCCCCTGAGCTTGTGGCCATCTCATGGCCCTTCCGGCCTCCTCCCGAAGCTTCCAGGGTGTCTTGTGGTCCAAGAAAAATTGTCAAAAATTTTCGTTCCATTTGGACTCCGTTTGGTATTGATTTTCCGTAAAGACAAAAACAAGGGAAAAACAACAACTCGCACTAGGCACTACATTAAAAATGATATAAAATAGCATAATAATGAATATAAAACATCCAAGATTTATAATATAATAGCATGGAACAATAAAAAATTATAGATACATTGGAGATGTATCAACTGGCTCTTCCTCCTCACCATTCGCCCATCAGAATCTTCATGATAGGAATAATCCTCATCAGATGAATCATAGCCCCACTGTTTCTCCTCTCCCTCTAACCGATCCTCGATATTTGCAATTAATTCAATTGGAATAGGAGTTGATGAATCCCCTGCAAACCAACTCTTTGTATCTCTCATCCTCTTCTTAAATTTTCTAGCATGCCTTCTGAGCTCAACAACCTCTGAATTTTCACCACTGTCCTCACTGTGTGGCATGTACTCAGTATCTTCATCAGAATCACTAGTTGAATCTGCAATGTTGCTCTGAACATTCATTTGCTATGGTGGAATGCTGCTATGATCATTCACTTGCTCCGTCCTCATATTGCTCTGAACATAGTGTTTTGAACATTCATAGCCTCTGCTAGTCCTTGATCTGGATTGCATATATGAGAAAATGGAAGCTGAGAACCTGCCACATCGACAACCTCACTGGCTACTGTGGTTTCCTTGCCCTAGGCTGCTCAACATGACTGATGTTCATTTGAGTGAGCACACCACTGTCATCTGGCTCTGCACTAATGATAATGTCAGTTTCTTCAGCTTCATCATCATCTAGATCAACTATCTCATTCTCAAAGTCACTGCCACTGCTGTTGTACTCAACTATCCTGCTCCTTGTGGTATTCAACATAAACATCTGCTACATCTCCAACACATATGTAGTCTGTCATCCCCACACAAGTATTGTTATCGAACAAGAACATCAAACCACCAGTTAATTCTTTCCCAGGATGATGAAAATACAACTTCATTGATTCCTTGAACTCTAGGTGGTCTTTCAAATGCCCTTGAACTTCATGCAATGACAGCTTGTCCCTCTCAATCTCTGAAATCTCTTCATCTCCACCCACATAATTCAAAACAGGACCATTGTGGATGAACTCGCCTCCGAAATGAAATCTGACGTTCAAGATCTCACGTCCATGATTTAACTGAAACAAACATGAGAATATCAGTACTGTCCTAATCTGAGCAATTGGAATGACAAAAATGCACGAAAAATCCCCCAAAAAACCAGCTTTATAATTGAAGAAAAGCCTCATTTTCTCTATCTAAAACCCTAACACTAACAACGCGGTCAAAGCATAAATTACGGCCACCAGAGGAGGAGTATGTCGGAGACAATACCTTTGACGTCACTCGTCGTCGCACCGTAACGATTGCTGCCACTGGAGCCGATCATTCGCCCGTTGCCATTGCCGTCGCTAAGCAGGGGAATTCCAGGCGATGGCACGAGTGGGGATGGATTGCCCCCTGCGTGGGCTGCCTCCGGACTAAGAACAGGGGAGCGCTCTGGGCCTCTATGGGCCAGCCCAACTTGTACGCGCCCAACGTGCCCAATAACGAGGTCTGCACGTCATCAATCCCTGTTTGGGAGTGCAATCAAGGTTCAATTTGGACCAGGATTTGAGAATTAAGTGTGTTAATTCTCGGAATTTAGAGTTCAGGGTTTGATTTAGCTAACGCATGTGAGTTCAAGGTTTATTTTGGATTTTTTCTGAATTTGGTGGGTGCTACAGAACTATCGTGGAAAAGCAAACAAGGATAAATTTTCTAGCGGCGTCACTAGTATTTGGTTTGGTGTGAGACGAGGTCCAAACAGACCCAATAAGGAAGAAATAACGACTACTACTGAAAAACGAAACACTGAAAACATCAGCTAGGCGTTTAACTACAAGCGCGCACCAGCAGGCCTGCATGAACCGCCATGGTTGTCGAGGACGCCGGCGAAGGAGTTGCTCCTCGTCACCGGCACCGACCGGGGATGCCTCGGCCGGTAGCCCATGGCGTCGTCGCCGCCGCCGTCCCCGCCCCCACTTGGGACGCGGCACCTCTCCCCGAGAAGGATCGTCTTCGTCCACAGCGTGGTGTCGTCCAGCTGGGCCTCCGGGTCGTCGTTGTCTCCTCCCCACCGCCTCGATCGTATCCTCTCCAGCCGTTCAGCGAACCGGATGTGCTTCACCGAAAGGCTCCGCCGCGGTGGCATCGGGTCCGGCACCAGGAACACCGGCGCGATCGGCCCGTGCGTCCCGACGTCGATGACCGTGACCGGGCCGGCAACGGCGCTGACATCGACCCGCATGACGTCGTCCCCCACGCGCGCCGGCTCGTGCAGATCGCCTACGTTAATGCAGCAGCTCTTGGCCGTGTGGCTTCGCGTCGGGGATACCCTCGCAGCCGGCGGGGCGCCGGCTGCCGCGCCAATACCGCCGCCGCCGCTGTTGCACTCGCTGGTTCCGACGGCAGCGGTGGTGTAAGACAATAGGCTTTGGGGGGAACCGGCACAACCCTCTAGGGGTGGCCTATCACATATATATATAATGAGGTGGTATACAACGTTACAATATACACATGTAAATACAGTCTAACACCCTCCCTCAATCTGAGCCACTTTCTAATGAATCTAGAAGGGTAAGATTGCGCCTGCAAGTCTCAAACTGTGGCAAAGGCAATGGCTTGGTGAAGATGTCAGCAAGTTGATCCTTGGAAGAAATAAACTTGATCTGTAGTTGCTTCTGAGAGACACGTTCACGCACAAAGTGATAGTCAACTTCAATGTGTTTCGTTCGGGCATGGAATACCGGATTTGCAGAAAGGTATGTAGCACCGATGTTATCACACCAAAGAACAGGAGGCTGTGATTGGGGTATACTTAACTCCTGAAGCAAGGACTGTACCCAGATAATCTCTGATGTGGCATTGGCCACAGCCTTATACTCAGCCTCAGTACTGCTACGCGAGACAGTAGCCTGTTTCCGAGCACTCCAGGCAATCAGGTTAGAGCCAAAGAAGACAGCATAACCCCCCGTGGATCGCCTGTCATCCGGATTGCCAGCCCAGTCTGCATCAGAATATGCTGAAAGACAACCAGAGTCAGACGGCCGAATATGCAAACCATGAGCCACCGTGAAACGAATATAGCGCAAAATCCGCTTAACAGCAGACCAATGAGTGTCACGGGGTGACTGCAGATACTGGCAGACTCGGTTAACAGCATAGGAAATGTCTGGTCGCGTGATCGTCAAGTACTGGAGCCCACCAACAATACTCCGGTACTCGGTCGCATCAGAAGAAGAAAGAAGCACACCATCAACAGCATTGAGCTTATCAGTGGTAGACATGGGTGTAGTCGTCGGTTTGCACTTAAGCATCCCAGCTCGCTGCAACAAATCCAGAGAGTACTTCTTCTGCGTCATAACAAGGCCAGCAGCACGAGAAGTAACCTCCACACCAAGAAAGTAATGAAGCTTCCCAAGGTCCTTGACCGCAAAATCAGCACCAAGTGAGCGAACAAGCGCAGTAGCAGCCGACTGAGAGGAGCTGACCAAAATGATATCATCTACATAGACCAACAAGTACATAGTAACCTCAGGCCTTTGAAGAAGAAACAATGAGGAGTCAGCAGTTGATGATGCAAAACCATGAGCACGAAGAGCCATTGCAAGACGAGCATGCCAAGCACGAGGAGCCTGCTTCAGACCATAAATTGCCTTGGACAGACGACAGAGATGATCAGGGCGATCCGGATCAGAGAAACCCGGAGGCTGGCGCATGTAAACCTCCTCCGCCAAGACACCATGAAGAAAAGCATTTTGAACATCAAGCTGACGAAGAAACCAACCTCGAGTAACAGCCAGAGAGAGAAGAAGTCTGATGGTAGTAGGCTTGACCACTGGACTGAAGGTGTCTTCATAGTCAAGTCCAAAACGCTGTCGAAAACCACGAGCAACCAGACGAGCCTTATAGCGCTCAATGGACCCATCAGAATGCCTCTTCACTTTGAAAACCCATTTGGAATCAATGACATTTACCCGTGATTGTGGAGGAACAAGAGTCCATGTCTGATTGCGAAGAAGCGCTTGATACTCCTGCTCCATGGCCTCTCTCCAATGAGGAATGCGCATAGCAGCTTGATACGTGCGTGGCTCAGAGGATGGATCTGCGAGAGCAGCAGACATGCACGCCGCTAACCAAGCAACTGTGCCATCGTGACGTTGCTTAGGCTGAAAAATGCCACTCCGACTGCGCGTATGTGGACGTAGAGCAGCAGCAGGAGCCGGCGGAGGCGAAGGTGACGGAGACGTGACGGTCGCCGGAGATGCAGGAATCACCTCAGGCGAGCTCGGGACAGACGACTCCGGGCTGCATGGCGAAGACTGGCCCGACGACAGGGGCTCAGAGGCCATGGGCGAACCGAGGGTGGGCGAGGCCAGCTCCGGTGACACCGGCCCAGACGGCCTTGGCGAGGCGAGAGCAGGCGAGGCCGGCCCTGGTGAGAAGGGCCCAGACACCCTGGGCGAGGCAGGGGCGGGCGAGGCCAGGCCTGGTGATGACTGCCCCGACGCCCTGGGCGAGACGGGGACCGAGGAGGCCGGCCCAGTCGGCGGGGTTGCAGGGCGCGACGATGGCGAAGGCAGCCCAGAAGCCAGAGGCGACCGGGCCAGGACGTCGATCGGCCGTGCATGAGCACGGAAACCGAGGCCATGCAGGGGCGCCATGTGCTCCTCATGCACAACAGAAGGTGCCGAGGATGAAGGCGATGGCGACGAAGAGGAAGATGGCGCTTCCAGAATCTCCAAACGA
Source organism: Triticum aestivum (assembly GCF_018294505.1). Taxonomy (NCBI): domain Eukaryota; kingdom Viridiplantae; phylum Streptophyta; class Magnoliopsida; order Poales; family Poaceae; genus Triticum; species Triticum aestivum. The sequence goes on along the minus strand of NC_057800.1, from coordinate 375,330,734 downwards.
GCCCCACGACCAGTGCCTGCACCATGGTTAGGCAACAATAGAGGAGAATATGCAACATCATCAAATTGGTCAGAAGCAACAGAGGATGAATGCATGACAGGTGGCTCGGTAGTGGACACAGGGAGGTTGGCAAAGGGAAAAACATGCTCATCAAACACAACATCCCGAGAGATGTAGACACGATTAGTGGGAACATGAAGACATTTGTATCCTTTATGAAGAGAGCTATAACCAAGAAAAACACACTTCTTGGAACGAAACTCGAGCTTACGCTTGTTATATGGACGGAGATGGGGCCAGCAAGCACACCCAAACACCTTGAGAAAGGTGTAGTCCGGTTGTTCATTAAGGAGAACTTCAATGGGAGTCTTCATATTCAAAACACGAGTGGGAGTACGATTGATGAGAAAACATGCAGTGGTGAAAGCATCACTCCAAAAACGAAACGGAACAGATGCATGGGCCAAAAGAGTCAGACCAGCTTCAACAATGTGACGATGCTTACGTTCTACTGAACCATTCTGCTGATGTGTATGTGGACATGCTAAACGGTGAGTGATCCCAAGCGACTGAAAGAAGGAGTTGAGGTTGCGATACTCGCCACCCCAGTCCGACTGAACATGAACAATTTTGTGCTTGAGAAGGCGTTCAACATGTTTTTGGAACTGAACAAAAATGTCAAACACATCAGATTTACGTTTGATAAGATAAAGCCAGGTAAAGCGGCTGTAAGCATCAACAAAACTGATATAATAATTATGACCACTAACAGAAGTCTGAGCAGGACCCCATACATCTGAAAACACAAGTTCTAAAGGATGTTTCACCTCACGACTGGACTCCGAAAAAGGAAGTTGATGACTCTTCCCCTGCTGACAAGCATCACACACTGCTACATCTTTATTACTAGACACACTAGGAAGCTCATGACGACGCAAAACATGCCGGACAATAGGTGTGGCCGGGTGACCAAGACGAGCATGCCACTGTGACGGAGATACCCGAACTCCACTGAAGACGCGAGCGACGCCAGGATGCTCCAGACGATAGAGACCTTGGCAGAGCCGCCCACTAAGAAGAATGTCCCTCGTGCCCCGATCCTTAATAAAAAGATCAAAAGGATGAAATTCACAAAGCACATTATTATCACGAGTGAGTTTAGGAACTGAAAGAAGATTACGTGTCACAGATGGAACTCGAAGAACATTGCGAAGTTGAAGACTCCTATTGGCATGTCTAGTGAGAAGTGATGCTTGACCAATATGAGAGATGTGCATACCTGCTCCATTGGCGGTGTGGATCTTGTCGGAGCCATGGTAGGGTTCACGAGTGTGAAGCTTCCCCATCTCACTGGTCAGGTGCTCTGTCGCCCCAGAGTCCATGTACCAGTGGGGATCAATGGAGTAGGACTGAGTGTGTCCCTGTGGCTTCTGCGGCGGCGGACGATCAGCCATGGCGACCTGACGAGCAAAGTTGCGTGTATCCTTCCCGTCATTGCCAAGACCAAGAAAACCCCGCTGGAAGCGCTTGTGACACTTCGAGGCCCAGTGCCCATCGCGACCACAAATCTGGCACACACGTGGACCGCCAGCCCCTGGTAGCGTCGCAGTAGGAGGAGGGGCCGAGGCGGGTGGTGGTGACTGCCCCGAAGGAGCCCTGGATGAAGCAGAGGAGCGACCACCCTTGGTGGCGGCGTTTGCCGAGAGGGCGCCATTGCCCCTGGATCGGCGCGTCTCGACTCATTGCTCAGTAAGCAGGAGGCGTGAAAAGACCTCGTGTGCTGGCATGGGCGTGGAGTTGCCCCTCTCATTGATGATCTCGACTAGGGCGTCATACTCCTCATCAAGACCATTGACGATAAACGAGTTGAACTCGGAGTCGGTGAGGGGCTGTCCAATGGAGGCCAGCGTGTCGGCGAGACTCTTGACTTTGTTGTAGAACTCAGTGGCGGTGGAGTCAAGCTTCTGACACTCCCGAAGTTGGCGATGGAGCCCAGATACACGAGCCTGCGACTGTGCCGCAAACGAGCGCTCAAGAATAGTCCATGCCTCGTGGGACGTCTTGGCGAAGACAACAAGCCCAGCAACGGCCGGAGAGAGCGACCCCTGGATGGAGGAGAGGTTCGCCTGATCCTGCCCTGTCCAGACACGGTGAGCCGGATTATAGACCGGACCATGCACGCTGTCAACCAGCGCAGGAGGGCAAGGGAGAGAGCCGTCGACATAGCCAAGCAGGTAGTGACTCCCAAGAAGCGGAAGAACCTGCGCGCGCCAGAAGATGTAATTGTCCGACGACAACTTGATGGTGATGAGATGGCCGAAGTGAAACGGCGGCGGCGGCTGCGATCCCATCGAGGAGACTGGCTGAGGTGAGAACACCGTGGAGACAGTCGGAGGGGCAGCCGGCGCGGTGACAGAGGGCGCGATGGCCGCGGTTGACGCCGCGAAGCCTGCCAGCGCGACGTCCTCCGCCACTAGCGGCGTAGTGGCCGAGGGCGCGACAGCCGCGGTTGACGGGGCGGCGGTGGTGTGGGCCACAAGCGCCTGCCCGGGCGAAGTAGCAGCCGGCGGGAGCGCGAAGAGGGAGCCGACGCTCCGTGTCCCGATCGGCGCCTGAAGGGAGGCGGCATCCAGCGGCCTCGAGAGAAGTGCCACGAGGGAGGCCGGCAGAAAACCGGTGGCGGTGGAGCCGGACGCAGCGGCGGACGTCATAGCAGTCGGGCGACGGCGGCGGCGGGCGCGGCGGCGGCGGCGGTGGCGGCGGCGGCGGCGGCGGCGACGACGGTTTAGGATTTTTAGACGGAAGCGGACGTAACCTAGCGTGATACCATGTAAGACAATAGGCTTTGGGGGGAACCGGCACAACCCTCTAGAGGTGACCTATCACATATATATATATAATGAGGTGGTATACAACGTTACAATATACACATGTAAATACAGTCTAACAGATGGAACTGCGAGCCGGCCCGGGGCGTGAAGAGCCGCGGCGGAGCGACGAGGAGGACTTGCGGGAGTGGATGGTGCAGAGCGCGAGGCAGACGGCGACGGCGGCCGCAATCCACGCAGCGTAGAGGAACGTGGCGGAAGGGATCATCGTCGTTGTCGTTTGGCCCGTTCTAGCTGCTAGTACGCCCGTTGCGCGTGCATGTAGATGGCACCTCGACTCTTCTGCGGTGAAACTGAAGAATGCGAGGAGGTGTGCGTGCGGAAGGGAGGGACTCAGTTATGTGGGGTGCGTACGTGCGTGCGTGCGTGCATGGGATGGGGTGGGAGGTGTACCATTTTTTGTTCGATCCGGAAAAGGTGGCGAGTGGGGTGCATGGTGGACACGACGCCTAGAGGGCTTCGTCCGATTCATGATCAGCGTGTTTCTTAATCATTTTTAGGGGAGTTTTTTAATCATTTTTGGAACTCCACACAAGAACGAAGACAAATCGGTCATTCTTTTTTCCTTTTCAGATTCAGAAAAGAAAAACAAAGAGAAATGGCGCAACTCGCGTTCGATCAACCCTTTCCATTACGGTCGTACCACACGTTAATGGTGACCAGTCCTTCATGAATGATGAACCTGGCCAATACTGGCGGAGGGAAGAACGCCCGTTACCCAAACCCATGAACTCCCAGTCTGAAAGAAAAAAATCATCCCGGTAGAAAATCATTTTGACACCGGTCCCTGGAAAAAAATCCTATACGATCCGGTTGTATGCCTCCGGTGAGTAGACCCACTCCATCGGAAGGCACGTGCCAGCACGGATCGCAAAGGAACCAGGTTTCTTCTCCCCATCCATTTGTCAAATCCTGATTTCCAGCGAGTTTGTTTCTAACGATGGCGACATTGCCACAAGATGGCGACGCACAAGTAAGAATGGCAATTCTACACATAGGTATGGGTACCTGCGGATACCGTATTCACATGGATAGAGTATGAACACAATTTTATATCCATGGGTAGTATTCATACCCTTCGTTAAGTTATGGATATGTCACGAATATAGTCTTTTACCCATGGATATACACATACCCTATCCGTTTATACTAACATGTGAACCTTATCCGTGATTCACATTTGTACCTATGTTAATTTTATGTCGTGAGTTTGTGAACATATGTTAAAGTTTTGGGATAACTGATATTATGCTCTTAGTTGGGTCACACTCGACAGGTTTACCCCTACTTTTTGAAAATACTCGTTCCTGTCCAAACCACTTTGCTTCTCTTGTGTTTTTGCCCTTTCGTCTCAATTCCGTCCAGTCAAAGGCATTTGACCGTCAGAGCGACACTTTTCTAGACCATTTTGCCTCTCCTTCCAACTTCAGTTAAGAATCAAAGAAAAAAACAATGTGACTCTTACAAGTAGGACCCAACTAAATGCAAAAGAAAAAAAAGAGAAAAACATACACTCTCTCTCTTCCTCCCGAAACACCTCACTTTCCCCATCCTACTGTCGCTGCACCCGCGCCGCCGTCGTCGCATGACCTGCCGTTGGCGCCCCCACTAACACCTCCCTCTCCCACCCCAAACACTGCCCAGCTCTGCCGACTGGCGCACTGATCCTTGGGCAAGGGGCGGCGGCATGATGCAGGGGAGCCGACCTCTCGCCAGCGGGTGCCTTCGATGAGACGCTGGACCTCGAGGCCATGGTGTTCGTTCGCGATGGGTGTGGCAGAGGCAGCGCCACCGCAAGGCGTGCAGGAGGTCTCAATCCGACGCGTCGCTGGAGGTAGGTGGCGGTGAGGTTTGGCTGGACCGCTGGAGTGCCAGAGATTCAATGCGGATGGCCGGAGCCATCGAGACAAGGCAGGTCCAGGGACGGGCGGCGGGGATCCTTGGGCAAGGGGCAGCGGCGCGATGCAGGGGAGGCCAGGATCGGTGCGGGGCATGGGGGCGTGGCGGAGACAGCAGATCCGGTCGCGGGAGGCTCGGGCTGGACCGGATCTGGCCGGGATGGAGGTTGGGGAGGCACTGGCGACCGACGGCGGGCAAGTGGGTAGCAGCTGCTCGTCCCTGGGCTCGAGGTCAGGGAGGCACTGGCGCGGGTGACCGGCAGCGGGGTGAGCGGGGAAGCCACGCCGGAGCCGGGGGAGGAAGAAGATAGGAAGGTGGATGGGGCATGGGTCCCACATGGAAGAGAGAGGGAAGGCTTTTTTTCTTTTGCATTTAATTGAGTCCCACATGCAAGTGTAACATTGTTTTTTCTTTGATTTTTAACTGGAGTTGTAAGGAGGGGCAAAATGGTCCAGAAAAATTTCTTTCTAACAGTCAAACGCCTTTGACCAGACGGAATTGAGACAGAAGGGCAAAAACACAAGAGAAGCAAAGTGATTTGGGCAGGAGCGAGTATTTTTGAAAAGTAGGGGTAAACCTGTCGAGTGTGACCCAACTAGGGGCATAATATCAATTATCCCTAAAGTTTTTACCAATTCTTAATTGGATTTGAGATAATTGTCATGTGCTCATTTATCTATTATTGAGTTGATATCAATGGTTTTTAGTCAAATGTGCTATAGATGAATGTAAAATTATGAATTAATTGTGTACTATTTGATCTACCCATTGGGTATGGGTACCCACCGGGTATGGGTACCGATAAAGTTTCATACCCGTGGATATGAGTATGGGTATAATTTTGTACCCATTTACTACACTGGTATGTGTATGGTAATGCTCTACCTGCCTCATACCCTACCCATTGCCATCCTTAGGCACAAGGCTTTTGAGGGAGGACTTCTCTAACCTAGTCAGGAAAATCTGGTTAGAGCCAACTGGTGCTATCTCTCCTTTGGAGAATTGGCAGATAAAGGTTGGAAGATTTAGGAAGGCCATTAAAGGGTGGACCACTAATGAGGAAGCTTGCCTTAGGAGATACATAAGGATTCTCCTTCAGGAATTTGATACCTTAGACATTAAATCATAAACCTCTAATCTCTCTGAATCTGAGCTAGCCAGAATGAATTTCATTCATGGTGAGCTGAAGAAAATTTGGCTCAAAGAGGAGACCAAACCTAAGCAGAGATATAGGAATAGGGACATCAAAGAGGGAGACAAGAACAATGCTTATTTCCATGCAGTAGCGAACCAAAGAAGGAAGACCCTTATCCACTCCTTAGATGGTCCTGCCACTGAAATTAAAGACATGATTGGGATTGCTAGTGATTTCTACAAAAACATCTTTAAGAAGGAAGAGAGCTCTGGGTTTAGCTTAAGCCCTGATTTTTTTTCTCTGATGTAGAAAAAGTCTCCACGGATGAGAATGATATGCTAGAAGCCCCTTTCTCTGAAGAGGAGATTAAATTAGCTATGTTTGGATCTTACCCAGATGGGCCCCTGGCCTTGATGGGATTCCTTTCATGTTCTATCAACACTTTTGGGGTCTCATTAAAACAGACCTGGTGGCCCTGTTTCAGGTCCTCTACAGAGGAGAACTAGATATACATAGGCTTAACATTGCCATGCTCTCTCTCATTCCTAAAGAGGTCGAAGCTACTTTTATGAAGAAGCTTAGGCCAATCAGTCTTATTAACTATAGTTTTAAAATTTTCTCCAAAGTTCTCACAAATAGACTCTCTATAGTTTTGCAAAGGCTGATTGCTAGTAATCAATCTGCCTTCCTTAAAGGGAGGTATATTTTAGAAAGTGTGGTTACTGCTCATGAGGTGCTACACTCAGTCCACTCTAGTAAAGATGAAGGCCTAGTCCTCGAATTAGATTATGAGAAAGCTTTTTGACAAGGTTGACCTGAGTTTCCTGATCGAACTCCTAAAACTTAGAGGTTTTGGTGGTAAATGGACTCACTAGATCTACCAGCTTACTCATGGGGGTTCAGTTGGGGTCAAATTGAATAATGTAGAGAGTGATTTCTTCCTCACTAGAAAAGGGCTGAGGTAGGGGGACCCCATCTCTCCTCTCCTTTTCAACTTAGTAGTAGATGTTCTTACTAAAATGTTGTCTAAGGCTGCTACCCAAGGCTTGTTGTAGGGCTCTACCCAGGAGTCTACCCTGGGGGTATCATCTGTCTCCAGTATGCAGATGATACCATTCGGTTCCTTGACAAAAATCCTATCCATGCCAAGAACCTCAAAATTGTCTTAACTTGCTTTGAACAGGTTTCTCGCATGAGAATTAACTATTCTAAAAGTGAACTCGTTCCCATAAATATTGACGAGCCAGAGTTTAATGAATACCTCTCTATCTTAGATTGTAGTGGGTGAAGTTTCCCATCAAATATCTAGGGATCTCCCTGCACCATGACAAGTTAAAGAGAGAGGACATTCAACCTCTGTTAGCAAAAATTCTTAAGAGAATTGTGATGGAAATATGCCCTAGAGGCAATAATAAAGTTGTTATTATTATATTTTCTTATTCATGATAAAGGTTTATTATTCATGCTACAATTGTATTGACCAAAAACTTAAATACATGTGTGAATACATAAACAAATACCGTGTCCCTAGTGAGACTCTACTAGACTAGCTTGTTGATCAAAGATGGTTAAGGTTTCCTAACCATAGACATGAGTTGTCATTTGATAACAGGATCACATCATTAGGAGAATGATGTGATGGACAAGACCCAACCGTTAGCATAGCTTATGATCATTCAATTTATTGGTACTGCTTTCTTAATGTCAAATACATGTTCCTTCGACCATGAGATCATGTAACTCCCGGATACCGGAGGAATACATTGTGTGATATTAAACGTCACAATGTAACTGGGTGAACATAAAGATGCTTTACAGGTATCTCCGAAGGTGTTTGTTGAGTTGGCATGAATTAAGATTGGGATTTATCAGTCCATATATCGGAGAGGTATCTCTGGGCCCTCTCGGTAATACAACATCACAAGAAGCTTGCAAGCAAAGTGACTAAGGAGTTAGTTACGAGATGATGTGTTACGAAACGAGTAAAGAGACTTGCCAGTAACAAGATTGAACTACGTATGAAGATACCGATGATCGAATCTCGGGTAAGTAACATACCGATATACAAAGGGAATTACGTATGTTGTCATAAAGCTTCGACCGATAAAGACCTTCGTAGAATATGTAGGAACCAATATGGGCATCCAGGTCCCTCTATTGGTTATTGACTGAAGAGGCTCTCGGTCATGTCTACATCATTCTCGAACCCATAGGGTCCGCATGCTTAACATTCGTTGGTGATATAGTACTATATGAGTTATGTGAGTTGGTGACTGAATGTTGTTCGGAGTCCTGGATGACATCGTGGACATGACGAGGAGATCAGAAATGATCTGGAGGTAAAGATTGATATATAGGACGATGCTATTTGGTCACCAGAAAGGTTTCAGAATGAATCGGGTATTCATCGAAGTGCTGGAAGGGGTACCGGGAGGCCACCGGTAAGTGGTGGGCCTTATGGGCCAAAGGGGGGGGAGCACACCATCCCACAAAGGGGTTGGCACGCCCCTCCACCCATTCACACATGCCAAGGAAGGGAGGGAAGGAAGGGGAAGGTACCCTAAGGTAGCCAACCCCCCTTTCCTTCCCCCATGTCCATTTATGGAAGAGGGGGTGGGGTGCGGCTAGGCAGGCCTCTAGGGCAGCTGCCGGCCATTGGGGGCGCCCTAGGCCTGCCTCCTCTCCCCCTCCACACACACACATTATATATATATACATACATATATATATATATATATATATATATATAAACACTATTCTGATCACGGGATCAGAATAATATTCTGATCACAACATGAACTTCCCGAGTAACGCGCCTGACCTTCCCCGAGTACTAGGTTGAACTCCAGCTAAAAGGTGTCCAAATGGGGCTTGCGATATACCGTTGGAAAGCTATGGACACCAGTATCATGACCCAAGTTAAATTTTTGGCAAAATGTGAGCGGTTTAAGAGCAGTTTTGAAAACCGTTTTTTCTTCGTACAAAAACGTGAATCATATTTTTGATCGCATTTCTAAACCGTTTATTGGAATGAGGCAAATAATTTGGCGTTGGAAAGCTGCTGCAAAACCGCTCCTTCCACATGTTGAAAGTATTCTCTAATTCACTATGGATAAAGAGTAATTTGGAAAATCATAAAATTTCGCAAACCGAACAGTCGAGTTCGTATTTTCAATGTAATTTCTAAACGGCTAATCCAATTGAGGCAAATGATATGGCGTTGGAAAGCTTGTGAAAATGCACTACTTTTTCATGTTGAAAGTTTTTTCTAATTTTGAACAGTTTAAAAGTAATTTAGAAAACGGTACAAGTTCCACCAAGTTCGTATTTTTTAGCTAATTTTTTAACCGTGCGTCCAAATGCAGCAAATGATATGGCGTTGGAAATCTTGAAGAAATGCGAAACTTTTTGTATATATTGTTTCTCCTAATTCATTACAGTTTTATGTCAGTTTCGAAAATGGCTAAAAACGTATTTTTGCTGTAATTTCTACAAAGTTTATCGGAATGGGGCAAGTAATATACCGCTGAAAAGCTATGGAAAATTCGAAACTTTTTCGTGTTGATGGTTTTCTCTGAATCCTGGCCGTTTTGAAGTAATTTCAAAAACGCGAGATCATGCATTCTGCCTTTATCGCGAAACAGATTCTTCAAATATGCACCACGTGAAGAACTTGAACTTCTCAGCGTGTGTGCTTGAACTTCACTCTGTTTTTCATGTTTTTTTTCGTAGATCTCCATCCACTTCAAGTAGCTCTCCATCCATCCACCGGAATTGAGCAGGTGATATACCGATGGAAAGCTGCTGTAAACACGCAAGTTTCCCGTGTTGATCATCTTTTCATACTCGCGACGATTTTAAAAGTTTTTCATCTAAAATTCATTCAGCGTAGTAGTTGAACTTCTTGCTGTTTTCACGTTGAACTTCTGTGACGTATTTTCGTTTGTGATTTTCTCATCCATTCGTCAGTGTTACACAAATGATATTCCTTTTGTACTAACCTCTCTCGTAGTAATTTTTTTAACTTTCTCCGACCGAGGATTTGAACTTATAACAACAACAAAATTAGACCTTGCTTTTTAATTCATTTTTCTCATATTAAACACACACCATGTAGTACATGAACTTTTTCCATTTTTATAATTTGAATTTTTATTTTCTTTTTGAAATCAAATTGCTCCCAAATAATAACTGAACTTCTTTGTGGATTGAGAGAATTATTTTAAAACGCAAAAAAAAATTCTTTTTTATTTTCTTGAACATGGAAATACAAGGTGAACCTCTCTCGCAAGAATTTTTGAACTTCCCGAGACAGAGCACTTGAACTTCTGTCAACAAACCTTTTAAGCTTTTATTTTTCTATACGTTTATTGTCACATGAAAAGCATAACTTGCAGTACTTGAACTTCTCGCTGTTTTCACTATGAACTTCTTTCACATTTATGTTTATACGTCAAATTACACACAATTGAAGGTCGAACGTCATTTTTTGCCATTTTAAAACATGTAACTGGAGGTCAAATGTCCCGCAATATAAATTCAAAACCGTGCACGGAGGTGCACGTGAACTTCTTGCAACAAATCTAAGTTTTTTTATATAATTCAAATTTCTCTGTTATTTCAAATGAACTTCTTAGTCGTCTTCTTAGAAAAGAATATGTTTTCAAATAAGCATCAATTTTTTTTAAAAAATTGAACCTCATACTTTTATTTTTCCTAGAAATGGAAAGAATTTGAGTTTTCCATAGACATCAAACTACTCCTTTTATTTTAGTTTGAACTTATTTAATTTTATTCTTTAGTAACGAAGAAAACCTGTGTTCTTTTTATAAATATTGAACTTCTCTTTTTTATAATTTGGACTTCTTGGTTTATTTCTTTTAGCATCAAAATATCCTAGTTTTGTCATAAATATTGGACCCCCCTACACATTCTTTTTCTAATTATTTTTCTAAACTATTTTTTGTTATTTTAATTTGAGCTTCCGATGTGGAAACTTGTTGAACAGGAGGAACTTTTTGAACTTTCCTGGTCTGTGCACTTGAACTTCTAGCAACAAAATTTTTGGACTTCGCCTTTTTACTCTTATTTTCTCATACAAAAGACACACCATGCAGTACCTGAACTTCCATCTGTTGTCAATTTGAACTTCTCCATATTTCACTTTAGTAACGAAAAAATCTGAGTTTTTTATAGACATCAGACCTCTCTAACTTTTTTTTCAACTTCTTTCTGTGCTTTTTAGGAATGTGAAAATTGGAGTTTTATTAGAAACATCGAATTCTTTCTTATTTCGAATAGATCTTATTGGTCTTATTCTTTAGTAACCGAAGAAATCAAGTTTTCAAATAAATATCAAACTGCTGTGCTTTTTAAAATTGAACTTCTTCGTCATTTTGAATTGAACTTCTTGATTTTTATTCTTTAGAAGCCACTAAAAATTCGAGCTTCTAGTAAACATTGAACCACTTCGTTGGTTTAATATGAACTTTCGAGGGTCTTTTCACAAATGGGGAAAATACATTTCTTATTTTATAAATTTTTAACTACTCCATTTTTTAATTTTAATGCCTTGTTTGTTCCCTTTAGTAACCTTTAGTTTGTTCTTTTTTATTGATGATCTTTAGTAACGGGAAAGTCATTTGATTGTTCCTTTTATTTTTAATTTGAACTTCTTCATTTAATTCTTTTGTAACGAGAAAAAAATCTGAGTTTTTTTTTATAAACTTCAATCTTCTCTGTTATTTTAATTTGAACTTCTTAGTTTTATTCTTTAGGAAAAAATATTGTCTTTAAATAATTTTAAGCATCATACATTTTTAAATAAAATTGAACTTCATACTTTAATTTTTCTAGGAACGGAAAGAATTTTCAGTTTCCCGTATACATTGAACTACTCCATTACTTTAATTTGAACTTCTTCTTTTTATTTCTGAGTTTGTTATAAATATTGAACTGCTCTATTTTTGTAATTTGGACTTCTTGGTTTTGTAATAAACATTGAACTGCTCTGTTATTTAAATTTGAACTTCTAGTTTTTTTCAGAGAGAAGGGACAAGTTTTTTTATATAGTTTTGGAACTGCTCTATTTTTTTATTTGACCTTCTTGGGGTTTTAATAAACATTGAATTTTCTTATTTATTGAAATTTAAACCTCTAGGTTTTTTCGAAACGGGGAAAATCCATTAAAAATGAACTCTTCTCTCAATTCCTCTATTTGTCCATCTCTAAATTTCCAAACATTTGTACCGCATACTTCTCATGATTTTGTTGAATTCCCTTTTCGTTTCTTTTAACCCCCTATTTTTTTATTCATGGACTCCCCTCTTATTAGTGGTTGAACTTCTTCCTTTTTGTAATTTATTGTTTTTGCGTTAAAAACATATTGAATGCCGTACTATTCCTTCATGTACTCTCTGGTTTTATACGATATAAATGAAAATTTAAAAAATATAAATTAGATGGGCTTGGTTCTATACGTGCATAAGTACAAATAAATGAACATCAAATAAGGTGAATACCTGACAAAATGTGTTTAGCTCAAAAATAAAACCTGACAAAATGTGTCTGTGTTTTTTTCTTGCTTAGTATAAATGTAGTATTCTCCTTTTGGGGCATAAACACGAACAACTGTGGTGCATAGGAGTCGTGTACTAAATCTGTAACTTTTTTTGACTTCGTGTGTGACAATACGCATGTGCACTCGTACATGCATGCACCCTGCACATATTACTAGTACGGCGCACACACTCACCACTCACGCGACACACCAACAGAATGTCACGCACCCAACGACAGCAAGCTACAACGTCGCTGATTCGTCGTCGTCTGCGGTCAGATGCCATGGCCTCACCCGACTACTCTAGCCGGTCTACTCCACCAGGTTCTGGCCCCGGGCGCCTCCATTTTTACCTCTTACTCATGCTCGTGTGCAGCGCGTGCGCACACACACAGAGAAGAATTATAGGCAGCCACACACTGATGCTGCTGGACACTTGCTATTTCTTTTTCCTTCATTTAATATACACACTGAACCACATAGTCTGCTAGGATGAACTTCCCTATCTTTCAACTCCAGAGAAAAGCGATGCATCGGTGAAGAATGTAAACTAGTGCGTGTCATGAGGCTCCAAAATATAGGATACGGGATTTTTTACAGCAAGTGAATTGCTTGACATAGCAAGAAGGGATCCCTGTAGATTTTGTGAGAAATGGAGCCACTGCCACCTATACGCCGACACATTTTTTTGTTGTCTGATAGAAGTCAAGTTTGTATCGCATGCTAATATTTAGCAAAGGGATCTCTGAACTTTGTCTCTCTGTTTTTCTGAAATTTCAGCAGAGGGATCTCTGAACTTTGTTCTTAATATCCCTTCTTCACTGAATCACATTAGTAGTAGTACGGCTGCATCAGCTCGCCCCGTTTTGGCCGCGGACCTTGTGCATTGTAGGAAGATGAGGCGGACCACGAGGGCAGATGTTGTGAGCTTGGGGACAAGCTGAGCCGGCCTTCAATGGCGGGTATCCTCCCAAACCAGTGTACAACAGTGGCTGCAGCGCGGCCACGTGGTGGTGAGTGAAAGCTGCAAGCCGGGGAGGCAATCGCTCCTCGATGCAGTGGCCAGCATCCCTGCGGGCGAAGGAGGAATCTCTCAACCTGCCAGTTTTTCATAGCCCGAACTGCTACATCTTCAATCTTCATGACCACCTCCCCCTAAATCTGAGAATGGTTTCATACCTAAACCATATTTGAACCATATCCGTACATGTATCTCTCAAAATCATACTTGAACCATACCCGTTTAATGCCATTTTCAGCCCAACCAAAACTAAACCCTCTATTTTTTCCACCCAAACTAATTTAAACCCAATACATAACCGTGGGTTTAAACCCAATACGTAACTATGGGTTTGCTTCAATGTATATATGATTGCACAAATCGACATGTCAAGAAGCAAATGGCATAGAAAAGACATAAGTGCATCTACAATAGTTTGGGAACAAAGTTATCGTTGAGATATGGTCAACACACAACAAGTGTCAAAAAGACAACGCCCACGACTGAAAAGCTCACTGACAAGTGCATTAAAACCAATTGCTTAGCTAAAGAACAAGCAGACACGTTCAATTTGCATGTGTTGTTTCCCCATAATACAGAATTACATAGTGCATCGCATCATGTACGCGGATCAAAGATACTCGTTGACAATGCGTCGTTGCTTATTGCACATAACCAATACCCTAAAACCGGTTTGGACCCATAGTTTACAACCGTTAATAACCAAACTGTTTAAGCCCATAACCAACTATACCCAAATTGGTTTCTTCACATACCCAAACCAAAACCAAACTAAAAAAGATTCAGCCCAATAAAACCTGAACCAATCAAACCCAAAGTAAGAACCGAACCGTTTCACCCAGTTTTTTAATAACCATTCCCAGGTTTACCTCCCCCCGCATCCTCTGATCCTCTCTGTCACCGCAGTGATGACGCGAGAGGGGCCATGGCTATAGCACGAGGTAGCGGAGGCAGCGAAAGCACCCGTAGTTTTGCTCCTAGCTAGTTACTTTTTCTCCTCCAATCTCCAGGTGAGTAATTAAGATGCTCCTAGCTAGCTGCTTTTCTTCTGCCCCTTGTGATGATACGACAACTCACATGTATCTTCAGGCACTCTTTTCTTGTTCATCACAGAACTAATTTGAGAGCAGTGTCAGTGTCACACGAAGAATAGAACTAAAAAAACAGACTTTGACATGGAATCAGTACTTGAATGACAACTTTGACAGAGGTGGACTTCGGGATGATGAGCGGGGAGGCGATAGAGGAAGAGGCGCCGACGGTGGGGTTGGTGCGGACGCCTGGTTGTGTTGGAGGGAGAACGGCGTCTGGTGGAGGATTTTGACCGCAGCGGCGGCCGGCGGCGCCCAGGGTGGCAGGATTCCGGAGGCCGGCGGCGCGCGGGTTGGCCGCTAGATCCAGGTGGCCGGCGGCGAGCGGGTTGGCTGCTGGATCCCGAAGCCTGGCGACGCGTGGGTAGCGGCGGGATCCCATAGCCGGCGGAGCCTTGGTTGGCGGTGGCTTCCCAGAGCCGGCGGCGGGATGCTGGAGGTTGGCGGCGGCACCTAAGGTTGGCTGGGATGGCAACGCCCGACGTTGATGGGGGCAGCAGCGCCTGGAGTTTACGGGGGCGGCGGCAAGCGGGGCACTAACGGCAGGGGGTCCGGGCCGAGGCGGGAGTGGTGGAGCCGGGCATCGACGGCGAGGAGGTTCATGGCGGGACGCGGCACCGGCGGCGGCGGGGGTGGGGGGGGGGGTGGGACGGGGCTCGCCGACGGTGGGATCAGGGGATCGGGATCAAGGGGAGGGGGAGTTTTTTTTAGACAGCGCTGGTGCGGCAGTTCACAGAGTTCGGGAGAAACCAGATCGTGCCTATATATAGAGGCGCTGTGATCCAAATAGTTATTCTAATCCCAGGATTAGAATAGTGCCACTCTCTCTCTATATATATATATATATGAGAGGAGGGAGAGGGGCAACACATACCAAAATTCCCTAGCCGTGTGCGGCGCCCCTCTCCCTCTTGTTCGTCCTCGGTCATAATTTTCGTAGTGCTCAGTGAAGCCCTGCGGAGATAGTTGCACCACCACCGTCACCATGCCGTTGTGCTGCCAGGACTCATCTACTACTTCGCCTGTCTTGCTGGATCAAGAAGGCAAGGAAGTCATCCAGCTGAACGTGTGTTGAACACGAAGGTGCCGTACGTTCGGTACTTGATCGGGTGGATCGTGAAGGTGTACGACTACATCAACCGGCTTGATAAACGCTTCCGCTAAACGGTCTAGGAAGGTACGTAGACATACTCTCCCCTCTCATTAATATGCATCTCCATGGATAGATCTTACGTGTGCATAGATTTTTTTTTGTTTTTCCATGCAATGTTCCCCAATAGTGGTACCAGAGCTAGGTCTATTCATAGACAATATGCACGAGTAAAACACAAAAGAGTTGTGGCGGTGATGTTCATACTGCTTACCACCAACGTCTTATTTTGATTCGGCGGTATTGTGGGATGAAGCGGCCCGAACCAACCTTACATGTCCACGCACATGAGACCGGTTCCACCGACTGACATGCAACTTGTTTTGCATAAAGGTGACTGGCGGGTGTCTGTTTCTCCTACTTTAGTTGAATCGAATTTGACTACGACCAGTCCTTGAAGAAGGTTAAAACAGCAAATTTGATAATCACCATTGTGATTTTGCGTAGGTAAGAACGGTTCTTGCTAGAAGCTCGTAGCAGCCACGTAAAACTTGCAACAACAAAGTAGAGGACGTCTAACTTGTTTTTGCAGGGCATGTTGTGATGTGATATGGTCAAGATATGATGTGATATATGTTGATGTATGAGATGATCATGTTTTGTAATAAGTTCACGACTTGCATGTCGATGAGTACGACAACCGGCAGGAGCCTTAGGGTTGTCTTTAATTATTGTATGGCATGCATGTCAATCACTAAGCGTCGTGTAATTGCTTTACTTTATCGCTATGCGTTAGCAATAGTTGTAGAAGCAATAATTGGCGAGATGACCCTGCCACTACGATGGAGATCAAGGTGTCGAGCCAGTGACGATGGAGAACATGCCGATGCTTTGGAGATGGAGATCAAAAGCACAAGATGATGGCCATATTATGTCACATATTTTGATTGCATGTGATGTTTATCCTTTATGCATCTAATTTTGCTTAGAACGACAATAACATTTTAAGATGATCCCTTCACTTAATTTCAAGATAAAAGTGTTCTCCCTGAGTATGCACCGCTTCCAAAGTTCGTCACTTCGAAGCACCTCGTGATGATCGGGTGTGATAGACTCTATGTTCACATACAACGGGTGTAAGACAATTTTGCACATGCAAAATACTTGGGTTAAACTTGACGAGCCTAACATATACAGACATTGTCTCAGAACATTAGAGACCAAAAGGTCGAACATGACTCATATAGTAGATATGATCAACATAGAGATGTTCACCATTGATGACTACCCCATCTCACGTGATGATCGGACATGGTTTAGTTGATTTGGATCATGTATCACTTAGATAACTTGAGGGATGTTAATTTAAGTGGGAGTTCATTAGTAATTTTATTAATTGAACTTAATTTATCATGAACTTAGTCTTAATAGTTTTTGCATATCTATGTTGTAGATCAATGGCTCGTGCTACCGCGTTCCCTTGAATTTTAATGCATTCCTTGAGAAGTTAAGTTGAAAGATGATGGTAGAAACTACATGGACTAGGTTCGTAACTTGAGGATTATCCTCATTGTTGCACAAAACAATTATGTCCTTGATGCACCGATAGGTGACAGACCTGCTCCTGCTAATCTAGACGTTGTGAACGCCTGGCAAATGCGGACTGATGACTACTCGATAGTTCAGTGTGCCATGCTATATGGCTTAGAACCGGGGCTCCAAAAGTGTTTTGAGCGCCACAGAGCATAAGCTGAAGTTGATACTTCAAGCTAATGCCCGGGTTGAGAGATATGAAGTGTCCAACAAGTTCTATAGCTGTAAGATGGAGGAGAACAGTTCTGTCAGTGAGCACATACTCAAAATGTCAGGGTATCATAACCACTTGACTCAACTGGGAATTGATCTTCTAGTTGAGAGTGTTATTGACAGAGTTCTTCAGTCACTGCCATCAAGCTACAAAGGCTTTGTGATGAACTATAATATGAAAGGGATGATGAAAACAATTCCCGAGCTCTTTGCGATGCTGAAATCGGCGGAGGTAGAAATCAAGAAGGAGCATCAAGTGTTGATGGTTAACAATACCACTAGTTTCAAGAAAAAGGGCAAGGGAAAGAAAGGGAACTTCAATAAGAATGGCAAGCAAGTTGCCACTCCCGTGAAGAAGCCCAAAGCTGGACCCAAGCCTGAAACTAAGTGTTTCTACTGCAAAGGGAATGGTCGTTGGAAGCGAAACTGCCCAAAATACTTGGCAGATAAGAAGGATGGCAAAGTGAACAAAGTTATATTTGATATACATGTTATTGATGTGTTCCTTAATGCTCATAGTAGCGTCTGAGTATTTGATACCGATTCAGTTGCTCATATTTGTAACTCGAATTAGGAGCTGCGGTATAAACGAGGATTGGTTAAGGATGAGGTGGCGACGCACGTCGGGAATGGTTCCAAGGTTGATGTCATCACCGTAGGCACGCTACCTCTACATCTACCTTCAGGATTAGTTTTGGACCTCAGTAATTATTATTTGGTGCCAGCATTGAGCATGAACATTATCTGGATCTTGTTTAATGCGAGATGGTTATTCATTTAAATCAGAGAATAATGGTTGTTCTATTTATATGAGTAATATCTTTTATGGTCATGAACCTTTGATGAATTGTCTATTCTTGTTGAATCTCGATCATGGTGATACACATATTCATAATATTGATGCCAAAATATGCAAAATTGATAATAATAGTGCAATATACTTGTGGCACTGCCGTTTAGGTCATATTGGTGTAAAGCGCATGAAGAAACTCCATGCGGATGGACTTTTGGAATCACTTGATTATGAATCATTTGATACTTGTGAACCATGCCTTATGGGTAAGATGACTAAAACTCCGTTCTCCAGAACAATGGAGCGAGCTAATGACTTACTGGAAATAATACATACAGATGTATGCGGTCCGATGAGTGTTGAGGCACGCGGCGGGTATCGTTATTTTCAAACCTTCACAGATGATTTAAGTAGGTATGGGTATATCTACTTAATGAAACACAAGTCTGAAACATTTGAAAAGTTCAAAGAATTTTAGAGTGAAGTGGAGAATCATCATAACAAGAAAATAAAGTTTCTACAATATGATCGTGGAGGCGAATATTTGAGTTACGAGTTTGACCTTCATTTAAAACAATGTGGAATTGTTTCACAACTCACGCCACCTGGAACACCAGAACGTTGTTCAAACGTCGTAACCATACTTTATTAGATATGGTGTGTTCTATGATGTCTCTTACCAATTTGCCTTTATCATTTTGGGGTTATGCATTCGCGACAGCTGCATTCACATTAAATAGGGCACCGTCTAAATCCATTGAGACGACACCGTATGAACTATGGTTTGGCAAGAAACCAAAGCTATCATTTCTTAAAGTTTGGGGATGCGACACTTATGTCAAAAGGCTTCAACCTGATAAGCTCGAACCCAAATCGGAGAAGTGCGTCTTCATAGGATACCCTAAAGAAACTATTGGGTACACCTTCTACCACAGATCCGAAGGCAAGATCTTTGTCGCTAAGAATGGGTCCTTTCTAGAGAAGGATTTTCTCTCAAAAGAAGTGAGTGTGAGGAAAGTAGAACTTGATGAGGTAATTGTACCTTCCCTCGAATTGGAAAGTAGAACATCAGAGAAAACCGTTCCCATGACGCCTACACTAACTAGAGAGGAAGCTAATGATGATGATCATGTAAGTTCAGATCAATTTACTACTGAACCTCGTAGGTCGACCAGAACACGTATCGCACCAGAGTGGTACGGTAATCCTGTAATGGAAGTCATTTCGTTAGACAACGACGAACCTACAAACTATGAAGAAGCTATGATGAGCCTAGATTCCAACAAATGGCTTGAGTCCATGAAATCTAAGATTGGATCCATGTATGAGAACAAAGTGTGGACTTTGGTGGACTTGCCCAATGATCGGCAGGCCATTGAGAATAAATGGATCTTCAAGAGGCAGACAGACGCTGATGGTAATATCACTGTCTATAAAGCTTGACTTGTCGCAAAAGGTTTGCGATAAGTTCAAGGGGTTGATGATACGTCCATTTTGCATTATGCTTTTATATTGATATTTAATGCATTATGGGCTGTTATTACACATTATATCACAATACTTATGCCTATTCTCTCTTATTTCACAAGGTTTACATGAAGAGGGAGAATGCCGACAGCTAAAATTCTGGGCTGGAAAAGGAGCAAATATTAGAGACCTATTCCGCACAACTCTAAAAGTCCTGAAACTTCACGGAGCAAGTTTTTGGAATAAATAAAAATATTGGGCGAAGAAAGTACCAGAGGGGGGCCACAAGCCAGCCACAAGGGTGGAAGGCGCGCCTTACCCCCCTGGCGTGCCCCCCGACCTTGTGGGCCCCCTGGTAGGCCTCCGGTGCCCATCTTTGGCTATATGGTGTCTTTTACCCTGGAAAAAAAATCAAGAAAAAGCTTTCGGGACGAAGCGCCGCCGTCTCGAGGCGGAACCTGCACAGAACCAATCTAGGGCTCCAGCGGAGCTATTCTGCCGGGGAAACTTCCCTCCGGGAGGGGGAAATCATCGCCATCGTCATCACCATCGATCCTCTCATTGAGAGGGGGTCAATTTCCATCAACATCTTCCCCAGCACCATCTCCTCTCAAACCCTAGTTCATCTCTTGTATTCAATCTTGGTCCCAAAACCTCAAATTGGTACCTGTGGGTTGCTAGTAGTGTTGACTACTCCTCGTAGTTGATGCTAGTTGGTTTATCCGGTGGAGGATCATATGTTCAGATCCTTATTGATAATTAATACTCCTCTGATTATGATTATAAATATGCTTCATGAGTAGTTACGTTTGTTCCTGAGGACATGGGAGAAGTCTTGTTATAAGTAATCATGTGAATTTCGTATTCATTCGATATTTTGATGAGATGTATGTTGTCTCTCCTCTAGTGGTGTTATGTGAATGTCGACTACATGACACTTCACCATTATTTGGGCCTAGGGGAAGGAATTGGGAAGTAATAAGTAGATGATGGGTTGCTAGAGTGACAGAAGCTTAAACCCTAGTTTATGCGTTGCTTTATAAGGGGCTGATTTGGATCCATATGTTTCATGCTATGGTTAGGTTTACCTTAATTCTTCTTTCATCGTTGTGGATGCTTGCGAGAGGGGGGTTAATCATAAGTGGGAGGCTTGTCCAAGGAAGGGCAGCACCCAAACACCGGTCCACCCACATATCAAATTATCAAAGTAAAGAACGCGAATCATATGAGCATGATGAAAACTAGCTTGACAACAATTCCCATGTGTCCTCGGGAGCGCTTTGCTTTATATAAGAGTTTGTCCAGGCTTGACCTTTGCTACAACAAGGATTGGGCCACCTTGCTGCACCTTAGTTACTTTATTTACTTGCTACCCGTTACAGTTTACTCTATCACAAAACTATCTGTTACCGATAATTTTAGTGCTTGCAGAGAATACCTTGCTGAAAACCGCTTGTCATTTCCTTCTGCTCCTCGTTGGGTTCGACACTCTTACTTATCTAAAGGACTACGATAGATGCCCTACACTTGTGTCTCATCAGTTGACTACTATGAGACTTTCTCACCCGTAGCGATGCTTAAGTCTGTCCGAATCATGTTAGCAATTGCCGCATTTTATGATTATGAAATCTGGCAAATGGATGTCAAAACTGCATTCCTTGACGGGTTTCTTAAAGAAGAGTTGTATATGATACAACCAGAAGGTTTTGTCGATCCTAAAGGTGCTAACAAAGTGTGCAAGCTCAAGTGACCCATTTATGGACTCGTGCAAGCATCTCGGAGTTGGAATATACGCTTGATGATTCGATCAAAGCATATGGCTTTATATAGACTTATGCCAAAGCCTATATTTACAAGAAAGTGAGTGGGAGCTCTATAGCATTTCTGATATTATATGTGGATGACATATTGTTGATTGGAAATGATATAAAATTTCTGGGTAGCATAAAAGGATACTTGAACAAGAATTTTTCAATGAAAGACCTCGGTGAAGTGATAACCACAAGTATAGGGAATCAATTGTAGCCTCTTTCAATAAGTAAGAGTGTCGAACCCAAAGAGGAGCTAAAGGTAGAACAAATATTCCCTCAAGTTCTATCGACCACCGATACAACTCTACGCACGCTTAACGTTCGCTTTACCTAGAACAAGTATGAAACTGGAAGTACTTTGTAGGTGTTGTAGGATAGGTTTGCAAGATAATAAAGAGCACGTAAATAAAAACTAGGGGCTGTTTAGATAAAGACACAACTAAGTTAGTTTTAGTAGAGAGCTTTTTCTCACGAGAAAGTTATTTGTCCCTAGGCAATCGATAACTAGACCGGTAATCATTATTGCAATTTTATATGAGGTAACATACTTTCTCTTCTTGTATCATATGCACTTATGATTGGAACTCTAGCAAGCATCCGCAACTACTAAAGATCATTAAGGTAAAACCCAACTATAGCATTAAAGTATCAAGTCCTCTTTATTCCCATACGCAAACAACCTACTTACTCGGGTCTGTGCGTATGTCACTCACACCACCCACCATAAGCAAATCATGAACATACTGCAAACCCAATAGCGGGGATCCCTCACTCTTGCGCGACATGGAGAGCACCATAGGACAACACCAATAATAAAACATGCAACTCAAATCAATCACGATCATCAATCAACCCATTGGACAAAACAGATCTACTCAAACATCATAGGATAGCCATACATCATTGGGAAATAATATATAGCGTTGAGCACCATTTTCAAGTAGAGATTACAACGGGGAGAAGGGGTGTTACACCGCTGCATAGAGGGGGAGAGAGTTAGTGATGATGGCAACGAAGTTGTTGGTGTAGATTGTCGTTGCGGTGATGGCCCCGGCGGCGTTCCGGCGCCACCGGGAGAGAGGGGGAGAGAGCCCCCTTCTTCTTCTTCTTCTTCTTCTTCTTCTTCTTATTATTATTATTATTATTATTATTATTATTATTATTATTATTATTCTTTGACCTTCCCCCTAGATGGGAGAAGGGTTTTCCCGCTGGTCGTTGGCTTCCATGGCAGAGGAGGGGCAGGAGCCCCTTCGAGATTGGATATCTCTCTTTGTTTCCTTCTCTTTCTGCGCTCCCAAATTCTAGGGTTTCACCGTTTCTTAAATTCCTGGAGATCCGTAACTCCGATTGGGCTGAAATTTTAGCACGATTTTTATCCAGATATTAGCTTTCTTGCGCCAGAAGAAGGGCACCAACCTCCTTACGGAGTGGCCACAAGGACAAGGGGTGCGCCCTCCGTCCTTGTGGGCCCCTCGGGCATCGTCTCGCGTTGATTCTTTTTCCCCAAAATCACATATATTACAAAAAAAATCTCCGTAAGTTTTTATCCCGTTTGGACTCCGTTTGATATGGATTTTCTGCGAAACAAAAAAATGCAACAAGCAGGAACTATCATTGGGCACTGGACCAATATGTTAGTCCCAAAAAATAGTATAAAAAGTTGCCAAAAGTATGTAAAAGTTGTAGAATATTGGCATGGAACAATCAATAATTATAGATACGATGGAGACGTATCAGCATCCCCAAGCTTAATTCCTTCTTGTCTTCGAGTAGGTAAATGATAAAAAAGATAATTTTTGATGTGGAATGCTACTTAACATAATCTTGATCATATAATCTAATCATGGCATGAATATTAAGACACGAGTAATTCAAAGCAATAGTCTATCATTAAAGACAATAATACTTCAAGCATACTAATAAAGCAATCATGTCTTTCTCAAAATAACATGGCCAAAGAAAGTTGTCCCTACAAAATCATATAGTCTGTCTATGCTCCATCCTCATCACACAAAGTATTTCATCATGCACAACCCCGGTGACAAGCCAAACAATTGTTTCATACTTTTAATCTTATCAAGCTCTTTCAACTTTCACACAATACATGAGCGTGAGCCATGGATATAGAACTTGTTGGGGAACGTAGCAATTTCAAAAAAATTCCTACGCACACGCAAGATCATGGTGATGCATAGCAACGAGACGGAGAGTGTTGACTACGTACCCTCGTAGACCGTAAGCGGAAGCATTATGACAACACGGTTGATGTAGTCGTACGTCTTCACGATCGACCGATCCTAGCACCAAAAGTACGGCACATCCGCGATCTGCACACGTTCGGCTCGGTGACGTCCCACGAACTCATGATCCAGCAGAGTGTCGAGGGAGAGCTTCGTCAGCACGATAGCGCGATGACGGTGATGATGAAGCTACCGGCGCAGGGCTTCGCCTAAGCACTACCATGATATGACCGAGGTGGATTATGGTGGAGGGGGGCACCACACACGGCTAAGAGATCAATGATCAACTTGTGTGTCTATGGGGTGCCCCCTGGCCATGTATATAAAGGATGAAGGGAGGAGGAGGCCGGCCCTCATAGGGTGCGCCCAAAGTGTGGAGTCCTACTAGGAGTCCCTAGTCCTAGTAGGATTCCACCTCCCACATGGAATAGGAAAAAGGGAAGGGAGAAGGAGAAGGAAGGAAGGGGGCGCCCCCTTTCCCTAGTCCAATTCGGACCAGTCCATGGGGAAGGGGCGCGGCCACCCTTGAGGCATTTCTCTCCTTTCCGTATGGCCCATTAAGGCCCAATACGAATTCCCGTAACTCTCCGGTACTCCGAAAAATACCCGAATCACTCGGAACCTTTCCGATGTCCGAATATAGCCTTCCAATATATTTATCTTTACATCTCGACCATTTCGAGACTCCTTGTCATGTCCCCGATCTCATCCGGGACTCCGAACAAACTTCGGTCATCAAATCACATAACTCATAATACAAATAGTCACAGAACGTTAAGCGTGCGGACCCTACGGGTTCGAGAACTATGTAGACATGACCGATACTCATCTCCGGTCAATAACCAATAGCTGAACATGGATGCTCATATTGGTTCCTACATATTCTACTAAGATCTTTATCGGTCAAACCGCATAAAAACATACATTGTTCCCTTTGTCATCGATATGGTACTTGTTCGAGATTCGATCGTCGGTATCTCAATACCTAGTTCAATCTCGTTACCGGAAAGTCTCTTTACTTTTTCCATAATGCATCATCCCGCAACTAACTCATTAGTCACATTGCTTGCAAGGATTATAGAGATGTGCATTACCGAGAGGGCCCAGAGATACCTCTTCGACAATCGGAGTGACAAATCCTAATCTCGATCTATGCCAACTCAACAATTACCATCGGAGACACCTGTAGATCACCTTTATAGTCACCCAGTTACATTGTGACATTTGGTAGCACATAAAGTGTTCCTCCGGTATCTGGGAGTTGCATAATCTCATAGTCATAGGAACATGTATAAGTCATGAAGAAAACAATAGCAATATACTAAACGATCAAGTGCTAAGCTAACGGAATGGGTCAAGTCAATCACATAATTCTCCAATGATGTGACCCCGTTAATCAACTGACAACTCATGTCTATGGCTAGGAAACTTAACCATCTTTGATTCAACGAGCTAGTCAAGTAGATGCATACTAGTGGCGCTCTGTTTGTCTATGTATCCACACATGTACTAAGTTTCCGGCTAATACAATTATAGCATGAATAATAAACATTTATCATGAAAGAAGGAAATAAATAATAACTTTATTATTGCCTCTAGGGCATATTTCCTTCAGTCTCCCACTTGCACTAGAGTCAATAATCTAGTTCACATCGCCATATGATTTAACACCAATACACTACAAAAAAATACACTTCGGTGATGATATGTGTTTGTCACAGTAGGTCATGTTTTCTGTCATGCATGTACATCCATGAAAAATTTATGACATAATCAAGATAGTCATACCTGTGCTATCGTAGAAGTGTTCCATGACATTGCCAAAATTATCATCAGGGAAGTGTCCACTTCCATGACGATAAATCGCGCGTCACACAAGTGCTTTCATCAAGGGTGACTGACACATGCATCCACCATAACAGAATGCCGTTAAGCTACCGGGTCGGGTTTTGGATCCGATAACCCGTTAACAGCCCCGACCAATGGGGATTTTCCACGTGTAAAATCATCATTGGCTAGAGGAAACACGTGTCGGCTCACCGTTGGGACATATGTCATCCGCTCATTGGACCGAAGGCGCCTATGATACGGCGACACGTGGCACGGCCCAACAGAGGCCCATTCCTGTGAAAAGGCCGGCCCATTTGACTTGGTCAAAAGGTGGCGGGCCGGCCCACGGAAAGCCTGTTAACGGTCTGTTCGCATATAGCCCATTTACAGCCCACTAACCCAGGGCCCGTTACGCCCTATCCGAATTAGGCCTAGTAGCGTCATCTGGGCCGTCCAATATGATTCAACCCGTTTTAACTTCCGGCCCGTGTGTGGCCCATGACTTCTTTCGGCCCATATGAGGACCTTTGTAAATCTTGGCCCATTAACGGCCCGTGGTGAAACTGGCCCGTAATGAACAGTGTATAACTTTATACCCATTAACGGCCCGTTATTCCATTGGGCCGTTTCCAGCCCAAGTTATCTTTCGGCCTTCTCAGGGCCCATTGATTCTTGGACTCATTTGCAGCATTTGGTTACATACGGCCCATTACTGTCATTTTCTGCTTGTGGGCCAAATTCAGCCCGTCGTTACAGTCGGCCCATTTGCAGACCGTTAATACATTGGGCCGTTTTCATGTCAAAAAAACCCGTTGGGCTGTTTTCATAGAGTTATCAAATACAGCGTATTAACGGCCCGTTATGGTCCACGAATAGTACGACCCATGATTGGCGAAATGATATACGCCCCATAGAAGGCTCATGGATCCTACGACCCGTATGAGGCCCATGGATAGTACGGCCCGTAGAAGGCCCATGGATAGTACGACCCGTAGAAGGCCCATGGACCCTACGGCCCGTAGAAGGCCCATGGACCCTAAGGCCCGTATAGAAGGCCGATGGATCATACGGCCTGCAGGAGGCCCATGGTTACAACAATCCGTGTGTTGCCATGATTATTTTGGCCTAGTTACCAAAAATAGGCTATTGTGGCCACTAGAAAAAAACAGAAAAAGAACTGCAGTGACTACAAGCAAACAACTAAACAAGATAATAAGGAAATAAATAAGCAAGCAATTAACGCTAGCCTATTACCGCTATTACACATATTACATCCACTAGGCATCAAAGTTCGCCACCAGTGCAAATATAGGGAACAAAGCAGCACATTACATACACTGGCCGTCAAAATTGGCCACCAGTGCAAATAAACGCGGCAGCAAAACAAGAGCATAACTGAAACAACTTCAGAAGAGCTCAAGAAACGTTATCCTGGGTATCCACCATGCTGGCAATAAGCTTAGCAAGCTGATTAGCTTTGTCCTCTTTGGTGCTAAAATCCTCCAACGCTTGCTGTTGCACCAGAAATTATGCATCTGAATGCTCCAGGGACTTCCGCAGTCCTTCCGCTTCTTGTCGCAGCACAGCTGATCGATGTCTTTCAGCTTGTAGTTGAGACTCAAGAAACCGAACTGATTCAGACAGTGTGTTTGAATAGCTTGTGCAAGTGGTAGTGGCCAGTAACTCGAACACTAAACCAAGACAGGACTTTGGGGTTGTCTCGCTGTCTTCAAGATAGTCTTCCTTAGCTGTTTTATCAGCTTTGTTGGAGACCAACAAGGATGTGTCACTATCCTGAACCTTATCTGCATTACTTCCTTTACCATTGCTTAATAAGGCACTCTTCCCCAATATTCTGTCAGCATTCTAAAAGAAGAAACAAGCAGACACATAACAAGTTTAGCATGTACTATTATATGAAACTCATTTCGGTGAACCAGTTCATTAGTAAGGTGGACAGGATTAAACTACCAAGTCTTCTATTGCCCAGTACTAGTACATAATAAAAGCATCAAACAAACATATATCTATGTCCTATGGTCACTGCATTGTCTTGCCAAATAAAAATAGAGACACGGTTCAAATCATATCAGTTCAAGACAAAGCAGCAGTGAAAGAATACAAAGCGTGGGAAACAACACGGCACAACAAGATTTCAGATGGGTACCACGGGTCTACATGTACAACAACACTATTGGCTATGTTGTGATGCTAGTAATGTGCATGATATGAAAGTCAACTGTATACACAATTGAAATTGAAATCAACAGAGCTATTGATAAGAGCAAATCTGTTAAAGAAATATGCGTGAACATACCTGCTGTGCCATTGGAGTTTCGATTGGATCCTTCACTTTAAAAATAAGTTTGTATGAGTAAATACAGTGATACAAGAGCAAAGCAACAGTTAAAAAAAGGCGCGACTAAGCGAGCGCTTAAGCGCGCCTAGGCTCTAGGCGTTGGCAAAACGCATTGCGCATAACTACACATAATCTGTGCATAACTGCGCATAAGCATGCTCTTTGGTCAGTAAAGCGCAAGGCGGTGGCAAAACGCACAATTAACGCCTAGCGCTTTTTTGAACTATGATAGCAATGGAATCTTAAATTAGAACAGTTGTTCTTCATGTTGGAAATATGCCCTAGAGGCAATAATAAAATAATTATTATATTTCCTTGTTCATGATAATTGTCTATTATTCATGCTATAATTGTATTACCCGGAAATCATAATACATGTGTGAATACATAGACCACAATGTGTCCCTAGTGAGCCTCTAGTTGACTAGCTCGTTGATCAACAGATAGTCATGGTTTCCTGGCTATGGACATGGGGATGTCATTGATAACGGGATCACATCATTAGGAGAATGATGTGATGGACAAGACCCAAACCTAAGCATAGCACAAAGATCGTGTAGTTCGTTTGCTGTAGCTTTTCTGGATGTCAAGTATCATTTCCTTAGACCATGAGATTGTGCAACTCCCGGATACCGTAGGAGTGCCTTGGGTGTGCCAAACGTCACAACGTAACTAGGTGGCTATAAAGGTACATTACAGGTATCTCCGAAAGTGTCTGTTTTGTTGGCACGAATCGAGACTGGGATTTGTCACTCCGTATGACGGAGAGGTATCTCTAGGCCCACTCGGTAATGCATCATCATAATGAGCTCAATGTGATCAAGTGGTTGATCACGGGATCATGCATTACGGTACGAGTAAAGTGACTTGCCGGTAACGAGACTGAACAAGGTATTGGGATACCGACGATCGAGTCTCGGGCAAGTAACGTACCGATTGACAAAGGGAATTGAGTACGGGATTGATTAGGTCCTCGACATCGTGGTTCATCCGATGATATCATCGAGGAGCATGTGGGAGCCAACATGGGTATCCAGATCCCGCTGTTGGTTATTGACCAAAGAGTCGTCTCGGTCATGTCTGCTTGTCTCCCGAACCCGTAGGGTCTACACACTTAAGGTTCGGTGACGCTAGGGTTGTATAGATATGAGTATGCAGTAATCCAAAAGTTGTTCGGAGTCCCGGATGAGATCCTGGACGTCACGAGGAGTTCCGGAATTGTCCGGAGGTGAAAAATTATATATAGGAAGTGTAGTTTCGGCCATCGGGAAAGTTTCGGGGTCACCGGTATTGTACCGGGACCACCAGATGGGTCCCGGGGGTCCACTGGGTGGGGCCACCCATCCCGGAGGGCCCCATGGGCTGAATTGGGGAGGGAAACCAGCCCATAGTGGGCTGGTGCGCCCCCCTTGGCCCCCCCATGCGCCTAGGGTTGGGAACCCTAGGGGAGGGGGCGCCTCCACTTGCCTTGGGGGGGTACTCCAACCCCTTGGCCGCCGCCCCCCTAGGATATCCCATCTCCTAGGGCCGGCACACCCCCCTAGGGGGCCTATATAAAGGAGGGGGAGGGAGGGCAGCAACACCTCAAGCCTTGGCGCCTCCCTCTCCCTTGCTACACCTCTCCCTCTCGCAGAAGCTCGGCGAAGCCCTGCTGCGATCACTGCTGCATCCACCACCACGCCGTCGTGCTGCTGGATCTTCATCAACCTCTCCTTCCCCCTTGCTGGATCAAGAAGGAGGAGACGTCATCCGCTCCGTACGTGTGTTGAACGCGGAGGTGCCGTCTGTTCGGCACTTGGTCATCGGTGATTTGGATCACGGCGAGTACGACTCCATCATCCCCGTTCTCTTGAACGCTTCCGCACGCGATCTACAAGGGTATGTAGATGCACTCTCCTCTCGTTGCTAGTTGACTCCATAGATTAATCTTGGTGAAACATAGGAAATTTTTTGTTTCTGCTACGATCTCCAACAGTGGCATCATGAGCTAGGTCTATGCGTAGTTACTATGCACGAGTAGAACACAAAGTAGTTGTGGGCGTCGATATTGTCAATTTGCTTGCCGTTACTAGTCTTATCTTGATTCGGCGTCATCATGGGATGAAGTGGCCCGGACCAACCTTACACGTATGCTTACGTGAGACCGGTTCCACCGACTGACATGCACTAGTTGCATAAGGTGGCTGGCGGGTGTCTGTCTCTCCCACTTTTGTCGGATCGGATTCGATGAACAGGGTCCTTATGAAGGGTAAATAGAAATTGGCAATTCACGTTGTGGTTTTGGCGTAGGTAAGAAACGTTCTTGCTAGAAACCTATAGCAGCCACGTAAAAACTTGCAACAACAATTAGAGGACGTCTAATTTGTTTTTGCAGCAAGTGTTTTGTGATGTGATATGGCCAAAGGTTGTGATGAATGATGAATGATATATGTGATGTATGAGATTGATCATGTTCTTGTAATAGGAATCACGACTTGCATGTCGATGAGTATGACAACCGGCAGGAGCCATAGGAGTTGTCTTTATTTATTTATGACCTGCGTGTCAACATAAATGTCATGTAATTACTTTACTTTATTGCTAAAGCGTTAGCCATAGTAGTAGAAGTAATAGATGATGAGACAAATTCAAGAAGACACGATGATGGAGATCATGATGATGGAGATCATGGTGTCATGCCGGTGACAAGATGATCATGGAGCCCCAAGATGGATATCAAAGGAGCTATATGATATTGGCCATATCATGTCACTATTATTTGATTGCATGTGATGTTTATCATGTTTTTGCATCTTGTTTACTTAGAATGATGGTAGTAAATAAGATGATCCCTCATAATAATTTCAAGAAAGTGTCCCCCCTAACTGTGCGACATTGCGACAGTTCGTTCTTTCGAAGCACCACGTGATGATCGGGTGTGATAGATTCCAACGTTCACATACAACGGGTGTAAGACAGATTTACACACACAATACACTTAGG
The DNA here is from genome assembly GCF_018294505.1 of Triticum aestivum. Lineage (NCBI taxonomy): Eukaryota > Viridiplantae > Streptophyta > Magnoliopsida > Poales > Poaceae > Triticum > Triticum aestivum. Next base: position 375,299,760 of record NC_057800.1, on the reverse strand, counting down.
TTGACTTGACGAGCCTAGCATGTACATACATGGCCTCGGAACACAGAAGACTGAAAGGTCGAGCATGAGTCGTATAGAAGATACGATCAACATGAAGATGTTCACCGATGTTGACTAGTCCGTCTCACGTGATGATCAGACACGGCCTAGTCAACTCGGATCATGTTATACTTAGATGACTGGAGGGATGTTTATCTAAGTGGGAGTTCATTGAATAATTTGATTAGATGAACTTAATTATCATGAACTTAGTCTAAAATCTTTACAATATGTCTTGTAGATCAAATGGCCAACGTTGTCCTCAACTTCAACGCATTCCTAGAGAAAACCAAGCTGAAAGACGATGGCAGCAACTATACGGACTAGGTCCGGAACCTGAGGATCATCCTCATAGTTGCCAAGAAAGATTATGTCCTACGAGCACCGCTAGGTGAAGCACCTGCTTTCCCTGCAGAACAAGACGTTATGAACGCTTGGCAGACACGTGCTGATGATTACTCCCTCGTTCAGTGCGGCATGCTTTACAGCTTAGAACCGGGGCTCCAAAAGCGTTTTGAGCGACACGGAGCATATGAGATGTTCGAAGAGCTGAAAATGGTTTTCCAAGCTCATGCTCGGGTCGAGAGATATGAAGTCTCCGACAAGTTCTTCAACTGTAAGATGGAGGAAAATAGTTCTGTTAGTGAGCACATACTCAGAATGTCTGGGTTGCATGACCGCTTGACTCAGCTGGGAGTTAATCTCCTGGATGACACGGTCATTGACAGAATCCTTCAGTCGCTTCCACCGAGCTACAAGAGCTTTGTGATGAACTTCAATATGCAGGGGATGGAAAAGACCATTCCTGAGGTATATTCAATGCTGAAATCAGCAGAGGTAGAAGTCAAAAAGGAACATCAAGTGTTGATGGTTAATAAAACCACTAAGTTCAAGAAAGGCAAGGGTAAAAAGAACTTCAAGAAGGACGGCAAGGGAGTTGCCGCACCCGGTAAGCAAGCTGCCGGGAAGAAGCCAAAGAATGGACCCAAGCCCGAGACTGAGTACTTTTATTGCAAGGGAAGTGGTCACTGGAAGCGGAACTGCCCCAAATACTTAGCGGACAAGAAGGCCGACATCACAAAAGGTATATGTGATATACATGTAATTGATGTGTACCTTACCAGTACTCGTAGTAGCTCCTGGGTATTTGATACCGGTGCGGTTGCTCACATTTGTAACTCAAAGCAGGAGCTGCGGAATAAGCGGAGACTGGCGAAGGACGAGGTGACGATGCGCGTCGGGAATGGTTCCAAGGTCGATGTGATCGCTGTCGGCACGCTACCTCTACATTTACCTACGGGATTAGTTTTAAACCTCAATAATTGTTATTTAGTGCCAGCTTTGAGCATGAACATTGTATCAGGATCTTGTTTATTACGAGATGGCTACTCATTTAAATCCGAGAATAATGGTTGTTCTATTTATATGAGAGATATGTTTTATGGTCATGCTCCGATGGTGAATGGTTTATTTTTAATGAATCTCGAGCGTAATGCTACACATATTCATAGTGTGAATACCAAAAGATGTAAGGTTGATGATGATAGTCCCACATACTTGTGGCACTGCCGCCTTGGTCACATAGGTGTCAAACGCATGAAGAAGCTCCATGCAGAAGGACTTTTAGAGTCTCTTGATTACGAATCATTTGACACGTGCGAACCATGCCTCATGGGTAAAATGACCAAGACTCCATTCTCAGGAACAATGGAGCGAGCAACCAACTTATTGGAAATCATACATACTGATGTGTGCGGTCCAATGAGTGTTGAGGCTCGCGGTGGCTATCGTTATGTTCTCACACTCACTGATGACTTGAGTAGATATGGGTATGTCTACTTAATGAAACACAAGTCTGAGACCTTTGAAAAGTTCAAGGAATTTCAGAGTGAGGTTGAGAATCAACGTGACAGGAAAATCAAGTTCTTGCGATCAGATCGTGGGGGAGAATACTTGAGTCACGAATTTGGCACACACTTAAGAAAATGTGGAATAGTTTCACAACTCACGCCGCCTGGAACACCTCAGCGTAATGGTGTGTCCGAACGTCGTAATCGCACTCTATTAGATATGGTGCGATCTATGATGTCTCTTACCCATTTTCCGCTATCATTTTGGGGCTATGCTTTAGAGACTGCCGCATTCACTTTAAATAGGGCTCCGTCGAAATCCGTTGAGACGACACCGTATGAATTATGGTTTGGGAAGAAACCTAAGCTGTCGTTTCTAAAAGTTTGGGGATGTGATGCTTATGTCAAGAAACTTCAACCTGAAAAGCGCGAACCCAACTCGGAAAAATGTGTCTTCATAGGATACCCTAAAGAAACTATTGGGTATACCTTCTACCTCAGATCCGAAGGCAAGATCTTTGTTGCCAAGAATGGGTCCTTTCTAGAGAAAGAGTTTCTCTGGAAAGAAATAAGTGGGAGGAAGGTAGAACTTGATGAAGTATTACCTCTTGAACCGGTAAGTGGCGCAGCTCAAGAAAATGTTCCTGAGGTGCCTGCACCGACTAGAGAGGAAGTTGTTGATGATGATCATGAAACTTCAAATCAAGTTGCTACTGAACTTCGTAGGTCCACAAGGACACGTTCCGCACCAGAGTGGTATGGCAACCCTGTCTTGGAAATCATGTTGTTAGACAACGGTGAACCTTCGAACTATGAAGAAGCGATGGCGGGCCCGGATTCTGACAAATGGCTGGAAGCCATGAAATCCGAGATAGGATCCATGTATGAAAACGAAGTATGGACTTTGACTGACTTGCCCGTTGATCGGCGAGCCATAGAAAATAAATGGATCTTTAAGAAGAAGACAGACGTTGATGGTAATGTGACCATCTATAAAGCTCGGCTTGTCGCTAAGGGTTATCGACAAGTTCAAGGGGTTGACTACGATGAGACTTTCTCACCCGTAGCAAAGCTGAAGTCCGTCCGAATCATGTTAGCAATTGCCGCATTCTATGATTATGAGATATGGCAAATGGACGTCAAAACGGCATTCCTTAATGGTTTCCTTAAGGAAGAATTGTATATGATGCAGCCAGAAGGTTTTGTCGATCCTAAGAATGCTGACAAGGTGTGCGAGCTCCAACGCTCGATTTATGGGCTGGTGCAAGCATCTCGGAGTTGGAACATTCGCTTTGATGAGATGATCAAAGCATTTGGGTTTATGCAGACTTATGGAGAAGCCTGCATTTACAAGAAAGTGAGTGGGAGCTCTGTAGCATTTCTCATATTGTATGTGGATGACATACTGTTGATGGGAAATGATATAGAATTCTTGGAAAGCATAAAGGCCTATTTGAACAAGTGTTTTTCAATGAAGGACCTTGGAGAAGCTGCTTATATATTAGGCATCAAGATCTATAGAGATAGATCGAGACGCCTCATTGGTCTTTCACAGAGTATGTACCTTGACAAGATATTGAAGAAGTTCAAAATGGATCAGTCAAAGAAGGGGTTCTTGCCTGTATTGCAAGGTACGAGATTGAGCATGGCTCAATGCCCGACCACGGTAAAAGATAGAGAAAAGATGAGTGTCATCCCCTATGCCTCGGCCATAGGGTCTATCATGTATGCTATGCTGTGTACCAGACCTGATGTAAACCTTGCCGTGAGTTTGGTAGGAAGGTACCAAAGTAATCCCGGCATGGAACACTGGACAACGGTCAAGAATATCCTGAAGTACCTGAAAAGGACTAAGGAAATGTTTCTCGTTTATGGAGGTGACGAAGAGCTCGTCATAAAGGGTTACGTCGATGCTAGCTTCGACACAGATCTGGATGACTCTAAGTCACAAACCGGATACATGTATATTTTGAATGGTGGGGCAGTAAGCTGGTGCAGTTGCAAGCAAAGCGTTGTGGCGGGATCTACATGTGAAGCGGAGTACATGGCAGCCTCGGAGGCAGCACACGAAGCAGTCTGGGTGAAGGAGTTCATTACCGACCTGGGAGTCATACCCAATGCGTCGGGCCCGATGACTCTCTTCTGTGACAACACTGGAGCTATTTCCCTTGCCAAGGAGCCCAGGTTTCACAGGAAGACCAGGCATATCAAGCGTCGCTTCAACTCCATTCGTGAAAGTGTTCAAAATGGAGACATAGAGATTTGTAAAGTACATACGGACCTGAATGTAGCAGATCCGTTGACTAAACCTCTCCCTAGAGCAAAACATGATCAACACTAGAATTCCATGGGTGTTCGATTCATCACAATGTAACTAGATGATTGACTCTAGTGCAAGTGGGAGACTGTTGGAAATATGCCCTAGAGGCAATAATAAAATGATTATTATATTTCCTTGTTCATGATAATTGTCCATTATTCATGCTATAATTGTATTATCCGGAAATTGTAATACATGTGTGAATACATAGACCACAATGTGTCCCTAGTGAGCCTCTAGTTGACTAGCTCGTTGATCAATAGATAGTCATGGTTTCCTGGCTATGGACATGGGGATGTCATTGATAACGGGATCACATCATTAGGAGAATGATGTGATGGACAAGACCCAAACCTAAGCATAGCACAAAGATCGTGTAGTTCGTTTGCTGTAGCTTTTCTAGATATCAAGTATCATTTCCTTAGACCATGAGATTGTGCAACTCCCGGATACCGTAGGAGTGCCTTGGGTGTGCCAAATGTCACAACGTAACTGGGTGACTATAAAGGTACATTACAGGTATCTCCGAAAGTGTCTGTTGGGTTGGCACGAATCGAGACTGGGATTTGTCACTCCGTATGACGGAGAGGTATCTCTGGGCCCACTCGGTAATGCATCATCATAATGAGCTCAATGTGATCAAGTGGTTGATCACGGGATCATGCATTACAGTACGAGTAAAGTGACTTGCCGGTAACGAGACTGAACAAGGTATTGGGATACCGACGATCGAGTCTCGGGCAAGTAACGTACCGATTGACAAAGGGAATTGAGTACGGGATTGATTAGGTCCTCGACATCGTGGTTCATCCGATGAGATCATCGAGGAGCATGTGGGAGCCAACATGGGTATCCAGATCCCGCTGTTGGTTATTGACCAGAGAGTCATCTCGGTCATGTCTGCTTGTCTCCCGAACCCGTAGGGTCTACACACTTAAGGTTCGGTGACGCTAGGGTTGTATAGATATGAGTATGCAGTAATGCAAAAGTTGTTCGGAGTCCCGGATGAGATCCTGGACATCACGAGGAGTTCCGGAATTGTCCGGAGGTGAAGAATTATATATAGGAAGTGTAGTTTCGGCCATCGGGAAAGTTTCGGAGTCACCGGTATTGTACCGGGACCACCGGATGGGTCCCGGGGGTCCACCGGGTGGGGCCACCCATCCCGGAGGGCCCCATGGGCTGAAGTGGGGAGGGGAACCAGCCCATAGTGGGCTGGTGCCCCCCCCCCTTGGGCCCCCCATGCGCCTAGGGTTGGGAACCCTAGGGGAGGGGGCGCCTCCACTTGCCTTGGGGGGTACTCCAACCCCTTGGCCGCCGCCCCCCCTAGGAGATCCCATCTCCTAGGGCCGGTGCACCCCCCTAGGCAGCCTATATAAAGGAGGGGGAGGGAGGGCAGCAACACCTCAAGCCTTGGCGCCTCCCTCTCCCCTGCTACACCTCTCCCTCTCGCAGAAGCTCGGCGAAGCCGTGCTGCGATCACTGCTGCATCCACCACCACGCCATCGTGCTGCTGGATCTTCATCAACCTCTCCTTCCCCCTTGTTGGATCAATAAGGAGGAGATGTCATCCTCTCCGTACGTGTGTTGAACGCAGAGGTGCCGTCTGTTCGGCACTTGGTCATCGGTGAGTTGGATCACGGCGAGTACGACTCCATCATCCCCGTTCTCTTGAATGCTTCCGCGCGCGATCTACAAGGGTATGTAGATGCACTCTCCTCTCGTTGCTAGTTGACTCCATAGATTGATCTTGGTGAAACGTAGGAATTTTTTTGTTTTCTGCTACGATCTCCAACACTTCAGGTTTAGGCACTTGTTCTACATGAACAGAGTACAGTAAGACACAAGAATATAATACTTAAAAATAGAAAATGAGCTAATAGAGCTTACGAGATTCTTGGTTCGGGACCAGTACAGAACAAGGCGTTCCCAATCATTGTCCAGTAAATGTGTCTCAGGAGAACGTAAGGGAATTTGATGAGTTTGTTTGCCAGTGAAGTACGTTTTCTTCAGGTAATTCCGATACTGCCACCAAGCATTCTTGAAGATAGCAGAGGTATTAGCACAGGTTACCTCATCCTGAGTTTCCAAATCGATTCTTCTCTATAGAGAAAAATGGGAAAATTTGCTGTATTATAACCATCATGCAGGTAGGATGTATGGGACGAAGCAAAGTAATTGCCATGAATAACATTACTTACACATAACTCCTGGACAAACACCTGCAACTGGCATTCTCCGTCATCTTCAGTATAATATTTCCAAGATGGGAAGATACACACATACGATTTAACAACATCAAATGCGATAGATGCTAAACTACGACTAGCTGGTTGTGCTTCCTCCACAGGAATAGGCGTACTAACTGGTGGAGTTGGGGTTCGCCGTGATAGTCTGGCCCTTTGGGCACTAGAGCTGCCTTACTAACTGTTGTTGTTTGGGAGATCTGTGGTGGAGATGGTGCTGTGTCAATAGGAACTGGGTTACTATCGGCTGGGGTTGGGGTTAGATTGGGTGAAGCTGGTTCTCTGTCCATCGCAGTAGGGGTACAATCTGCGAGAGTTTGGGTTATGTGTAGTAGGGCTGGTTCTTGTGCATGTACAACCGGGGTGCTATCTCCACCAAGAGGTAGCACTGTTTTATTTGAAGACTGTGTTTTTAGTCCGCTAGATACCGGCATCACCCGCTCCAATTCAAATGGCTGATAAACAGGAAACATAGTTGAATGTACAGACATTGTATGAGAGACAGATGCAATAGATATTGTGGAAAAAAGAGGGCATGAAATAGTTGACATGTATATTGTTTAACTAAAACGGATAGCATGACATAATTTCACATATATGATGTCTATCTAAACTGGATAGCATATCATAACATAATTCAAAGATATGATGAATAACTAAACATGATCGCATGACATAATTCACCTACATGTTATCTAAGTAATCAGGATTGCATCATTTAATTCACATATGTGATTTATATGCTAAACAGAGGGCATTCGATATGATGTCTGAACTAAGAACATGGTGTTGAATATTGTGTATATGATGTCTAAACTATGCAATGCAAGACACCGTATGCATGATATGAGCAGTATAACCGTGCCAAGTTAGAGCATACACCTCAGTGGGGGAATAGGATTGGTCATCTGTCTCTGAATCCATCTCTAAGGAGCTATCGGGACCCAACAAGAGATCGGCTTCGACAGGTAGCACTGTCTGCTCTGAAGGCCTTGTTTTCACTCCAGATTTTTCCATCTCCCACCCAAATGGCTGATTCACAGAAAGAGTAGTTTAATGTACAAACATTATCAACAAATGGAAATGTAAAGAAGAAAAGGATGGGCAAGATATCATTCAAATATATGATTCCTGGTTAAACAGGATGGCATCGCACATTTCACATATATTATGGCTGGCTAAAAGACATGAGACTGCACAATTCCCATATATGATATAGAAACTAAACATGTGGCATTACAGTACATGTATAAACTAAGCAGATGACATATATGATGTCAAAAGTAGGCACTGCAAGGCAACATATGCATGATATGACTAACATAATCATGCCAAGGTAGAGCAAACACCTTGGGGGTAAATAGGAGTGGTCAGCAGCGTCTGAATCCGCCTCAGAACAGATATCTTCCTCTAGATTACAATCTGGAGAGGGGTGGGGAGGGTTTGCCATTGAACCCACCATGGAGCGATGTCTGCATGACATTGTCTTGCCGCGCAAAACTCTTCTATTTTTCTCTACATGTTCAGCATGACTGTGTACAATATCTGACATGCATACGGAAAAATATGGTGAGATTATGTAAGGAGAGCATGCAGAAATTTAGAGTGATGGTAACAACCAGTGGATCAACGTTTTTCCGTTGAACCAAAATAGCCCTAATGGATCAACGTGAATGTATAGTAATATGTGATGCAACAAGTGTACAACCTCTTTGCTGTAGCCGTGTCGACCTCAGCATCATTGGGTTGGTCGCTGGAGCAGTTGAGGCAGAGGTGGTTGTCGGAGGTGTGGAGGAAGATCCGAGGAATCTGTAGACGGCGTCCAGGGCACTTGTGACGCCCGGATAATTAGGCTAAAGAAAAACTCTGCTAATGATGCCACGTCACCTCCGTTACTGTTGCTAATCCCTCGTTAGTTCAAAAACTGATTCAAAATTCAAATTCCAGATATGGCATACAACAAAAGTTTTCAAACAATAAAACAAAAATGTTCGGTTTGTGCCAAATAATTCATAAGTAATATTGGTGGATAAACCAAGTCTTTATAAAAAGTTTAAATGCACTTAACTAAATAAAACAATAGCAAAACAATTATTTGAATGCTATTAAATTAATAAACAAATGTTAAACTAGTTTATGTAGTCACCAAACTTTTTAAGGCCGTGGGTTATTCAGAGACATTAATTGAGGAGCTATTGTCATATTTTACAAAACTAAAGAAATTAAAAGTAAAATAAAACATAAAAGGAAAATAAATAAAAGGAAAAGAACAAAATAGAGAACAAAATAAAAGAAAAGGACCCCCCTTGGCCAACCGGGCCAGACGACCCAACCGGCCCGCCCACCAACCGGCCCAACCCCCCTTCATAACCCAACCAGGGGGAAACCCTAACCACCCCGACCGCACCCTTTCCCCCACTCCCCACGTCTCTCCTCTCCCCTCCCGATCCGATCTGGATCGGGGACAAACTGCTTCCCCCTCTCGCGATGCCAGCGCCCCACTCCCCCATCGCCTCGACCCCGGCGCCGCGCCCCATCGCTCGCCGTCGCCACCCTGTCGCCGCTGGACCTCGTCCTCATCCTCGACGACCGCCCACGTCACCGCCCTCGCCGGATTCGTCAAGCCCCTCCTCGCCGGACTACCTTCCCCACGCCGTTGTCATCCTCGTCTACCTCCTCGAGCCCCGCTGCCCTGGACCCTACCCCCCCCCCCCGGGGTGAGACCCCGGCAACTCCTCGCCTGCGCGCGAGCGCGCTCGACCCCTGTGCAACGCAACGCGCGCCCCGCCATCCGCCTGCGCACGCGCTGCCCACGCCTATAGCCGCCGTATGCACTCCGCCTGGCAGTGACTTGCCCAGCCTCCTTGGCCGCGCCCCCGCGGGTGCTCGTGCCGCGCGTGACCCGCTCGCCCGCGGCCTCGTTTCTCGCCTCTGGCCGCGCCCGCGCCGCATTCCCGACCGGCCAGTGCCCGTCCACGGCCCCGCGCCCTCCTGCTCGCTGCTCGAGGCCGCAGCCATGGCCGCCCCGCCAACCGCCTTCATCAGCCGTCTCCGCCTGACCTCGCCGGCGATGACCCTCTCCCGCCTCCGCAGCTCCCCGCACGCACTGCTCGCCGTCCCCGCCGCGCCTCGCGCCCACCTGCACCGTGCCTCGATCTGCGCACTCATGGCCACCCGCTGCTGCCGCTCGCTCGTCCTCGTCGGCGTTGCACGCCGCGCTGGTGGCTCCGCCCGTTAGTGTCGGCGGCGCCCCTCTACCCGCAGCGCCCGTTTGGGTACGCCCACATCCGTTAGCCCACACCCACTATGGCCCTCCGGGCCTATGACAAAGGGGACCCACCCCAGAACATTTACAAAAAAAGGGAAACAAAAATAATAAAAATAAAATAAAAAATAAAAAATAAAAAATAAAAAATAATTAATTAACTTAATTAATTCTGAATAAATTAACTAATTAAAATTAATTAACCGAATGACTAATTAACCTAATTAACTACTGTTAATTAACTAACAGAGTATGACAAGTGGGACCCACGCGTAAGTTTGACTAAGTCAACAGGCCTGTTGACTGCTGACTAGACCTGCTGACTGTGCTATTGACCTAGTCAATGGCCCCATCTGTAAGTTACAATTAGTCAATCTCTATTGACTGCTGATGTCAACATGACATCATGCTGATGTCATTAATCCAATTTCTAATTAAATTAAATGATTAATTAAATTCCATAAATTAGTAAATCTTTAGAAAATCATATCTTTTAATCCGTAACTCGGATTAAATTATTTTCAACATGAAAGTTGCTCAGAACGACAAGACGAATCCGGATACGCAGCCCGTTCGCCCGCCACACATCCCTAGCATAGAGAATACGCAACTTTCCCTCTCTGATTCATCTGCCCGAAAATGCGAAACACAGGGAATACTTTCCTGGATGTTTTCCTCCTTCACCGGTACCACCTCATACCGCGTTAGGGCACACCTAGCATCACGCTTTGTCATGTCATGCATCGTCATGCATTTGTTTGCATTACATTTATTGTTTCCTCCCCCTCTTCTCTCTCTAGACACCGAGGCCGACGCCGCTGCTACCCAGTACGACTACGGTGTTGACGACCCCTCTCTCTTGCCAGGGTAACCAGGCAAGCCCCCCCCCCTTGATAACCAGATATCGCCTACTCTTCTCCCTACTGCTTCCATTAGAGTAGTGTAGCTTGTTACTGCTTTCCGTTAATCCTATTCTGATGCATAGCCTGTCATTGTTGCTACAACTGTTGATACCTTACTTGCAATCCTGAATGCTTAGTATAGGATGCTAGTTTACCATTAGTGGCCCTACATTCTTGTCCGTCTGCCATGCTATACTATCGGGCCGTGATCACTTGGGAGGTTGTCACGGGTATATAGTTATACATAATATATGATACTTGTGGTGACAAAAGACGGGTCGGCTCGAGGAGTACCCGCGGTTGATTCACGAATTGGGGGCTGGAAGGACATACTTTCCCGACAGCCCTCTGTGTGGATCTTTGTGGCGAAGCGACAGGGCAGGTTGAGACCACCTAGGAGGGAGGTGGGCCTGGCCCTGGTCGGCGTTCGCAGTTATTTCAAGATAACACGTTTAACGAGATCTTGGTATTTGATCTGAGTCTGGCCACTAGCCTATACGCACTAACCATCTACGCGGGGACAATTATGGGCACTCGATGTCGTGGTATCAACCGAAGCCTTCGTGGCGTCAGCGACTGAGCGACGCGTGCCGGGTTGGACTGGAACGCCTGCTCTTGTATAAGGGAGGCTAGGTCTGCTCACCGGCCGTGTATGCAATGTGCAGGTGTGCAATGGGCGATGGGCCCAGACCCCTGCGCCATAGGATTTAGACCGGTGTGCTGACCTCTCTGTTGTGCCTAGGTAGGGTTGCGACGTGTTGATCTTCCGAGGCCGGGCATGACCCAGAAAAGTGTGTCCGGACAAAGGGGATCGAGCGTGTTGGGAAATGTGGTGCACCCCTGCAGGGAAGTTAACCTATTCGAATAGTCGTGATCTTTGGTAACAGGACGACTTGGAGTTGTACCTTGACCTTATGACAACTAGAACTGGATACTTAATAAAACACACCCTTCCAAGTGCCAGATACAACTGGTGATCGCTCTCTCACAGGGAGACGAGGGGAGGATCATCGGTTAGGATTATGCTATGCGATGATACTTGGTGAACTTACCATCTACTCTCTTCTTCTACTGCAAGATGGAGGTTACCAGAAGCGTAGTCTTCGAAAGGACTAGCTATCCCCCCTTATTCCGGCATTCTGCAGTTCAGTCCACATATGATACCTTTATTCCATTTGATACCAATGCATACATATGTAGTGTAGCTCCTTGCTTGCGAGTACTTTGGATGAGTACTCACGGTTGCTTTGCTCCCTCCTTTTCCCCTTTCTATACCCGATTGCTACGACCAGACGATGGAGCCCAGGAGCAAGACGCCACTATCGATGATGACTACTACTACTACTCGGGAGGTGCCTACTACTATGTGCAGCCCGCTGACGACGACCAGGAGTAGTTTAGGAGGATCCCAGGCAGGAGGCCTGCGCCTCTTTCGATTTGTATCCTAGTTTGTGCTAGCCTTCTTAAGGCAAACTTGTTTACTTATGTCTGTACTCAGATATTGTTGCTTCCGCTGACTCGTCTATGATCAAGCTCTTGTATTCGAGCCCTCGAGGCCCCTAGCTTGTAATATGATGCTTGTATGACTTATTTTATTTGTAGAGTTGTGTTGTGATATCTTCCCGTGAGTCCCTGATCTTGATCAGACTTGTTTGCATGTATGATTAGTGTACGATTGAATCAAGGGCGTCACAAGTTGGTACCAGAGCCGACTGCCTGTAGGAATCCCCCTTCCACACTCCTTGGCCGAAGTCGAGTCTAGACATTGCAAAACTTTTACTAACATGGCTGTGTGCCCATGGGCCCACGTCGCCATTGGGTGGTATTAGGATCTTTTACTCCTCGACCTGGGACTCTAATCTCTCTTCTATTCGGGTTAAATGATTTTACTAACTCTAACTCTAGGTTCTCGTAAATACTTTCTCCTGGAGAGCCCTTTCATTCCAGATGTTGGCCTGCTTCACCGAAGGATTTCAAAGATACTCTCTGATGTTCTCTCGAGACTTTGTGCATGTTGCTTTTTCAATTCCCTACCATCGAAATATCCCTATGGATAAGTACATACACTTGTCGTTCCTACTTTTACTCCCAGTTGATCTTGTTATTACAAGATACCCCGAAATCCTCTCTATTGTTCTGAGATTATTTGGTGCCTACTGCCTTGTAGTTCCTTGCCACTTGAATACCCCTACGGATAATTCCTTACACTTATCGAGAATCCATTCATCCCAGTTGATTCATGTATTTCACAAAAGTCTTCGGAATACCATTTGATATTCTGAAAATCCTCAACAGCCTATTATTCTTGAAATTCTTGCTTGATTAAATTATGGTTAATCCCATAAGTCTAATAATCTTATTAGCATCCTTTGTCACTATCATTTTGAGTCCGTCGATTCAATATGCTGCGGATGCTTGCAATTCTCAGGATTTATCCTTCCGGCTGAGACGTCATTTTAAACATGAGCTGGTTCTCGACCAATCAAATTACCATCGATTGTACCCCTAAGACTATTCAACTTATCCATTCTTAATCAAAGCATCTGCTTCTGATCCCTTGCCTTGGAATTCGTAATTCCTTTGCATTTGAGCCTTGAGTTAGTCAGTTGTTTCTATAATCTGATACCTTGCAATCTTTTCTCTTCTGATTGAGTACCGATACTCACATCAGGTTCCTTGTGGTCCACGAGACCATTTGCTTGGTTATTATCCGACCATGTCCTTCATTTCCAATAACCTTGAGAGTTTCTCCCCTGATACATAATGCCTTTGGTAATTTATGTCTTCTGCCTTTGGCAAGTTATATCCTATGCCTTGTCAACCATGCTCTGCTTCGAGCACGTGTTAATTGACCCTGAAGTTCGTGGTATATGTTCTAAGATGCCCCGATGGGTTGAACCTATGCTTTCCATAATCTGTGTGAACCCAAAAGTTTTCACGGGTCATACTCCTCTGGTAATTCACCAGGTAGGTTTTGACACTGAAATCGTTTTATTTTGAGGAGTGAATGAAAGGTTATGCATCGGAGAAGTGGGAGTCGACCTTGAACTTTGCATTCATGCCAATGGACACTATGTAGAACTTATCGTGGAAGCTGCTCGTGAAAATAATGGTCCCCTTGATATAAGTTCATTTGGTATCTATGTTGGTCCTTTGCAACCGTGGTTCCGACCATGATTGGTCATCTTTGATCCTTTTCTCGGACAAGTTAAAGTACTTGCCTTCTGCGGATATATACGCCACTTCAACGTTTATCCTGATCTACTTTCGAGTATTACCCCCTGGTATCTCGAGGATACCAACCCATTGCACTTCATCTTATGAAATTTTGATGAAGTAATACCTTTCCCTATCATAGTCACTCCACGAGTTCTGGGTTGTTGTCAACCAAGAACACCGAATAGTGAATCGAGTCCACACTGTGATTCGACAACTCTTAGTAAGCTTCATTGCTTACGAGTTTGTACTCGATCATGTCATTCCCAACTGATTGACCACATCATTCGTCAGGCTGACTGCTTGACCATTCTACCTATGCCCTTCATCCTCGGGACACAATCTCGGCAGTGCTCTAAGCTTACATCGAACTTTCCGCATCATATTGTTTGTCTTGAGGGACAACTCCGAATTATGAGATGTCATCTTATCTATGGTTATAGTAACCTTTTGCTTCACCATTTCCTTGGTGTGATGTCATCGCCGATCGATTACATCTTCTTGAAACCTCTCGATAAATGTGTCATGATCATTGTCAACATTTGAACTTCTTTCGAGACGTACATTGAGTTCCTGATGATAAATTACATGCTTGCCCTCTCGATGAATTGTGTTAACATCGACAACATTATTGATATCCCTCCCAACACAAAACTTGTTCTAGTTTTGTGTGGTACCTTGAGTTCCTTGCTATCTAGCTCGTATTATGTTCTACCTTGAAGTATTACCATCTTTTATGTCAAGAATATTGTTAGAGTTTCACCACCTCTTAAGAAATTCTGGATATAGTAATACTTATCGCCATCTCCATTCATTTCTTGGTCTCCGTGTTGTTTCTAACCGGAATATCGACAAATGGACTGTGAGGTGTAAAATTCAAAACTTCTAGCAACCCTATTACTTGTAAGTTAATGAATGATAGTTTCATTATTTGTGTATTGGTTATTGAATCACCATTCTAAACATTGATCATGCTACCCATCCCATATATCGGGTGCACCTTCCAACCAATGTTTAATTGTGTATGTTTTCCTAGAGCATACATCATTATATCATTTGATCTCACAAATGTTATCTCCTTGTTCACATAATTGTGGAATCCATCTTGTTGGTAATCTCGATGAATTGTCGCTGAGTCCATCAGCCACCCCTAATCTTCTCCTTGGTTAAATGATGAACTCTTGTTTCGGAACTCGCTTCCATCGTTCATTTCCCAAGAATCTTACAATGTCATCTCATCAAATTGTGTTGCACCTTTTTCTTCTCAGGCATCCTGAGTCTGACGTATCCTAACACCAATCAGATCTGAATCTCGGTCAGATATGATGGTTGGAACATATTTCCAAGAGTTATAACATTGGTATTTATATGACCCGGTAAGATGATGTCATGCCTAGCACACCTGGTCGGAGGACCTATTGCTATAGTATCCTTTTACAAGGTTAGCCATTCGTCCATGAGGAAATTGTAAGACTTATTCTATAAGTTGTTCCTGATGGATCCTTTTTGTATCCAAAGTCTGATCTTTACCCAGTGACCATGTCAATGCTGTCTCGAAGCATGTCTGTGGTACTCCGTTTTTCAACAAGAACATTTGAAGCCCAAAGCTAAATGTTTCTTGCTCAATTATCCGAACACCGTTGTATGGGTAATGTCATGAATTTTTTTTCTCCCCTTACCTAAAGGGTTTTCTACATTATATCCTGTCATGGATATCATACTCTGCTCATCATTGGGAAGGATATACCCCTGAAATATTGGTTTAACCTTTCTGGTGATCATTATGGTCTAAGCAGTATTAATTCCCTGCTTATGTAAACCCCTCGTGTACAATTCTGTCAGTAAGGCCCTGTTAATTTTGTTGATGACATTCTGGTAACCACTGATGGACGAGAACTTTGCCTATTGGTCCGCCTCGTTGCAATGATCAGGAAAATGGTTCTCTTCGTCCCTCGCCCTTGGTACCAACGTTGTTGCCGACATAACTGACATGGTACTCTCTGACATGCCTTGCTATCATGACCGTGCAAGATGTCACTGCTCCTATAAAAAAACCACATGGTGGGCCCATAACCCACAGTTCCACAGGATCGAAACCTGACTCTCCTGTACACTCCATATTCCCAAAGTTATTCCTCATGCGTGGCCTCATATGTAATTCACGGGCCATCGTCCTAGTGATCTATTCTGGTAACACACGCAATATTCAATCTCATTGCTTTGGACCCCTTTCGCATGTTGTTTCAGACATCGAATGATTGCCTATCCGTTTGAAACTTCTCATGGTACCTTCTTACTTTACTCTCGATATTTTCTTAAGTATCTATTCGAGAGTTACTTTCTACCACATTCCCTGAGTTATCTGCCAGATACTCAACCTTGTAAGGTCCGTTCTTCCAAAGATACCCATTATCCTTTTTCGTAAGTATGATGGAATCCCCGAAGAAAGGATGACGACTTCATCATGATGCCCTAAAGAAGAGGAATGAAGACAGCAACAGAATGAATCGACCTCTTCGAGAAGAGCAACCAAGACCGATGGCACCCGTTAAATTTCGTAACCAGAACTTTCCCCCTTACTCCCCTCTTAAATCTCGGGACGAGATTTCTTGTAGTGGAGGAGAATTGTGACGCCCGGATAATTAGGCTACAGAAAAACTCTGCTAATGATGCCACGTCACCTCTGTTACTGTTGCTAATCCCTCGTTAGTTCAAAAACTGATTCAAAATTCAAATTCCAAATATGGCATACAACAAAAGTTTTCAAACAATAAAACAAAAATGTTCGGTTTGTGCCAAATAATTCATAAGTAATATTGGTAGATAAACCAAGTCTTTATAAAAAGTTTAAATGCACTTAACTAAATAAAACAGTAGCAAAACAATTATTTGAATTCTTTTAAATTAATAAACAAATGTTAAACTAGTTTATGTAGTCACCAAACTTTTTAAGGCCGTGGGTTATTCAGAGACATTAATTTAGGAGCTATTGTCATATTTTACAAAACTAAAGAAATTAAAAGTAAAATAAAATAGAAAAGGAAAAATAAATAAAAGGAAAAGAACAAAATAGAGAACAAAATAAAAGAAAAGGACCCCCCCTTGGCCAACTGGGCCAGACGACCGAACCGGCCCAACCCCCCTTCATAACCCCACCAGGGGGAAACCCTAACCACCCCGACCGCACCCTTTCCCCCCACTCCCCACGTCTCTCCTCTCCCCTCTCGATCCGATCTGGATCGGGGACGAACTGCTTCCCCCCTCTCACGACGCCAGCGCCCCACTCCCCCATCGCCTCGACCCCGACGCCGCGCCCCATCGCTCGCCGTCGCCACCCCGTCGCCGCTGGACCTCACCGTCCACGCCCTCAGCCCCGACGACCGCGCACGTCACCGCCCTCGTCAGATTCGTCAAGCCCCTCCTCGCCGGACTGCCTTCTCCACGCCGCCGTCGTCCTCGTCTACCTCCCTGAGCCCCGCTGCCCTGGACCCTACCCCCCCACGGTGAGACCCCGGCCTCTCCTCACCCCCCGCGCGCGCTTGAACCCCTGTGCCGCGTAACGCGCGCCCCGCCGTCCGCCTGCGCACGCGCTCCCCACGCCCGTAGCCGCCGTCTCCACTCCGCCTAGCAGTGACTTGCCCCACCTCCTTGGCCGCGCCCCCGCGGGTGCTCGTGCCGCGCGCGACCCCCTCGCCCGCTGTCGCGTTTCGCGCCACTGGCCGCGCCCACGCTGCGTTCCCGACCAGCCAGTGCCCGTCCATGGCCCCACACCCTCCTGCTCGCTGCTCCAGGCCGCAGCCATGGCCGTCCCGCCAACTGCCTTCGTCAGCCGTCTCCGCCTGACCTCACCGGCGATGACCCGCTCCCGCCTCCACAGCTCCCTGCACGCGCTGCTCGTCGTCCCCGCTGCACCTCGCGCCCACCTGCACCGCGCCTCGATCTGCGTCCTCCTGGCCACCCGCTGCCGCCGCTCGCTCGTCCTCGCCGGCATTGCACGCCACGCTGGTGGCAACGCCCGTTAGCGTCGGCGGCGCCCCTCTGCCCGCAGCGCCCATTTGGGCTACGCCCACATCCGTTAGCCCACACCCACTATGGCCCTCCGGGCCTATGACAAAGGGGACCCACCCCAGAACATTTACAAAAAAGGGAAACAAAAATAATAAAATAAATAAATAATAAATAGTAAAAATAATTAATTAATTAATTAGCTTAATTAATTCTGATTAAATTAACTAATTAAAATTAATTAACCTAATGACTAATTAACCTAATTAACTACTGTTAATTAACTAATAGAGTATGACAAGTGGGACCCACACATAAGTTTGACTAAGTCAATAGGACTGTTGACTGCTGACTGGACCTGCTGACTGTGCTGTTGACCTAGTCAATGGCCCCATCTGTCAGTTTGACTTAGTCAATCCCTGTTGACTGCTGATGTCAACATGACATCATGCTGATGTCATTAATCCAATTTCGAATTAAATTAAATGATTAATTAAATTCCAGAAATTAGTAAATATTTAGAAAATCATATCTTTTAATCTGTAACTCGGATTTAATTATTTTCAACATGAAAGTTGCTCAGAACAACGAGATGAATCCGAATACGCAACCCGTTCGTCCGCCACGCATCCCTAGCATAGCGAACACATAACTTTCCCTCTCCGGTTCATCTGTCCGAAAACGCGAAACACTGGGAATACTTTCCCGGATGTTTTCCCCCTTCACCGGTACCACCTCATACCACATTAGGGCACACCTAGCATCACGCTTTGTCATGTCATTCATCATCATGCATTTGTTTGCATTATATTTATTGTTTCCTCCCCCTCTTCTCTCGCTAGACACCGAGGCCGACGCCACTACTACCCAGTACGACTACGGTGTTGAAGACCCCTCTCTCTTGCCAGGGCAACCAGGCAAGCCCCCCCCCCCTTGATCACCAGATATCGCCTACTCTTCTCCCTACTGCTTGCATTAGAGTAGTGTAGCTTGTTACTGCTTTCCGTTAATCCTATTCTGATGCATAGCCTATCATTGTTGCTACAACTATTGATACCTTACTTGCAATCCTAAATGCTTAGTATAGGATGCTAGTTTACCATCAGTGGCCCTACATTCTTGTCCGTCTGCCATGCTATACTATCGGGCCGTGATCACTTGGGAGGTGGTCACGGGTATATACTTATACATAATATATGATACTTGTGGTGACAAAAGACGGGTCGGCTCGAGGAGTACCTGCGGTTGATTCACGAATTGGGGGCTGGAAGGACATACTTTCCCGACAACCCTCTGTGTGGATCTTTGTGGCGAAGCGACAGGGTAGGTTGAGACCACCTAGGAGAGAGGTGGGCCTGGCCCTGGTCGGCGTTCATGGTTATTTCAAGATAACACGTTTAACGAGATCTTGGTATTTGATCTGAGTCTGGCCACTGGCCTATACGCACTAACCATCTACGCGGGGACAATTATGGGCACTCGACGTCGTGGTATCAGCCGAAGCCTTCGTGACGTCAGCGACTGAGCGGCGCGCGCCGGGTTGGACTGGAACGCCTGCTCTTGTATAAGGGAGGCTAGGTCTGCTCACCGGCCGTGTACGCAATGTGCATGTGTGCAATGGGCGATGGGCACAGACCCCTGCGCCATAGGATTTAGACCGGCGTGCTGACCTCTCTGTTGTGCCTAGGTAGGGCTGCGACGTGTTGATCTTCTAAGGCCGGGCATGACCCAGAAAAGTGTGTCCGAACAAAGGGGATCGAGCGTGTTGGGAAATGTGGTGCACCTCTGCAGGGAAGTTAATCTATTCGAATAGTCGTGATCTTCGGTAACATGATGACTTGGAGTTGTACCTTGACCTTATGACAACTAGAACCAGATACTTAATAAAACACACCCTTCCAAGTGCCAGATACAATCGGTGATCGCTCTCTCACATGGCGACGAGGGGAGGTTCGTCGGTTAGGATTCGATGATACTTGGTGAACTTACCATCTACTCTCTTCTTCTCCTGCAAGATAGAGGTTACCAGAAGCGTAGTCTTCGAAAGGACTAGCTATCCCCCCTTATTCTGGCATTCTGCAGTTCAGTCCACATATGATACATTTATTCCATTTGATACCAATGCATACATATGTAGTGGAGCTCCTTGCTTGCGAGTACTTTGGATGAGTACTAACGGTTGCTTTGCTCCCTCTTTTTCCCCTTTCTATACCCGATTGTTGCGACCAGACGATGGGGCCCAGGAGCCAGACGCCACTGTCGATGACGACTACTACTACTCGGGAGGTGCCTACTACTACGTGCAGCCCGCTGACGACGACCATGAGTAGTTTAGGAGGATCCCAGGCAGGAGGCCTGCGCCTCTTTCAATCGGTATCCCAGTTTGTGCTAGCCTTCTTAAGGCAAACTTGTTTACTTATGTCTGTACTCAGATATTGTTGCTTCCGCTGACTCGTCTATGATCGAGCTCTTGTATTCGAGCCCTTGAGGCCCATGGCTTGTAATATGATGCTTGTATGACTTATTTTATTTGTAGAGTTGTGTTGTGATATCTTCCAGTGAGTCCGTGATCTTGATCGTACACGTTTGCGTGTATGATTAGTGTACGATTGAATCGGGGCCGTCATAGCACTGCTTTGTTGTGATGGATCGTTCTGTCGTTGGAGCAGCTCCGATGAGCCGTAAGACGTCATGGCTGAAGAAGCACAAGACAGACATCGTCAATCTCAAGTGGGATTCTAGTAGCATCTCCAATAGATGATGTAAAATGGATGTAAAATTAACATCACCAAAAACACCTGACTACAATTGATGAAGTAAAAACTGTAGTCTTTGAACTTAACTGTCGAAACTGAAATTTACTTTGGAATCTGAATGCTACTGTCGAAACTGAATGCAATGGTAGCAGAGAGGCAGTTGACATGTAGTTTAGGGAGGGCCTGTAGTTCATCTTCAACCTGCACCCCCTGAGCCACCAGCCACCACCGGCCGAACCGCCGGCCCCAACGTCGCCTCGCCGCCCCGAAACAACTCGCCACCGCCGCCCCGACCAGCCCTCTAGGCTCCCCGCCCCCACCCTGAACCCTAAGATGGATAGTGGGGTACCTCTCCGGCGAGCCCCCGTCCCCGCCGTGGGTGGTTCTTCCTTAACTCCGGTGAGCCCCCCCCCAACCCCTGAAAATCGACTGACCCAAAAGTCAATTCAGTCGACTGAAGTGTGGCTTAATCGGAGCAGAGCAGCAACATGAGTGAGGGGGAGAGCAGCAGCAGCAGCTGGGCGATCGAGCGATCGAGCGAGAGCCGGAGCAGTAGCAGCAGCGCGAGCGAGCGAGCAAGAGCCGGAGCAGCAGCTGCAGATCCGGCTGGTATGGATGCCGCCGCCGAAGGGGCCTCGCACTGGGGGAGAGCCGTCGTGGATATGTCGCCCGCGGCGCCGGCTTCAAGGTAGCCGCTCCATGGGGGTGCGGGATGGAGCACCGTCGGCGCTAGGAGATCGAGTTAAGGAGAAGGTGCGATGCGATGAGTGTACAACCTCTTTGGTGGCGCCAAGTAGGCCTCGGCTTCGTCCGAGGAGTCGGTGAGGATGCTGCGGTTCTGGTGGAGCAGGTTAAGGCGGCGCTGTGGGGATGGAGCAGCCGGGATAGACGAGGCAATCATCGGAGCAGCTCCTTGGAGGTGCAGGACCGGGCGGCTGAACCGGCGGGACGGCGAGATGAACGACGGATCCTCATCCGGGGAGGTGGACGAGGGACGTCGAGCTGTTGCGGTGGACGACGTCGTCGGGGAAGAGGCTCCGGCTAGGCAGCAGTGACGTGGCGGACGGAGGAGGGTGGGGTTTCGTGGCTCGAGCGGAGAGGTTATGGCGGCCTGGGATTTCGAATGGCGAAAAGGGGGCAATGGGAGGGGGTGAAGCATGACATAGGG
Source organism: Triticum aestivum (assembly GCF_018294505.1). NCBI lineage: Eukaryota > Viridiplantae > Streptophyta > Magnoliopsida > Poales > Poaceae > Triticum > Triticum aestivum. Next base: position 375,277,993 of record NC_057800.1, on the reverse strand, counting down.
ACGCGCTTGTCCAAAATGTAGGGTGTGTTACAAAAGTAGCCCCCACCGATTTGAACTAGCGGCCCTTTTGGCTCAGGGTTAGAAGGGGGGTTTCGCGTGTCGGGATTTGGCAGCTGGAGGGAGTTTTCGCGCGTGTTGTAATTTCGGGATAGCAAGGCGCGGGTTGTGAAGGCGCCAGTTTTGGGAGCACGATATCTGAATTTTCGGGATATAACAAGACGCGGGTTGAATTTTAGGGACAAGCCTAACGTGTAGTAATATTGTACTTGTACGTACCAAATCAATTCGCACTTCCCTCAACCAAAAAGAAAATAAAAAAAATAAAACTATTCACACCACACAAAGAGAGAGTCTTGCCCTATTTTACTATACAAATGCTATTCAAAGCTACTCTCTCCTTCCATCTATATAGGGCCTAATGCGTTTTTCGATGCTAACTTTGGCCAAATATTAGAGAAATGATATATGACATGCAACTTACACAAAGCACACCGTTAAATTCATCTGTGAAAGGTTCTTTCAATGATATAATTTTCACATTGTGCATGTCATGTACTATTTATCTTGTCAATAGTCAAAGGCGGTCTTAAAAATCTCATTACGCCCTATATAGATGGAAGGAGGGAGTATGAATCCATGTTATGTCCGATTAATTTTTTCTTGCTGTATAATGCATGATGGGACCTGACTAGATGGCGATTCGTTCGTTGGCCCAATGTTTCACGGTACACGAAAAACAGCGACAGACCACGATGATTCTCGTAATAGCAGCAAACAGACGAAGAAATAGATGAACAGCTCTTTGGATCAAGCAGGACGCCAGAAGACCAAAGTGCACAAAAACCAGCATATAATCAATCACAGATCAACTCCACGCCAAGCAACTCCCAGATCCCTCGTGGATCAGCAAGGAAATATCTTTGGCGCAACCATAACGCTGCCTTTTCTGTATATTGTTCAACTCTGAAAAAACTCTTGTACAAAAGCTGAAACCTGCTGATTATATAGGCGACACCCACGCTGACCAAATACTTCTCTAATTGGACTCGTACAGATCCAAGCAAACCAGACAAAATCTAGCAACCGACCTATACTCCTTTTCCAATTTAAAAGCTCACGTACAGACTCCAAAGACTACGTACTAGGACTCTCTAATTGCAAGGAAACTAATTAAATATTCCAGCCATGTTGATCACATAGTATCTAATCAAAAGATAAATGAGATATTTCTTTGGCACGCTCTGGACTACCATCTTGGAGGTGTTCTGAAATTTGGCATCACCGTATCTTTTTTTGGACTAGCTGGTGGCACCTCCACACAAATAGAACCAACATAAAACACAACTGGAGTTTGCGTATTTGCATGTACAGAGGCCTTCATGTAACATGCGTCTCTCTTCTCTCGACTAATGTGAGGCATAGCTCCTGTAACACATGTGAAATCCTTCATTACGCTATTAAAGGTCACATCATCCCCTCCCTCTTCAAAGGAAACCGTCCTCGGTTTTGGATCAGCCTTTGCAATCTTCTTCTTCAATGGAACATGTTCATCCACCTTGATTGTATTGCCAAACATTGGTTGTAGCACACATCGCTTTCCAGCATCCCAAAACGAATATGTGTTGGTTCGACCTTCATGTGTTGCGTTATGGTCGTATTGCCATGGCCTTCCCAATAATAAGTGGCATGCTTCCATTGGTATGACATCACATATCACCATATCAATATAATCACCAACGGAGAATTTGATGCGCACCTTATGAGTAACCTTCAACTTCCCAGTATGATACAACCACTCGACACGGTGGGGTTGCGGGTGCTTCCATGCAGGCAACCCCAAAGCATCAACCAACCCTTTGCTGACTGCATTGGTGTAGCTTCCACCATCTATTATCAGTTTGCAATTGGTGTTGTTGATGTTACATTCAGACTGGAAAATATTCCATCGCTGCCCCTTATCCTCAATTCGATCTTCTTGCACTCGCTGCACCATTAATGATGGGTATGCTTCTGCAGCTTCAAAACTCATCACATACACTTCTTCCTTATCTTCAGATTTCTCACTAGACGGGTCAACATTTTTCTCTCCATCACTCGCAAACATGTATCCTTCTTCTGTGAGGAGCACTCTCCTCTCATTAGGACACTCAAACTTCTTATGCCCCCTGCCACCACACTTAAAGCACACAATATCACTAGTACGAGATTTAGAAGCACGAGATGATTCAACCTTGGATGGAGATACTTCCTTGGTAGCCGACTTAGAATCAGATTTGAAACCACTATTACCACCACCATCTCTCTGAAAATTACGTCGCATCAAGTTTGATGAATTATCATGACCGGCACGACGCTTTACTTGCTGCTCCGCTCGAATGGCATGGTGTAATAATCCTTGTAATCCATTATATTCTACCATATCAACATGATCTCGTACCTCTGATTTCAAGCCATGCATGAATCGTGCCATTGTAGCCTCTTCTTGCTCCTCTACCCCTGTACGAATCAGTAATATTTCCATCTCTTTATAATACTCCTCAACACTAGAGTTACCTTGTCGAAGCTGCTGCAAGCGTGTGTACAAGGTCCTAGTGAAGTGCTCCGGAACGAAGCATCTCTTCATGATACTCTTCATCTGATTCCAAGACTCCGGACGCCCTCCCACGCGACATAGTTGGTTCCTCCATATTAAAGCATAGCCATGAACTCAATAGATGCAGCGCGAACTTTTTTCTCCTCGGTGTACCGCTGCCCATCAAAAATCTGATCCACGCGCATCTCCCACTCCAAATAATCATCCGGGTTGTCTTTGCCGCTAAACGACAGTATGGAAATTTTTATTCTTCCAATACCATCATCTTCGTAGGCGTGTCGCGGACGTTCATGTCCTCCCCCATGGTGTAGGCCACCTCCATGATGGTTATAAGCATGCCGCACAGGCTCGTAATAGCTACCAGCCCCCTCAGACTGATGGTCTTGATGTTCACCATTGTTGCGAACTTGTTTGCCTACCCGCTGTCCATATAATTGCCGATGACGACGCGGTGCAGCAGACCCATCACTAGGTGGTGACCGTGGTCTCAATCGATGAACGGCCTCAGTCAAATCAGCAATCTTTTTTCCTAGACTTTCCTCAACCTTGTCGATGCGCCTCCCCACTAGATTCAACACATAGTCACGAGTTGCCTCCAATCCTAGCACGATAGCCGGCGAAACACTCGGATCATAGGTGGGCAAGGGCAGCTCGTCTTCCACATCTCCTTCATGTGCACCATGCACACTTGAATTTGATTTCTGTGAATTCACCATTGTAGCAACTCAAGTAGATCAACTGAAGAACCAGAGAGAGAGAAAAATTGTATCGTGATCAACCTTGCTCTGAATACCACTTGATGGGACCTGACTAGACGGCGATTCGTTCATTGGCCCAATCTTTCACGGTACACGAAAAACAGCGACAAACCACGATGATTCTCGTAATAGCAGCAAACAGACAAAGAAATAGATGAACAACTCTTTGGATCAAGCAAGATGCCAGAAGACCAAATTGCACAAAAACTAGCGTATAATCAATCACAGATCAACTCCACACCAAGCAACTCCCAGATCCCTCGTGGATCAGCAAGGAAATATCTTTGGCGCAACCATAATGCTGCCTTTTCTGTATATTGTTCAACTCTGAAAAAAAACTCCTGTACAAAAGCTGAAACCTGCCGATTATATAGGCGACACCCACGCTGACCAAATACTTCTTCTAATTGGACTGGTACAGATCCAAGCAAACCAGACAAAATCTAGCAACCGACCTATACTCCTTTTCCAATTTAAAAGCTCACGTACAGACTCCAAAGACTACGTACTAGGACTCTAATTGCAAGGAAACTAATTAAATATTCCGGCCATGTTGATCACATAGTATCTAATCAAAAGATAAATGAGATATTTCTTTGGCACGCTCTGTACTACCATCTTGGAGGTGTTCTGAAATTTGGCATCACCATATCTTTCTTTGGACTAGCTGGTGGCACCTCCACACAAATAGAACTAACATAAAATGCATCTGGAGTTTGCGTATTTGCATGTACAGAGGCATTCATGTAACATGCGTCTCTCTTCTCTCGACTAATGTGTGGCATAGCTCCTGTAACACATGTGAAATCCTTCATTACGCTATTAAAGGTCACATAAATGCATGTAACCTACTCATACCAACATTTTAGTGCATTTCAAATGTCTATACTACCGCTGCAATTTGAACTAAATTTGAATTCGTTTCTCTATTTCAATAAGAATCTACAATCATGATTGTTGCCAACTTCAACCATAATAGTTTCCTTGCTATCCGCCAGATATAAATCGGACGGCCTATAATGCAGGATGGCAGGCACACCATCATCAACAACTTCGTTTTTTATAAGAGTAGAGATAAAATATATTAAATGTACTATAACATGTTCATAACCACACCATGTGTATCACCGTTATATATATTCACACATGCGTCGGTTTGAAACACTATGATAAATTCTTCAAATATCCGAATTCGCTTTTTATAATGAAGTATATATGATCTCTATTCGTCTTTTACACCCACACAACCCTCTTATCTTTGTAACTAGCGCTAACTTTCTCTTGTGCATGCACACGCCCGCATCCCTCTCACCCTCCCTCAGCATTCTCTAGCTCCATCACACAAATTTGCCTTTTCATTTTAGGTCGTTCACCCACGGTGTGTGTAGGCCCCCCAGCTCCTTCTTTATGGCACACATCGATCAATATGCCTCTCTAGCCAGGTGTACCTACCACAAACACAAGCTTCCCCTCTTCTCTTGTCACTGTCCATGCCTCACTCCCACCACTCTTTTCATCGTTCTCGTACTCGCACACTCCTCCCCCCTCGATATAGTATGCCTCTCGTACCACCTCCTACATGCATCCCTCTCTCTCTATCCTTCTCCTCGTGCCTCATTTGCTTCTAACACACACATGCATGTATACAGATCGATCTCCCAACATATACCTAGATCGACTTTAACTACCCCCCCATCGATCGACGTACCTCACAAGTTATGTCTCTCCTTTCTCTAACAAAGGGCGATTGATCTTCCTATGTAGTTACGTCTGCTTACCACAGCCACACGTCCCCCTCATCATTCGTGCATGCCTCCTGACCCGTCTCTCACACGCACGTGCACAGACAACAAGCAGCCATCTCCTCTCTTATTGATATTGCGGGCGTGCCCTCCGTTTGTCTAGCAAGCCTATCCCACCATTTGTTAGAAGCAACTCCACTACCACCCCCTCCAACACTCTAGCTCTGTCTCTCTCCCAACCTTATTCCTCTCCTGCACATATGCATGGATGCCGATCGATCTCCCTTAATACATGAGGCAGATCGATCTCCTTAATACATGAGGTAGGCCTCTCTCCTCCTCCACACATATACCAGCCATTGTACCTCTATAGTTAATTGGGCCTCCCTCTTCCCCCACCACACACCGATAGTCGAGCGCTGCAGGTAGGTATCCATGCCACAGAGACAAACTGCACATGTCCCATCTCAGGTTCCAGTAGGCCAGCCACTCTATATCTTTGACGTGGGCACACACAAATTCGATGGCACTCTTTATCGATCGCGCGCGCACACACACACACATCATCCCTCTCTTCGATTCTATGGACACCTCAAGCCGATGATACCTCCACTCTCTTCTCGTGGATCGCCCCCTCTCTCGTGAGTATATGTTATATCCAGGACTCTATTTCACACACATTGCATATGTTACATTTTTTGATTGACCCCCCCCCCCCAAAAAAAACTCTCAAGAACCCACACACTATATCTCTCTCTAGGTTTGTATCTCTCTCACACAACTCCACGTAGGTGGTGTACGTATACAAGAAGAGAATAGGTGCACCGTGCACGTACTCACGCTTCGTGCCCAGCCACACCCGCGTGGGTACATGGTGGAGCTCATTTCTTTACGAAATGGTAGCCCACGTGCTAATTTGAACGCCTGTAGCGGTTGTTTACCTAGGGAGGTCGTGTACCACGCGTGCACGAAACAAAGTTCGACTCGACGCGCTGCCGCGTTATTTTTAAATAAAGTTATATTGCTCAATGGCACATACACAGAATATAAAACGATTTTTATGGAGAAAAAGGTAGTCCGCTCACTATATACAATGGAGCCTTCCTGCCTGGTTTGTCGCTCTTCAGAGTATCTCACACAAGGCTGGGGTGGCGTCTCTCTCTCTCTCTCTGTTGGTCACTGATTCGGCCGCATCCCGTCCGCCGAGGGGAAGGGAGTGTGGTGGCCTCTCTCTCTCTCACCGTTGGTCATTGATCCGGCCGCATCCCGTCCGCCAGGGGAAAGGGAGGAAGTGCACCGTTTCTCTGTTCGACGGCGCCGAGGCAGCACGTCTCGATATACGGTACACTCCGTTCTCTCTGACCAAGCTCCGGCACGACAGGGCCTACGCCACCTGCTCGCAGATTCCGCCCGCCGCCGCTCACCTAGTTACATCTCGACGACCTCCAGGTATCCCCTCCGGCCTTGCTCCACTGCCCGTCTTCCCACGTCGCTGCATGTGGATCTTCCATAGTTCTTTGCCCAAAACGTAGCTCGTCCAGCGTACTTTCCATACTGCATTCTCGTCCTCACACCGTTTTAGACAAACACAACCGTGTTGTTATCTTCCCTTAGGACAAGGAATATGCTTCTTTTTTGTCGTCGCATGTGTCATCAACTGTTATTGGCCAGTAATTGTTTCCTTTCTACCTCTTTTTTGCAAACAGGGCTATCCGTTTCACCTTGTTGCTATTGCGACCTTTTGGTGAACTGCACAAATCACTTTTTTCTTAAGAGTGTTTTGTGCGGTTGTACTAAAATGTCACACAGGCAACGTCTCTACATTTCAGTGAGACTGCACAAAGGGAGATTGGTTTTGCTCTATCCTCCTCATCCAACTCCGAGCCTAATATTCTCCAACTAGTTAGTCTTAAGAGAGACTGCAAAGATGACCGACTTCTATTTGTGTGTTTATTATTTCATCAGCAGTCCTCTATTATCGTAATCACACTTAATATCTTTGGAACAGGGACGCTCAGCTCTATTTTAGTGGAACTGCACAAAATGATCGGAATGTTGCATGCTCCAGACAACTACTTTTTTCCCAACATGCCTTGTTGATTTAGACAGAGCTGGGGGGACGTTGCTGCCAATGAAAGCATGGATCAATTTTAATTTAACACTTTCTCACAACTCCGTCTTCAGTTGTGATGTAATTATTAGCTCGGATCTGCTAATAATTGATATGCATTAGCAAGGAAGTTAGTTTTTTATTGTTTCCAAAAGAGCATCGATGGAAAGACATCCGAAACAAAAGCTGAAAGCTCACACCATTGTACAATTTCATATCGCTGGAAAATTATTTGTATAGTATGTCAATTATGTAAACAAATGATGGAAGCTTGATAGCATTGCCGGAAGCCTCTTCATCATCCGGGTCCATGTGCCATGCACAAAATTATACTCCTTGGTTCCTAAATATTTGTCTTTTTACAAATTTCAAACGGGCATATTTTAGAGTAGATTCACTCATTTTGCTTCGTATGTGTACTCCCTCCGTTCCTAAATATTCTATTCGTCTTTTTAGAGATTTCAACAAGTGACTACATATGGAGCAAAATGAGTGAATCTACACTCTAAAATATGTCTATATACATCCGTATGTGCCAGTCCATTTGAAATCTCTAAAAAGACAAATATTTGAGTAGTCACTCGTTGAAATCTCTAGAAAGACAAATACTCCGGAGTATATTTAAGAACCGAGGGGGTAGTGCACAACCGCATGGGAGACTCAGCTCGGTCATTGCGCCGCATTAATAGTGAGTAATGAGCAGTCAAATCATAAGCCCCACCTTTCCCACTGTAAGTTGCTCTGAAGAAGCAACCATCAATACACTCTTTTTTGAATCCGCTCATACTACTCCATCAGTCACTTTTTATACATCGCGCTTCAGAAAAAAGAAAAAAAATCTGTGGGGCCAAGGCGACTAGCGATCGTCCTGAAAAATAGCATTGCTAGTTATAGCACAGCGTCTATTACTAGAGGGAATAATGCGTACACACATGCATGCAGTGCTTCCACCCCGGGTACACACATGCATGCACTTACTCCACTCCGTAGTAGTACAATACATGGAGAGAAAATTGCAGACTTGATTGCGGTTACAACGCCCTAATTAATTGAGCATTAAACCAAACGCGTCTAAAGTCTCTCTGGTGGTGGAAATGCATTGAGAGAAATGCATCATAATGAAGCGCGCCCTCTAAACTGTGACGGAGGGAGGAGTAGTATGAAGGTGCAAAACCAAGTACGTGTATGGCCAGTCGGTCAATGCATGTCCTGTTGGCATATCAGTGACATGTGGGACAGGAGTGTGAGCAAACCGATCTCGATTGACGGCAAAGAGCCAACTCGCCGTTCCTTGAGAGAGACGAGGGGGCTGTTTGGTTCTCAGCCTAAGGTTGCCACGTCTAACCTTAGTCATGCCACAACACCTTAGGCATATGTTTGGTTTATTGCCACAGTTTTCTAGTTATACGGACCACAAGTCATAGGCTCAAATTTTTGCCAAATCTTGCCACACTTGTGGTGGCCATTTTGTTAGCCACACTTTTTGTGGCAGCCACAGTTTGCCTAAGATTAGTTGTGGCAAAGTTAGTCATGAACCAAACAAGCCTGAGGAGCGAGAACACACAGACGGGCTCGCACGGAGGCCAAGATATATTCGAGCATGGTTGGTTGATCGATATCATTCATTACATGTTGGGCTGCCGTTTTCCGCCCTTCTCCGGAATAAACGTGTACTTTATCAGAGATAAAAAAATAAGAGTACAGATGCTCCAACATGCAGTTCTAGTAGTAGTACTACTCGTACTACTGCGCTTGGCTCTTCGCATCTTCGTGAAGTCGAACAATGATGGTACTCCGCATGTTGGGTACTACAGTGTGTGCCTCTCACAATCTGACACCGAATGGACTGATGCATGTCCACCAAGGGTAGGTTGCATTAGTCAAAAGGCGTAAGCGAGCTTCACCATGTCCTGCAAGCTTCTCCTTGTTCTGCGAGTTGACGGGACACACCAAAAAGTAGTGCTTGTCCATAATCCCTCCTTTTCGGTTAATATGGCTTCGAAACCACTACGCAGACGATACTTGTTCGGACGAAAGCTAGACGATGGTGAATCCATTGGCATGTCGTAGTTTGCTCATAGGCATGGACGGCTTGATTAGCACTGTCGTGCAAGAATCGTGCACCATGAGTCATCTGCATAGCAGCGCTCATATGGCTTAATCTTTTTTGCGGGTAAATGAGAGAGCTTTATTCATATATAAGCATTCTTAGGATGATCAGCCAAGACACTGGTCACTAGGAAGCGAGGTACCCCGTAAAAAAGAAGTAGGAAGCGTGTTTCATCAAGCCAGCTCTCGGCCACATTCAAAGTGCAGCAAGCATGGTTCGCACGAAGATGCGCCGCAAGGTTTGCCGACCTGTTTACATGCTGAATAACAAAGAAAGAGGAAATATTACCGAGTGCTACTATTTGTAATAGGACATGAGCCAGAATTAAGCGAGAATTGTGGCAAGTGTTCCATGCAATCAACTTCCATTATCACATGCGAGAACCCTCAAAGAGAACCAAATGTGTTGAAGATTGCTTTATCACATTTTAAAATTATAATAAGAGTGCAGACGCTCCTCCATCCGGTTCGTACTAGTATAGTACGTACCTTTATAGACTATAGTAGTAGTACTAGTGAACTTTGCGCTTGGCTGTTCGCCTATTCGGGAAGTCGAACAATAATAGCACTACTAGTAGTATAGTGTATGCTTCTGGCAATCTGACACCGAATTAACTGTTGCACGTCCACCAACTAAGCAAGGGAGAGCTTGCTTTAGTCAAAAGTTTCTCCTTGTCCTACGAGCCACTGCGTGCAAGGTTCTCACGTCCTGCAACCTTCTCCTCGTTCGGCAAGTTGACGAGACACAACAAAGTAATGCTAGACCATATTGCCTCCTCTCCGGTTAATATGGCTTAATTTCAAACAAGATAAATACATTGTTTGTCACTGTATATTTGTAAAAATATGGTCAGTGGACTTCATAATACGCTCATTGCGCTCAATATATATATTTTCCGGTGTTTATACGGTCACTAGCTCACCCTGACCGAGTATGTGTGTGCATGCACGTGTAGGTTGAGCACTTGAGCGTGACCGTGTGTGTTCCGTCATGTGCTCGGACATGCATGCATTAGGGCGTCGCGCGCGTTTTTGCGTCCATGTGTACGTGTGACTGTTGCATATACGTAGGGGGAGTACGTGTAGGGGCCACTAAGGAGCAGTGAAATCACATAGTAAGTTAGTCCGAAGAAGCAACCATCATTTCACTCTTGAATGACACGTGCGCAGTATAAAATGGTTGATATGGAGAGAAAAAGAAAACCACTATATATACACTAGCATGAGCCTAAGCTACAAGCCTGCTTGCTTAGGTTGCTCTCTTGACAAGCATAGAACGACGGGCCTGATCCCGCAGCTGGGGGAAGGGAACAATGTTCTGCGTAGACGTGGTCGACATCGGCGAGGGAGAAAACCCACAGTCGGTGCGTCCAAATCGGGGGTCACCGCGGTATGGGCCGATGCCGCGTCCCAACCGCCCTTCTAGCTACAGCCCGACGTCCCAGGTAGTCCATCTTCCTTTTGGAGCCGGCTTGCTCCACTGCCGTAGCTCCATCTCCATGTCGATCTTTCTCTACTTCTACCGGCTTCTACTTGTGATGAGTTTATGTCTCATGAACTAGTGCTAGTACTATTATTCTAATCAAACTTCTTCAATATCTTTGCCATCAGGGATGCTCAGGTCGATTTTAGTGGAACTGCACAAAAGCATCGTATGATCCGAGGGTACCAGCCGTCTTTCCTTCGACATGTTCTACCTGTCCAGGAAATTAAATCATGTTTAGGGTTTAGGGTTTAAGTCGTAGTGACCCCATCAATAGTTTTTCTTTCGTACACGCTCTCACAACTTTTTTCTTTAGTTGTGAAGTAAATATTGGCTATGATCTGTGAATCATTGAGATGCATCAGCATGCGTGTTAGTTTTCCTTTGTATTTGATGGAATGTTGTAACGGGGCAACCTTGGAATAGGAATGAAAATGGAGTGGAAAGTTTTCGCTTTTCTGGAGAAAAAATGGAGACGGAGAGAAACCAATGTTTCGTTTCATTGGATCACGCCATTGAGAAAAACCAATGTTTAAATCACGTCTGTCGTGTTCGTGTCTCACCCTCCTCCACGGCTCGACCCCACACGATCGCTCGGCATGCCACTCACCGCAAACCGAGTATACGATAACTTTCCCGCCTTCTTGTCGATGGATCACGCCATGGAGTACTAGCACTACTGGAAGAGATTGACGAGTTGGGGGAGGACAACTAGCTATATCATGGACTGCCAAGAACTTTTTACATGCATGTTGTAGCCGGCTATTGCGACCTTTGAACGTGGAGCAGCTGCGTGCACCCGGAAGCGGCGCGGGTGACGCTCTCTCGGCCGGCGCACTGCTTCAATGCCGGCGCCAGTGAGAGGTCACGTCTGCTCTGGCCGGGCATGAATGCGGCACTGACCGTTTCGGGCGGGAAGCATGTGCGGGTGATGAAGAGGGTTCGGGTTGGTCAGGACCGGCCGTGGCAGCGGTCCGGACATGCGCAAACAAGAGATGATGTACGTTAATATTGCTGCATATATAATTAACAATGTAAATAATGTGCCAGTTGGACAAATATGATTGGAGATGGAGATGGAAATGGAATTTTACGTAAACACGGATATGCATGTCTATGTCTATGTGTGTGTGCGCGACGACGCTCGCGACCTGGAAGCGGGGGCGTGTTTTTGATCAAGTTTTCTTTCTTGGTACGTTAGAAAATCAGTTTGTCTAATTCACATCTAGATGTTATTTAAGGATATTACATCTAAGCTCCCACAAGTACATAATGTAGCAACAAGAAACAAAAAACTAGGAAAAAAATAGACCACAAACAGAGTGGACATCAACTTAGGGTTTGCACTCTCCACACGCTCGCCGCACTACATATATGTTACATGCTGGAGGCTCAGCGTTCATTTGCTAGGGTTTGCTATATTCACAGTCTCTCACCCTCTCTTCACCAGATCTAAATAAGACTGCATTGGCCTCTTGTCTCTCTCTCCCCCCTCACAGCTGGTGAAGGAGGCGTCCGTATCCCGTCGCACCGGGAAGGGAAGGAGGTGCGGCGTTCACTCTATCGCCTTCGGCGAGGGAGGCAATCCATTGCCGGCTGCACTATTCTCTTTCACCCAGCACCTGTGCGGGAGGGCCACCGACCCCTTCTTCCTCGCTGCCATACGTAGTGTGGACAGATCCGGCCTCCCGCCGCACGCCTTGCCACATCCCGACGACCCTAAGGTATAAGTTTCTTTGAAACCGTCGTTGCTCTAGCTGCATGTGGATCTTTTTCGATCTGTAGTCGAATCTAGGTCTTGGTTAAAAGAGGAAAGAATGGTGCGGTGGGCTGGAGCAAGAATCTAGGACGTGGTTCAATGAGGAAAGGAGGGGCGGAAAGTAGTATAGACTGGCTATCCATCCGCTTTGTAGGTCGAAAAGGGAAAAATGGGGTAACCCAGTACACAAATCTGTAAGGAACTGATCACTTTGTTGAAAAGGGAAAGAAACTGGGGGGTCGGGTAGTTTGTGCAGGACTAGATTTGCTGCCCTCACATAGGAAGAAGGTTCAAAGAGAACAAATATGGGACCAGCGTATATATGCCGCTTGGCTACATACTCTGCTTCACCCATTTATACGTGTGGATGCACATGGTGCTGGCATGTCCCATACAGCTATTTTGCTGTTGTTAATCTAAGAATGCCGCTGGAAAATTGAAGCAATGCCACTGTTAAAAGTAAATTACATTTTTAACGAATGTTGTTTCAAGAAAATGTCTCTGTTAATATGAATCAATGCAACCGTTTTAGAAATGCTACTATCCTACTTTGTTTTCCATCCAAGATAAGTTAGATGCTTCTTTCTGTCACCGTTTGTTTCATCCTCCTTTATCGCCAAGTAATTGTTTCCTTTTTTGCCTCTGTTAAAACAGGGGTATCAATTCAACTTGTTGCTATTGCGACATTTTGCTTCACTACTCGAAACACTTATGTTTTAAGAGTGTTTTGTGCAGTTCCACTTGAATGTCACACCGGTGACTTTGCTTAATTTTGGTGGAACTGCACAAAAGGAGATCGAGATTTGTTTCTAGTCTTCGTATCGATTCAACTTGTTGCTATTGCGACATTTTGCTTCGCTACGTGAAACACTTTGCTTGATTTCAGTGCAACTGCACAAAACGAGATTGGATTTCCTATTCGTGTTGGCAGATTCGTATTTTATCTTGTCCGTGTCATGAAAGGTCAGTACAGGCCTTCATCCACATGATTGTGTAGTGTGCTTTGAGATGTTGTTCTACTTGTATTGGTACTGTTTTAAATAAATGTTGAATTGAAGCTATTTATTGCTGTCTTTTCCCATTAAGTAGTGAACAAAAATGGGACCAACCCATACATGACGCTTGTTGCTTTGTTACAACAAACTCTGCATCACCCCCTTTATAAGTAGATGGAAGCACATACTATTGTTGCGCCCACTCTCCCCTGGAACTGTTTATGCTTTTCGTTAATCTAATGCCGCTAGTAAAATTAAGCAATGCCACTCTCAGAATTAATCAACTACTGAATCTTAGTTCAAAACTGCAACACTTGTTAGGAATGGTACTATCCTGCTTTGTAGTTCTTTCTACATGTTTAACCAAGGTATTGTTAAGATAATGTCTCTGTTAAAATGAATCAGTTGCATTGTTTTAGGAATGGTACTTTTCTGCTTTGTCGTTCTTTATACATGTTGAAACAAGGCATTGTTAAGATAATGTCTCAGTCAATATGAATGAATCACACTGATGGAGAATTGCTACTCTCATGCTTTGTTTCCCATTAAGATAAAGTAGATCAGTAGATGCTTTTTCTTCTGGGAGTACAAGTCATCAACCGTTATTTATCAGTAATTGTTTCCCTTTATACCTATTGTTGCTTAGAGGGATATCAAAATTAAAGCTCGGTTTTATTCCGACTTCGATTTTAGTTGAACTACACAAAATGAGCCAATGTGTCCTAGGCAAACTGCTGCATTACTGGGTCCAGTTGGTCGTTCCACTTTGCAGAAAGAAGCAGTCACTGTTTGCGCTACGTTACAGAAGGAATGACCGAGAAGCTTTAGAGAGTATTATTAGACACCGGTGACATGACTAGTCTGCAGAGACCATTGCCAATTTAACAACATGTGGAGTGCCCTGAGCAAAAAGTGCCCAAACAAGTACAAGAAGCTATGACAGGACGATCATAGGCATTACATATTTTGAATGGGAAAAGCTTGTCAAAGTTTAATCATTGATGTTAGCAAGAAGACGTTAGTTTAATATATTGGAATTGGAAAAGCTTGTCAAAATTTTCTCATTGATGTTAGCCAGAAGACATGCATTTGATATTTTTGAGTGGGACGCCCTTGCTATGAGCAGCGTCGAGTGTTTTTTCCTATTCCCGTGTTCAGTTTAGAAGTAAATAGTTACTCTACTGAGATATTCCTGTGTTAAGAGTTTGTTCTGAATATTGTCTATGTAATGCCAGGCCTTGTGTTTGATTGCAAAGTTGAGCTTGGAATGTTGTGGCATGCAGCATCACGAGCTGTTCACTGTGCCTCCTTAGAATAATGCTTCGTATTGTTTTGCATGTCGATCTAATGCCAGTGATTTGCTTGTTAAGAATATCATCCTCTTCTGTTGTTTTCGTGCTTAAGAAGTTCATCGTCTGATGTTTCATTCATAGCTTATAGGACAAGTCGAGTAGGTTAGATGTGAAACCATATGATCTTCCGACCAACTCATGATATTAGGCCATGATTGGATCGTCGTTTTCAACCAAAACCGCTTGTAAAACCGACGCTTGTAAATTAAAGCATATGGTCTCGGGCGAAGGCGCTTGGTTGGTCGATTTCGACTAGTAAAATATCGGAAGTACTTCACACACGATAAAAACGCTGAACGACACTCGGACGATTGCTAATCCAACCGTTAGCTGTTGTTTCAGCCTTGCCCATGGATGGCATGATACGCACGTCATACATGTATCGTCTGGTAATGTCGTCCATATAGCAGTGCTCGTAAAATATACACTGGTCTCTCAAATTACACGCGTAACCCGCCGGTTTTACTTACAGACCTCGGGCCCTTGGTTTCATTACGCCTGTATTTTACGCGTTGTTTCCGATGACGAGTAAATTACACTTGTATGTTAATACAGGTTTGAAATAAACCAGAGCTCCCAAGCGCGGACTTACCGTTGCATGCCGTCTCAGTTTCTCGAAGGTGCTCATAGGTGTCCGATGATCTTGGCTTCCTGAATGAGCAGCGGGCGCTGTATCAGACCGTCCGTAGGGCCCGTGGGGCCCTCTCCATTGTCCTTCGAGTTGTTGCGCTCGTCGTGGCGCCGAGCATGGTTAACATCGTCAACGAACATGAGGATTCAGGAGATGACTTTATTTTGACTGGATGACACTAGGGACCCACTAGGGCCATAGCCGTACGTACGCAAGTGTCTCCTTATTATGTACAACTATATATTTTTTGCTTTCTCCTGGTTTCCTGACATCACGGTCCCACACCATTGTCAACCTATGTAGTCAATATAAACGAGATAATTGCACAAGGTGCGGCCGACAGCTGGGACCAAGCATCTCGAGCAGTATTTGTGTTTTTGAGGCGTGAGCACTGCAAAGTTTTTCTTGGCGATGATTTCGTTGTTGTTCAGAGGAGAGCAGGGTATTAACTGGGCGGGCTGTGGCCCGTCTAGCCCAGGCCAGATATCCAGCCCAAATATTAAATTTTTCAAGATGAAAATGGCTAGCCCAGCTATACGTCTTTTTGAGGAATACCCAGCCAAGTTCAACTTGTTATTCTCCGCCCCGCTGGGCTGCAAATCTTTCCTAGGAGGGATGCATTAGGCTTAACAGGAAAATGGGCTTTAAAAAAATAAACGAGATGTAATTATAAAAACTGGGCAGTAACTATAAAAAATGCACCAAACACGAAATTAGTTTATAAAATATTATTTATGGATTTTGAAAATCTTAAATTTTCATTGTTGCGCGCGCAATGTTTCGTTGGATTTTTACTTAATACAAATTTATATTTAATCTCACTAGAAATTTCGGGATAAAAATATTTCGGATCCCATCAAAATATGGGAAATTTTATTGAATTCTGTCTTCAACGGTTGGTTGAAATTATTAATCGTTGTCCTAGCTAGAAAATGGGCTGTACTTTTAACAAACTGTAAATGGGCTTTTGTAAATTCCATTAGAATTCAAAAATGGGATGTACATTCTTACAAAATGCAAATGGGCTATAAGTTCTCTGCCACACACTTGTGGGCCTACTAAGTGACGCGTCCCCTAAAAAGAATAAGTTGATGCGTATGCAAGGCTTTGTCAACTTATTATAGTCAACACACGGTTCTAGTAGCAGTAGCCGTTGGATGTCTATCCAACGGATGTCTATCCAACGGATGTCGTGCTTCTTCTTCAATCTCAGATATTCTTAGCTTCGGCCACCCAAAAAATGATTCCTCCCCCTAACATCTGGGTGCACCGTTTCGGAGGCTGACCTATGGGCCTACTATGTTGGAGCGTACCAAGGGCTTTGTTAACTTAGACAATATAAACGATTCTAGCTTCAGTGAC
This sequence comes from Triticum aestivum, assembly GCF_018294505.1. Taxonomy (NCBI): domain Eukaryota; kingdom Viridiplantae; phylum Streptophyta; class Magnoliopsida; order Poales; family Poaceae; genus Triticum; species Triticum aestivum. The sequence goes on along the minus strand of NC_057800.1, from coordinate 375,261,099 downwards.
CGTATGATGTCCATCCAATGGCCGTAGTGCTTCTTTAACATCTGGTCTTCTTGGTCCAGCCGCCCAAAGCAGCGCCGGTCGTGCCGCCTGCTCTTGCCTCCCGTGGCCGGTTGTGCTGCCACGGAGGCCTCACCGCCCCCATACTACTCCCACCGCTGGCCAGGCCATCCCTCCACTCACCCACACCCCCTATTATTCTGTGGCGACGGCAGCCTCACACCACAGCCGAACCAGTGAACGCTCGTACTCCTCTCCGCGTGGGTATCCACTACCGCGTCTTGCCCGGCTCCGTGTCGTCCCCTTCCTAGGCCTCGCCGTCGTCCACCGCCGTGGTGCTCTCGGTGCGGCGTGGTCAATGTGGTCAACAACCGACTTCCATCGGAAGAGTACTGTACGTGGAGAGGCTGACAGCTGGGTCCACGGCAGCCGCAAGGAAGTGCCTCCTTATTACGCGGAAAATAATTATTCCTCCACCTGACAGCGGGGACCCACCAGACGGGCCACCAGTATTTTGCGAAAAAATCGTTTCCCCCTGACTGCTGGGACCCACCGGACGGGCCACCATATTTCGTGAAAAAAACGTTCCCCCCGCTGTCAGCTCGGACCCACCGGAAGTGCCTCCTTATTACGCACAAAAAAATGAGTACTCCCCCGGCTAGCTGGGACCCACCTTGGTGGGAGGCTGACTTGTGGGCCTACTAAGTTGACGAGGACAAAGGGCTTTGTCAACTTAGTCAATATGAACGATTCTAGCTTGAGTGACCGTACGCTGTCCATCCAATGGCTGTAGTGCTTCTTCAACCTCTAGTCTTCTTGCTCCAGCCGCCCAAAGCAGCGCCAGTCGTGCCGCATGCTCCTGCCCCCCGTGGCCGGCTGTGCTGCCGCAGAGGCCTCACCGTCCCCTACTATTCCCACCGCTGGCCAGGCCCTGCAGCGACGACAGCCTCACACCGCAACCGAACCAGTGAACCCTCATACTCCTCTCCGCACGGGCTTCTACTGCCGCGTCTTCCCCTTCCTAGGCCTCGCCGCCGTCCACCGCCGTGGTGCTCTTCGCGCGGCGTGGTCAACGTGGTCAAGGAATGACTTCCATCGGAAGAGTACTGTACATGGAGAGGCTGGCAGCTGGGTCCACGACCACAGCCTAGTTTTTTTGTGATTTGCCAAGTAAGTCGCTTTGTCAGGCTTGTTGGGCTGCAAATCTTTCAAGACGAGGAGAGTTTTCATTCGGCTGGCCTAGAAAATGGCCCATCAGTAATGAGAAATGGGATGTACATTTTTAAAACGCATCAAACCGGCAATTAGTTTCAAATATCTATTTTTCATTTCAAGATTTTAAATTACATTAATTTTTATGCGTGGAGAATTTGTTTGATTTTATATTGATACACATTTATTTTTAAAATCAGTTTGAATGTGAGTCGAAATTTTGGGATTAAAAACAGTTCGGACCGCACCGAAATATGCAAAATTTCGTATACTTTTTTAACCATGGCCACAATATGGGCTGTAATGCTAACAAAAAGAATATGGGCTCCAAAAAAACCTTAAGAATTAGTAAATGGGCTGTAAATTATTAGAAATAATGGCAGATGGGATATATGCTATTTTCCACAGATTTGAGGCTTTCCTAAAAAAAGGTTGACGCACAAGCACTGACTGTTGGACGTCCATCCAACGGCCGTCGTGCTTCTTCAATCTCTTCTCTTCCTGCTCCAGCCGCTCAAACAAGCGCCAGCGGGACTGCCTGCTCCCTCCTCCCCGCGGCCGGCTGTGTTGCTGCGCAGGCCTCACCGCCCCACCGTACTCCCATCGCTGGCCTAGCCATCCCTCTACTCACCCACACCTGCTGTTATTCTCCGGCGACGGCAGACGAACCAGTAAACCCTCGTACAGTCGTACTCCCCTCCGCGTGGGAAACAACTGCCGAGTCTTCCCTGCCTCCGTATCGTCCCCTTCCTAGGCCTCGCCGTCGTCCACCACTGTGGTGCTCTCGGCGCGGCGTGGTCAATGTGGTCAACGACCGACTTCCATCGGAAGAGTACTGTGCATGGAGACGCTGACAGCTGGGTCCACGGCCGCAGCAAGGAAGTGCCTCCTTATTATGCGCAAAATAATTATTCCTCCACCTGACAGTGGGGACCCACCGGACGGGCCACCGTATTTCGTAAAAAAAACGTTTCCCCCCTGACTGCTGGACCCACCAGCTACACCTTCGCACACAAGGAAGTGCGTCTGGGCAAAAAAAAGCAAAACGATTCGCCACCGTGACTGCTGGGACCCACCAGCTACATCTTCGCATGCAAGGAAGTGCCTGACAGTCGGGACCCACCTGGTCGAAGCGTACGTAGGGTTGTCATTCTAGTCGCGAACATGTACGTACATATATACTGGTGGATGTAGAGGCACGCACGTGTCGTAGTAGAGGCGCGCACGTAGCATGTACATGTACGTACAGCGGCCAGGGTGCAAGAAAGAAAATACGGCCACATATGTGTACATACGGGCGGGGTCTCGAACGCCTACTCGCGCATATGTACGGCGAGGGCTCGTTGACATGGCTGGGTCAGAACGGAGAAACATCGTCGTCGCCGTGTTCATGGGGAGGCAATGGAATGCGTCGTGTTCATGGGGAGGCAACGGAATGCGTCGTGTTCATCGGGAGGCAGCGGAAAGCATGGGAGCCAACCAGCTGGGTCGGAACGGAATACTTGGTCGTGTTCATCGGGAGGGCTTGGACGGAACAGGCGATGGGAACGAGGCCTGGCGTACGGCAGAACGGAGGAAACGGCCTTGTGTTCGACCGGCCATGTTCAAAACGGGATCCTGTTCATCGGGAGGGGTGTGGCGTACCGCAAAACGGAGGAGACGGACCTCCTACGGTCGAAATGGGGGTCCTGTTGATCGGGAGGGGTGTGGCGTACCGCAAAACAGACCAAACGGACTTGTGTTGGAGCGCGAAGGTCGAAACGGGGGTCCTGTTCATCGGGAGGGGTGTGGCGTACCGCAAAACGGGACTCCACGGGATACTGTTCATCTCCACCGTCGACCTCCTCCAGCCTCTACGGGCTACCGTCAACCTCCTCCAGCCTCCACGGGCTCCTGTTCATCCAGCCTCCACTGCGCGCTACTCCACCGGCTACTGTTCAACCACCCCTCCACCGTCTACTGTTCATCCAGCCCTCCACACCACGGGGTCCTGTTCAACCACCCCTCCACGGGCACCCCTCCACTGTCTACTGTTCATCCAGCCCTCCACACCACGGGGTCCTGTTCATCCAGAGGCAACGCCACCGCTCACTGTTCATCCAACCCCCCCGCAACGCTCACTATTCATCCCAGAGGAAGCATCGATCGGCTTCAGTTAGCAGCAGTAGCGAAGGAATCGCTCGATCGGGTTCAGCTAACAGCCATCGATCGATCGCTCGGGTTCAGTAACGCGTAGCCTGCAGTGCAATCACTTGGGTTCAGTTAGAGTCCAACGCCTCGCTCGGGTTAAGTTAGAGCCAACGCCCCGCACACACGCGCGTACGTGTATGAGAGAAACGCGCATCGCTCGGCCCTCGACCTCCCACCGTAACCGGGAAGTCCCCGAAATTTTCCTCCCCCTCGCTTCTACCATGGTTTTTTCCGTCATGGACGGCCCAAAGAATGTCTCGCAGCTGCGTCTCCGGCCCGCCCAGGACAAAATGCCCATTTTCTGTCATGATTTTTTGTCATAGAAGTAGGAGCCCACCACATCTATGATGATACCGGGTTTTGTCACAATTATCGTCATAGAAGTGTCATATGTATGACAGGAAAAAAATTCTTTCGGCCCAAAATGTCACGAATGTGTCTTTTTTTGTAGTGATAGTTCACATCACCATGTGATTAACACCCATAGTTCACATCGCCATGTGACCAACACTCAAAGGGTTTACTAGAGTCAGTAATCTTAGTTCACATCGCCATGTGATTAACACCCAAAGAGTACTAAGGTGTGATCATGTTTTGCTTGTGAGAGAAGTTTAGTCAACGGGTCTGCCATATTTAGATTCGTATGTATTTTGGAAATTTCTGTGTCAACAATGCTCTGCACGGAGCTACTCTAGCTAATTTCTCCCACTTTCAATATGTATCCAGATTAAGACTTAGATTCATCTGGATCAATGTCAAAACTTGCATCGACGTAACCCTTTACAACGATCCTTTTGTCACCTCCATAATCGAGAAACACATCATTATTCCATTAAGGATAATTTGACCACTGTCCAGTGATCTACTCCTAGATCACTATTGTACTCCCTTGCCAAACTCAGTGTAGGGTATACAATAGATCTGATACACAACATGGCATACTTTATAGAACCTATGGCTGAGGCATAGGGAATGACTTTCATTCTCTTTCTATCTTCTGCTGTGGTCGGGCTTTGAGTCTTACTCAATTTCACACCTTGTAACACAGGCAAGAACTCTTTCTTTGACTGTTCCATTTTGAACTACTTCAAAATCTTGTCAAGGTATGTACTCATTGAAAAAAACTTATCAAGTGTCTTGATCTATCTCCATAGATCTTGATGCTCAATATGTAAGCAGCTTCACCGAGGTCTTTCTTTGAAAAACTCCTTTATGCTTTCCAGAAAATTCTACATTATTTTCGATCAAAAATATGTCATTTGCATATACTTATCAGAAATGCTGTAGTGCTCCCACTCACTTTCTTGTAAATACAAGCTTCACTGCAAGTCTGTATAAAACTATATGCTTTGATCAACTCATCAAAGCATATATTCCAACTCTGAGATGCTTGCACTAGTCCATAGATGGATCGCTGGAGCTTGCACATTTTGTTAGCACCTTTAGGATCGACGAAACCTTCTGGTTGCATCATATACAACTCTTCTTTAAGAAATCCATTAAGGAATGTAGTTTTGACATCCATTTGCCAGATTTCATAAAATGTGGCAATTTGCTAACATGATTCAGATAGACTTAAGCATCGCTACGAGTGAGAAAATCTCATCGTAGTCAACACCTTGAACTTTGTCAAAAACCTTCTTCGACAAGTCTAGCTTTGTAGACAGTAACACTACTATCACCATCCGTATTCCTCTTCAAGATCCATTTATTTTATATGGCTTGCCGATCATCGGGCAAGTCAACCAAAGTCCATGATACATTGATACGTCTCCAACATATCTATAATTTTTGATTGCTCCATGCTATATTATCTATTGTTTTGGGAAATATTGGGCTTTATTTTCCACTTTTATATTACTTTTGGGACTAACCTATTAACCGGAGGCCCAGCCCAGATTTGCTGTTTTTTTCCTATTTCAGTGTTTCGAAGAAAAGGAATATCAAACGAAGTCGAAACGGAATGAAATCAACTGGAGAAGTTATTTTTGGAAGGAAAGCAACCCAGGGAACTTGGAGTGCACGTCAAGGGAGACACGGGCTGCCCACGAGGGTGGGGGGCGCGCCCACCCCCTAGGGCGCGCCCCCTGCCTCGTGGGGCCCCCATGGCTCCTCCAACGTACTTCCTGCACCCATATATATTGTCGTACCCTAAAACTTCCAAAACAGAGATTAGATCGGGAGTTCCACCGCCGCAAGCCTCTGTAGCTACCAAAAGTCAATCGGGACCCTGTTCCGGCACCCTGCCGGAGGGGGGAACCCTCACCGGTGGCCATCTTCATCATCCCTGCGCTCTCCATGACGAGGAGGGAGTAGTTCTCCCTCGGGGCTGAGGGTATGTACCAGTAGCTATGTGTTTGATCTCTCTCTCTCGTGTTCTTGAGACGATACGATCTTGATGTATCGCGAGCTTTGCTATTATAGTTGGATCCTATGTTTCTCCTCCCCCTCTTCTCTCTTATAATGAATTGAGTTTCCCCTTTGAAGTAATCTTATCGGATTGGGTCTTTAAAGATTTGAGAACACTTGATGTATGTCTTGCCGTGGATATCTGTGGTGACAATGGGATATCACGTGATTCACTTGATGTATGTTTTGGTGATCAACTTGCGGGTTCCGCCCATGAACCTATGCATAGGGGTTGGCACACGTTTTCGTCGTGATTCTCCGGTATAACTTTGGGGCACACTTTGAGGTTCTTTGTGTTGGTTGAATAGATGAATCTGAGATTGTGTGATGCATATTGTATAATCATACCCACGGATACTTGAGGTGACATTGGAGTATCTAGGTGACATTAGGGTTTTGGTTGATTTGTGTCTTAAGGTGTTATTCTAGTACGAACTCTAGGGCTGTTTGTGACACTTATAGGAATAGCCCAATGGATTGATTGGAAAGAATAACTTTGAGGTGGTTTCATACCCTACCATAATCTCTTCGTTCGTTCTCCGTTATTAGTGACTTTGGAGTGACTCTTTGTTGCATGTTGAGGGATAGTTATGTGATCCAATTATGTTAGTATTGTTGAGGGAACTTACACTAGTGAAAGTATGAACCCTAGGCCTTGTTTCCTAGCATTGCAATACCGTTTACACTCACTTTTATCATTAGTTACCTTGCTGTTTTTATAATTTCAGATTACAAATACCTTTATCTACCATCCATATTGCACTTGTATCACCATCTCTTCGCCGAACTAGTGCACCTATACAATTTACCATTGTATTGGGTGTGTTGGGGACACAAGAGACTCTTTGTTATTTGGTTGCAGGGTTGCTTGAGAGAGACCATCTTCATACTACGCCTCCTACGGTTGATAAATCTTAGGTCATCCACTTGAGGGAAATTTGCTACTGTCCTACAAACCTATGCACTTGGAGGCCCAACAACGTCTACAAGAAGAAGGTTGTGTAGTAGACATCAAGCTCTTTTCTAGAGCCGTTGCCGGGGAGGTTAGCGCTTGAAGGTATATCTTTAGATCTTGCAATCGAATCTTTTTGTTTCTTGTTTTAGCACTAGTTTAGTTTATAAAAGAAAACTACAAAAAAATATGGAATTGAGTTTGCCTCATACGCTTCATCTTTTTAATATCTTTCGTGAGTATGATGGAAAGGAAAATTGTGCCAAAGTGTTAGAAGAAGAATGTATTAAAATGTTTGGCACTAAATATTTGAATGATGAGCATGATTGCAATGTTGTTAGTATGAATTCCTTGAATATCCACGATGTTAATGATATGCAAAGCCACAAGTTTGGGGAAGCTATGTTTGATGAAGATGATATTTTTTGTCCCCCAAGTTTTGATGAGCAAATTTATTATGATGAAAGCATGCGTCCTATTTATGATGATTATATTGATGAAAGTGGATTTGGAGAGGTCATGACTTTATTTTGTGATGAATCCACTATTTCGGAAGAGGTTCCAATTGATTATGAGAACAAAGTTGCTATCTATGATGATTATTGTGATAACTTGTATGCTATAAAGAATAATGATATCCATGAAACTTGTCATCATGATTTTAGTTTTCAATTGGATTATGCCTCACATGATAGTTATTTTTGGTGAGTTTGCTCCCACTATTATTCATGAGAAGAATCTTGCTTATGTGGAGAGTAATAAAAATTATATGCTTGTAGATCATGAAAAGAATGCTTTAGGTGCTGGTTATATTGTTGAATTCATTCATGATGCTACTGAAAATTATTATGTGGAGAGTAATAAAAGTTATATGCTTGTAGGAATTCCAATAATATCAGGTTTCCTCTCTATGTGCTTAAAATTTTGAAGCTATGCTTGTTTTACCTTCCTATGCAAGTTGATTATTGTTCCCACAAGTTGTTTGCTCAAAAAATCCCAATTCATAGGAAGTGGGTTAGACTTAAATATTTTAGTCATATTCTTCATGATGCTCTCTTTATGTTCCAATTCTAATCCTTTATGTGAGCATCGTTGAAATCATCATGCCTAGCTAGGGGCGTTAAACGAAAGAGCTTGTTGGGAGGCAACCCAATTTTATTTTTGTTCCTTGCTTTTTGTTCCTGTTTAGTAATAAATAATTCATCTAGCCTCTGTTTATATGTGGCTTTATGCTTTTAATTAGTGTTTGTGCCAAGTAGAACCTTTGGGAAGACTTGGGAGAAGTCTTGTTCATCATGCTGTAAAAAACAGAAACTTTAGTGCTCATGAGAATTGCTGCCATTTTTATTTGGAGAGTGATATTTAGTTAATTCGCTTTGCAGATGATTAATAGATAAATTCCTCAGGTCCAGAAATTTATTTGAGAATTTTATGAGTTCCAGAAGTATACGTTTGATCCAGATTACTACAGACTGTTATGTTTTTGACAGATTCTGGTTTTTGTGTGTTGTTTGCTTATTTTGATGAATCTATGGCTAGTAAAATAGTTTATAATCCATAGAGAAGTTGGAATACCGTATTTTTAACACAAATATAAATAAATAATGAGTTCATTACAGTACCTTGAAGTGGTCTTTTGTTTTCTTTCTCTAACGGAGCTTACAAGTTTTCTGTTAAGTTTTTGTGTTGTGAAGTTTTCAAGTTTTGGGTAAGGATTCGATGGAATATGGAATAAGGAGTGGTAAGAGCCTAAGCTTGGGGATGACCAAGGCACCCCAAGGTAATATTCAAGGATAGCCAAGATCCTAATCTTGGGGATGCCCCGGAAGGCATCCCCTCTTTCGTCTTCGTTCATCGGTAACTTTACTTGGAGCTATATTTTTATTCACCACATGATATGTGTTTTGCTTGGAGCGTCAATTTATTTTGTTAGGATTTGCTTGCTGTTATTTAGAACAATTTTTTTCATCTTTTATTTCAATAAAAGTGGCATTGATAGCCTTTACTATGCCTATTTTAGAAGTCTACATGTTGCTGTTTTAAAACAGAAAGTTTACCGCTGTTGCAATAATTCCCTAGAAAAGTAAGAATGTGATAAAATCTTGAAACCTTTTGCATATTAAGATCTGATAAATTTACTACAGTGGGAATTTTATTTCATAATTTTTGGAGCTAGGGAAGTATGGATGTTTCTGCATTCTTTACAGACTATCCTGTTTAGGCAGATTGCTGTTATGTTTGCATTGTTTGCATATGTTTGCTTCTTTAATGATTCTATTTGAGAATAGGACTATTAAATATGCAGAGGCATTTAGTATGCAATGTTAAATAATAATTTCAGTGATTTTATACAGTAGAATATGATAAGGTTTTTGCAATGGTCTATACTAACTTATCTCACGAGTCTTTGTTGAGTTTTGTGTGGATGAAGCTTTCGAGATTTAGGGAGACCTTGATATGCGAGGAATTAAGGAGACACAAAAACTCAAGCTTGGGGATGCCCAAGGCACCCCAAGATAATATTTCAAGAAGTCTCAAGCGTCTAAGCTTGGGGATGCCCTGGTTGGCATCCCACCTTTCTTCTTCAACAATTATCGGTTAGTTTCGGCTGATCCTAAGTTTTTGCTTCTTCACATGATGTTTGCTATTCTTAGAATGTAATTTTATTTTTCTTTGCTTGCTGTTTGAATAGAATACCAAGATCTGAAATTATTAAATATTAGAGAGTCTTCACATAGTTGCATAATTATTCGACTACTCATTGATCTTCACTTATATCTTTCGGAGTAGTTTGTCATTTGCTCTAGTGCTTCACCTATATCTTTTAGAGCATGGTGGTAGTTTTATTTTGAAGAAATAGATGAACTCTCATGCTTCACTTAGATTATTTTGAGAGTCTTAATAGCATGGTAATTTGCTTAAAATCCTAATATGCTAGGTATTCAAGAATAATAAAACTTTCTTATGAGTGTGTTGAATACTAAGAGAAGTTTGATGCTTGATGATTGTTTTGAGATATGGAGGTAATAATATCAAAGTCGTGCTAGTTGAGTAGTTGTGAAATTGAGAAATGCTTGTGTTGAAGTTTGCAAGTCCCGTAGCATGCACGTATGGTAAACATTATGTAACAAGTTTGAAACATGAGGTGTTATTTGATTGTCCTCCTTATGAGTGGCGGTCGGGGACGAGCGATGGTCTTTTCCTACCAATCTATACCCCGGAGCATGCGCGAGTGCCGAGGTTTTTGATGACTTGTAGATTTTTGCAATAAGTATGTGAGTTCTTTATGACTAATGTTGAGTCCATGTATTATACGCACTCTCACCCTTCCATCCTTGCTAGCCTCTTCGGTACCGTGCATTGCCCTTTCTCACATTGAGAGTTGGCGCAAACTTCGCCGGTGCATCCAAACCCCGTGATATGATATGCTCTATCACACATAAACCTCCTTATATCTTCCTCAAAACAGCCATCATACCTACCTATTATGGCATTTCCATAGCCATTCCGAGATATATTGCCATGCAACTTTCCATCATTCCGTTCATCATGACACATTCATCATTGTCATATGCTTTGCATGATCATGTAGTTGACATCGTATTTGTGGCAAAGCCACCGTTCATAATTTTCATACATGTCACTCTTGATTCATTGCATATCCCGGTACACCGCCGGAGGCATTCATATAGAGTCATCTTTGTTCTAGTATCGAGTTGTATCATTGAGTTGTAAATAAATAGAAGTGTGATGATCATCATTCAATAGAGCATTGTCCCAAAGAAAAAAAGAGAAAGGCCATAAAAAAGGCCAAATAAAAAAATAAAGGCCAAAAAAAAGAAAGGCCAAATAAAAAAAATAAAAAAATAAAAGGGACAATGCTACTATCCTTTTTCCACACTTGTGCTTCAAAGTAGCACCATGATCTTTATGATAGAGAGTCTCTTGTTCTGTCACTTTCATATACTAGTGGGAATTTTTCATTATAGAACTTGGCTTATATATTCCAACAATGGGCCTCCTCAAGTGCCCTAGGTCTTCGTGAGCAAGCAAGTTGGATGCACACCCACAAGTTTCTTTTGTTGAGCTTTCATACATTTATAGCTCTAGTGCATCCGTTGCATGGCAATCCCTACTCCTTGCATTAACATCAGTCGGTGGGCATCTCCATAGCCCATTGATTAGCCTCGTTGATGTTAGACTTTCTCTTTTTTGTCTTCTCCACATAACCCCCTCATTATTCTATTCCACCCATAGTGCTATATCCATGGCTCACGCTCACGTATTGCGTGAAGGTTTATAAGTTTGAGATTACTAAAGTATGAAACAATTGCTTGGCTTGTCATCGGGGTTGTGCATGATGAGAGCATTCTTGTGTGACGAAAATGGAGCATGACAAAACTATATGATTTTGTAGGGATGAACTTTCTTTGGCCATTTATTTTGAGAAGACATAATTGCTTAGTTAGTATGCTTGAAGTATTATTAGTTTTATGTCAATATGAACTTTTGTCTTGAATCTTTCGGATCTGAATATTCATATCACAAGTAAGAAGAATTACAATGAAATTCTGCCAACTAGCATTCCACATCAAAAATTATCTTTTTTATCATTTACCTACTCGAGGACGAGCAGGAATTAAGCTTGGGGATGCTTGATACGTCTCCAATGTATCTATAATTTTTGATTGCTCCATGCTATATTATCTACTGTTTTGGGCAATATTAGGCTTTATTTTCCACTTTTATATTACTTTTGGGACTAACCTATTAACCGGAGGCCCAACCCAGATTTGCTGTTTTTTTGCCTATTTCAGTGTTTCAAAGAAAAGGAATATCAAACGAAGTCGAAACGGAATGAAATCAACTGGAGAAGTTATTTTTGGAAGGAAAGCAACCCAGGGAACTTGGAGTGCACGTCAGGGGAGACACGGGCTGCCCACGAGGGTGGCGGGCGCGCCCACTGTCGTGGTTCTAAGCCTGACAGTAGAGTGGGGGTAGGTATGGAGAGGCAAGGTCCTAGCTATGGAGAGGTTGTAAACACAGGGGATGTACGAGTTCAGGCCCTTCTCGGAGGAAGTAAAAGCCCTATGTCTCGGAGCCCAGAGGCGGTCGAGTGGATTATATGTATATGAGTTACAGGGTGCCGAGCCCCCCTACCTGTGGAGGGGGGTGGCTTATATAGAGTGCGCCAGGACCCCAGTCAGCCCACGTAGGAGAGGGTTTAAGGTGAGTTAAGTCTGGGGCGTTACTGGTAACGCCCCACATAAAGTGTCTTTACTATCATAAAGTCTACTTAATTACAGGCCGTTGCAGTGCAGAGTGCCTCTTGACCTTCTGGTGGTCGAGTGAGTCTTCGTGGTCGAGTCCTTCAAGTCAGTCGAGTGAGTCCCTCGTTGGTCGACTGGAAGGTGACCTCTTCTAAGGGTGTCTTTGGGCAGGGTACTTAGATCAGGTCAGTGACCCTACCCTAGGTACATGACCCCATCATTAGCCCCCAAATGGATTGAGGCTTCGAGTGAGGAAGGAGTTGATGTTGTTTCCGATTAACTTTTGCACACTGGTCGTGCGTTGTCCTGGACCAAAGAATCTCTTCGTTGATAGTGACCAACTTGTCTTCGGTCGACTCGATCCATTCTCTTCTTTCGTCGAGTGATCTTTTGGGCTTTGACGATTTTCGAGCGACGGATCGCAGGAAATCCCGCGTCTGACAGACCGGTCTGCCGTTCGCGGATTCTGCGGGATGCGAAATTTGGGGAAGCGCGCGAAACGGAGCGGACCGCGGCGTTCGGATGGGACGGGATATAGACGCCTCGATCCCCGCGCTGCTTTCTTCGCCACGTATCCCGCCTGCATAACTGTTCCTGGATATGATTAGATCAACGGGCCCACCTGTCATCCACTCGGAAGGGACCTTATAAATGCGCCCGGCGAGGGTTTTTTGTACAGTGCCTCAGCATTCTCTTTCTCTGCTCCCTTCGTCTCCGCCCGACGCGCTCGCTCTCGCCTCCGCCCAACCTCTCCTCGCGCGTCTCGCCGGCAACCATGGCCAAGGAGAAGACGGCGGCGCTGGAACGCGCGAAGAAGGCGTCGGCGACGGAGAAGGCGAAGAGGAGATCCACCAGCCGCGGCGGGTCTTCATCTAGATCCCGCCTGCCGAAGGGCTGGGTCCAAGGAGATTGGATCCAGTCGACCATCACAGAGAAAGATCTCCTCGACATGGCCAACGAGGGCTTGATCCCCCATGGAGCTGCGAGGCTTCCGGGGAAGGAGTGGCAGCCCCAGCCAGAAGAGGGTGAGTGCGTGCTCTTGGCCACCCATGTTGATCGTGGATTTTCTTTGCCGCCGAGTATTTTCTTCCGTGGTTTCTTGAACTTCTTTGGAGCGCAGCTCCACCACTTTACCCCAAATTCTATCGCCTATCTTGCCGCGTTCGTGTCCATGTGTGAGGGTTTTCTGGGCTGTCGACCGCACTGGGGCTTGTTCAAGCATATATTCACGTGTCGCTCTCAGACCGTGAAGAAGGCGAGCCCAGGCGACGAAAGAACCCGAGTCATCCAAATGTGTGGGGGCCTGGGGATCCAGGTGAGGAATAAGAGCACCTTCCCAGCCATGACTTTTCCCGAGTCAGTCAGAGGCTGGCAGTCGACCTGGTTCTACTGCCAGGATCAGTCGACGCCGGGGCAGTCGAGTGGACTCCCTCAGTTTACCATGGACCGAGTGAACAAGCCCTCCTCTCTGAAGTTGATTCCGGAGGAGAAATCTGACGTGAAGATGTTGATGGAGCGCGTGGTACAGTTGGTTCGGGAGGGAGTGACGGGCATGGATCTCCTGGAGGTTTTCCTTAGGCGTCGTATCCAGCCCCTTCAGTTCCGGAGCCACTGCATGTGGTTGTACTGTGGGACTGAAGACGAGACTCGAGTCCATCCAGAAGCAGTCGACGATGTCACTCTGGAAAGATGGATGGCCGCCGTTACCGGAAACAAGGATAACCCACGCGGAGCCAGAAGGATTCCTCCACTCGACCACAACAGTGATCCAAACAAGGTATGCCTGCTCTGCTCTCCACTGTGTTCTTGTCATATTCATTTCTGTTTATTCTGCCAATTGGTCGATTGATCCTTGTCTTGATGTCTATCAGGCCCTCACCGAGCTGTACTCGATGCCCAATGGAGCACAGGCTCCGACTGAGGAGGGTGAGGCGAGTGGGGGCGAGAGCCAGGAGGAGGAGGAATGGGACTCAGACGTTGCTGAGGATGATGATGACGATGACGACGATGACGGTGATGAAGATGACGCTGAAGACGAGGAAGAAGAGGAGGAGGGGGTCATACCACCGCGCTCAGAAAGGCGGTCAAAGCTTGTCCACGACCCTTCGACTGAACGTGGCAAGGGGGTTGCAACCGTTGCACAGTCGACCAAGCGCCCTCGGACCACCTCTCCGGCGCCGACTGAAAAGGCGCCGAAGCAGCCCCGGGCGGCTCCGTCGAAGCCGACCAAGCTCCTGTCGAAGATGAAGGTGTCCATCCCCACCATATCAGGGTAATCATGCTGCTTAAGTCTTCTTATTTTGTGTGAACTTTGTCTCTGGTTGACGCTGAAGTTAGTCGACTGATTCTTTGGAGTTGCAGTGCTGCTACTTCTGAGACCTCAGCCCGGGCTGATGACCATGAGATGGAGGACGCAGCAACCTCAAAACCAGGTACTATATTCTTAACGCCGTTTTTAGTCGACTGACTCATGATCTCTAATCCTGATTCTTCTTTGTAGCTCCACCCAATGTTGTTATCACTCTCCCTGATGATGAGGAGGATGAGGAACCGCTGAAGCGCAGAAAGAGTAGGAAAGCGTCTGCCAGCAGGGTGCCCCAGGATGTGATGGTGCCTGAGACTCTGATTGCGGAGGAAGAGAATACCACTCGACACACTGTGTCCTTCGTAGATCCACTGACGAGTGCTCAGCAGCCCTCCCTCTTCACGACGCACCACGTCCCAGAGGACCAAGCTGGCGCCGCGAAGGAGGCGATACGCCAGGCAGGGATCATGATGGAGCAGTTAAGGACCATCCGGGATGCGAGCCAGGCAGCTTACGACGCCAGTTCTGCCCTTCAAAGCAATGTTCAGGTCAGTCGACCACCGCCTGTTCTGTTAGGATATGCTATCAAAAACTTTTCTTTCTAGAATTTACAGTAGTCACCCATTGGGTGTGTCGATTCAGACTCCGTGTTAGCGGGAGCACGCTGAGTGCACCCGCTGGGTGTAGTCCCCAAGGCTAAGGTCGACTGCTGGCAGTCGGCCTTAGGCTTTATAACTTCAGGCTTTCCGTCATTCGACTATGTCGAATGGATTTCACAAACTGGTCGACTGGTCGACTCTGTCTTCAATAGGATTAGTGGGGGCACGCTGAGTGCACCCACTGGGTGTAGTCTCCAAGGCTAAGGTCGACTGCTGGCAGTCGGCTTTAGGTTTTATAATTTCAGTCTTTGCGTCATTCGACTATGTCGAATGGATTTCGCAAACCGGTGGGGGCACGCTGAGTGCACCCACTGGGTGTAGTCCCCGAGACTGTGGTCGACTGCTTGCAGTCGATTACAGTCTTAAAGAATACATCTCTCTCTTTTTTTTTTAGGTCGACTGGTCGACTCTATCTTCGATAGGATTAGTGGGGGCACGCTGAGTGCACCCACTGGGTGTAGTCCCCGAGACTACGGTCGAATGCTTGTATTCGGCTGTAGTCTTAGAAACGTGTGATTTTTCCTTTTTCACTCGGAAGTGAATTATATTTGACATTTAGTCGATTGGTTCTTCGCAGAACTCCTGTGATCTTGTGGCTCGCTACTCTGAGCTAGAAAACAAGCACGTTCAGCTCGAGCTGAATTTGAAGCTGGTTCAGGAGAAACTGACGAAGGCAAAGGAGGAGACCGAAGGTATGTTTGGTGAGACCTTGACGACTGATCTTCCCCTTCGTTTGTTTCAAAATCTGATCTTGCTGTAACTTGCAGGTAAGGTAAGGGAGGCCCAACAGAAGAAAGACCTTGAATTAGCTGAGAAGATCAAGCTCGCTGACGAGAAGCTAGCTTCAGTCACCAAGCTTGAACAAGACAATACCAATCTGAAAGCTGCTCTTGGGATTGCCAACAAGGAAGTCAGTCGACTGAAAACTGATAAAGCTGCCCTGACCGACCAAGTCAGTAAGTTGACTGGGAAGACAAATGATCTGGAGGCCTTCCTAAGTGGTCTTGCCAAGAAGCTGTTTCTTATGCTTGAAGGTAAACCTCTATGCTAGGCAATTATTTCCAATCGTGGTTTTTCCATTCGACCATCACCTTGACTCGGTGATCGTCCTTGCAGAATTTTGTCAAAACTTTGAAGAAGAAACTAGCCGGCTGGAACCAAACCTCGACCCCGTCAATTCTCCGGTGAACGACGAAGTTGCCATGAATGTTTTCCGACTGGAGTCCCGTGTTGCAGCTGCCGTGGACTATCTTGCAAGGCTGAAGGTCGCCACATCTCGCATCGACTCGACGCTCTGGCCCGGGGAGACACTTCAGAATGACCTTGAGTCGCTGATGGCTCGCTTGAACACGATCCCTGGTCGAGTGCAGGAGTGGAAGAAGTCCTCGGCTCGGTGCGGTGCAGATGTTGCTCTGTGTCTGGCCCGAGTCCACTGCAAAGATGCGCGAGAAGAGAAGCTGGCGGCCCTCCGGGTGGCCAACACCAAGAAACACGACTTCAGGTCCTTTATGGAAACTTTCCTTGCGGCTGCCACTCGGATCGCAGACGGAATTGATCTTGATGAGTTTGTTGCACCTTCCAGCCCTCCGCAGGAGGGGTAAAAAACTTCTTCTAAGCTCGACGCTTTAAATTTGCCTCAGTATGCCGAGTGGAATTGTAACCGATAAACCTTAACGGGCTTAGCGCCTGAGCACTTTCGGTTCCTTTAGATATCGATTCGAACTTGAATTTGGTGCTTGAATATGATTGCTTTTGGCTCGAAATGTCTTTTGCAGGTTCAAAGCAGGGCGCCTTTATTGCAATCGACTTATTCCTTAGTCCACTTAGGCGAGCACTGGGCTGCGGCTAAGCCTCCGAGTGGAAGTCTGGCTTATCACTCGGTAGGATTTTTATAACTTAGGCGAGTACTTGGACCGCAGCTAAGCCCCCGAGTGAGAGGTTTGCTCTTCACTCAGTAGGATTTTGATAACTTAGGCTAGCACTGGGCTGCAGCTAAGCCCCCGAGTGAGAGGTTTGCTCTTCACTCGGAAGGATTTTGATAACTTAGGCTAGCACTGGGCTGCAGCTAAGCCTCCGAGTGAGAGGTTTGCTCTTCACTCGGTAGGATTTTTATAACTTAGGCGAGTACTTGGACTGCAGCTAAGCCTCCGAGTGGAAGTCTGGCTTACCACCCGGCAGGATTTTTATAACTTAGGCGAGTACTTGGACTGCAGCTAAGCCTCCGAGTGGAAGTTTGGCTTACCACTCGATAGGATTTTTTATTACTTAGGCGAGTACTTGGACTGCAGCTAAGCCTCCGAGTGAGAGGTTTGCTCTTCACTCGGTAGGATTTTTGATTACTTAGGCGAGTACTTGGACTGCAGCTAAGCCCCCGAGTGAGAGGTTTGCTCTTCACTCGGTAGGATTTTTGATTACTTAGGCGAG
This sequence comes from Triticum aestivum, assembly GCF_018294505.1. Taxonomy (NCBI): domain Eukaryota; kingdom Viridiplantae; phylum Streptophyta; class Magnoliopsida; order Poales; family Poaceae; genus Triticum; species Triticum aestivum. The sequence continues at coordinate 375,243,681 of NC_057800.1, read as the reverse complement.
TACTTGGACTGCAGCTAAGCCCCTGAGTGAGAGGTTTGCTCTTCACTCGGTAGGATTTTTGATTACTTAGGCGAGTACTTGGACTGCAGCTAAGCCTCCGAGTGAGAGGTTTGCTCTTCACTCTGTAGGATTTTGATAACTTAGGCTAGCACTGGGCTGCAGCTAAGCCCCCGAGTGAGAGGTTTGCTCTTCACTCGGTAGGATTTTTGATTACTTAGGCGAGTACTTGGACTGTAGCTAAGCCCCCGAGTGAGAGGTTTGCTCTTCACTCGGTAGGATTTTTATAACTTAGGCGAAACGGATTCGCAGCTAAGCCTCCGAGTGGGAGTCTGGCTCACCACTCGGTAGGATTTTTTACAAACTTAGGCGGAACGGATTCGCGGCTAAGTCACCCACTGAGGGGAAATTTTATTAGACAAAATGAAAAGTGACAAAAATTATGGAGGAACTATGACACTATTATTTTGAGGTCCATGAACTACACGAGTACTTTATTGCAACTCATCCGAGTGATAAAACTTAAGTGTAAAATGGGCGGAGTAGTTCCGCGTTCCAAGCTCGGGGCTCGTCGATATTATGCTCGACGTTGTAAAGACGGTACGCCCCGTTGTGGAGAACCTTGGTGACGATGAAGGGACCTTCCCAAGAAGGAGCAAGCTTGTGTGGTTTGTGCTGATCCACTCGGAGAACCAAATGTCCTTCCTGGAAGGCTCGACCTCTCACATTTCTGGCGTGGAAACGACGCAAATCTTGTTGGTAGATGGTCGACCGAATCAGAGCCATCTCCCTTTCTTCCTCTAAAAGGTCGACTGCGTCCTGCCGTGCTTGTTCAGCTTCTGCTTCGTTGTAGATTTCAACTCGAGGAGCATTGTGGAGAAGATCACTCGGCAAGACTGCTTCAGCTCCGTAGACCAAGAAGAATGGAGTTCTTCCGGTCGACCGATTAGGTGTGGTCCGTAGTCCCCAAAGCACTGAGGGAAGTTCGTCGACCCAAGCTCCAGCTGCATGCTTGAGATCACGCATCAGTCGGGGTTTCAATCCCTTGAGAATCAGGCCATTGGCTCGCTCTGCTTGTCCATTCGACTGCGGATGGGCGACTGAAGCGTAGTCGACCCGTGTGCCTTGAGAGTTACAGAAATCTCTGAATTCCTCCGAGTCAAAGTTCGACCCATTATCCGTAATGATGCTGTGCGGGACTCCATATCTGAATATTAGTTCCCTGATGAAACTAACAGCAGTACCGGCGTCAAGGTTCTTGATTGGTTTAGCCTCAATCCACTTGGTGAACTTGTCGACTGCCACCAGTACATGCGTGAAGCCACTTCGCCCTGTTCTCAAAGGACCGACCATGTCCAACCCCCATACTGCGAAAGGCCAGACGAGTGGAATGGTCTTCAGGGCTGATGCAGGCTTGTGCGACATATTCGAGTAAAACTGACATCCCTCGCACTTATCCACTATCTCCTTTGCCATCTCATTCGCCTTTGGCCAGTAAAATCCGGCTCGGTATGCTTTGGCCACGATGGTCCGAGAGGACGCGTGATGACCACAAGTCCCCGAGTGAATATCATTAAGGATGATTCGACCTTCTTCCGGCGTTATGCACTTCTGACCGACTCCAGTCGCGCTTTCTCTGTATAACTGTCCTTTGATTACGGTAAAGGCCTTAGATCGGCGGACGATCTGTCGAGCCTCTTCCTCATCCTCTGGGAGCTCTTTTCTCAGGATATACGCGATATATGGAACCGTCCAATCGGGAATGACCACCAAGATCTCCATGACCAAGTCGACCACTGCTGGGACTTCAACCTCAGTCGGATCTGTGGCACTCTTGGGCTGTGGAGCTTCTTCGGTGAAAGGATCTTCTTTGACTGACAGAGTGTGTATATGCTCCAAGAACACACCACTCGGAATGGCTTCTCTCTTGGATCCTATCTTTGCTAGATCGTCAGCTGCTTGATTTTTCAGTCGGGGTATATGATGGAGCTCCAACCCCTCGAACTTCTTTTCCAGCTTCCTCACTGCACTGCAGTATCCAGTCATGGCTGGGCTTCTCACGTCCCACTCCTTCATCACTTGGTTGACCACTAAATCCGAGTCGCCATAGACCATCAGGCGACGGACGCCGAGTGAAATGGCCATGCGCAACCCATATAAGAGGGCCTCATATTCTGCCTCATTGTTGGAGGAATCGAAGTGAATCTGGAGCACATATCTGAGCTTATCTCCTCTGGGGGAAACTAGGACGACCCCAGCACCGAACCATTCAACATCTTAGAGCCATCAAAGAACATGGTCTAATGCTCCGAGTGAACTTCAGTCGGCTGCTGCTGTTCAATCCACTCGGCGAGGAAATCTGCTATTGCCTGGGACTTAATGGCTTTCTTTGCCTCAAACTTGATATCAAGGGGAAGAAGTTCAATCGCCCATTTGGCCACTCGACCAGTTGCATCTCTGTTGTGCAAAATCTCTGATAGTGGAGCGTCGCTGACGATTGTGATGGAATGATCAGAGAAATAATGAGCAACCTTCTGATAATGAGGATATCTCTGCTTGGATGGAGTCAAGACTTCAGACAAATAATACACTGGGCACTGAACTTTGAGAGCTTTTCCTTCTTCTTCCCGCTCGACCGTAAGCACAGTACTGACGACTTGTCCTGTGGCTGCGATATAGAGCAACAGAGGCTCTTTGCTGATTGGAGCAGCAAGCACCGGCTGGGTGGAGAGCAGAGCTTTTAGCTCGGCAAACGCTGCATCAGCTTCTGGAGTCCACTCGAACTTGTCTGTCTTCTTCATCAGTCGGTAAAGAGGCAATGCCTTTTCACCGAGTCGTGAGATGAATCGACTTAATGCGGCCAAGCATCCAGTAAGCTTCTGGACATCGTGCACTCGCACAGGGCGTTTCATTCGGAGAATAGTGCCGATCTTCTCTGGATTAGCATCGATTCCTCGTTCGGAAACGAGAAAACCGAGTAACTTGCCACCAGGAACTCCAAATGTGCACTTTGATGGATTGAGCTTGATATCATACCTTCTGAGGTTGGCAAATGTTTCGGCGAGATCAGCGAGCAGGTCGGAACCTTTTCGTGACTTGACAACGATATCATCCATATATGCTTCCACATTCCGACTGATTTGAGTGAGTAGACACTTCTGAATCATTCGCATAAATGTGGCTCCGGCATTCTTGAGGCCGAATGGCATGGTGATATAGCAGAAGCACCCGAATGGAGTGATGAAAGCTGTTTTTATCTCGTCGGGTCCGTACAGACGGATCTGGTGGTACCCGGAGTAGGCGTCTAGAAAAGACAGTCTCTCGCATCCCGCGGTCGAGTCAACAATTTGATCTATGCGAGGGAGAGGAAAATGATCTTTCGGGCAGGCCCGGTTGATGTGCTTGAAATCAATGCACATTCGGAGCGATTTGTCCTTCTTAGGAACCATGACGACATTAGCGAGCCACTCGGAGTGGTATATCTCTCGGATAAATCCTGCCGCCAACAGTCGAGCCACTTCCTCACCAATGGCTTTTCTCTTCTGGACGGCGGACCGCCGAAGATGCTCTTTGACTGGTTTTGCAGATGAGTCGACTCTTAGGCGATGCTCAGCCAGTCCCCTGGGAACACCTGGCATGTCAGCGGGCTTCCATGCAAAAATGTCCCAGTTCTCACGGAGGAACTGGATGAGCGCTTCTTCCTATTTCGGGTCGAGTGTTGTGGAGATGTGGGTCGGAGCTGCATCGGGGTCGGTCGGGTGAATGTGAACAGGCTTCATCTCACCGGACGACTGAAATGCAGACTCTGTGGCGGGTTTCTTGGATCGCAGCAAATCACTCGGATCTGCATTTTGCTTGTATTCTTCGAATTCGACCGCCGTCACCTAGGAATCGGCAATCTTTGAGCCCTTCTGAAAGCACTCTTCTGCCTTTTTCCGATCACCGGTGACAGTGATCACTCCCTTGGGGCCGGGCATCTTCAATTTAAGGTACACGTAACATGGTCGAGCCATGAACCGTGCGTAAGCTGGTCTCCCCAAAATGGCATGATATGCACTCTGAAAATCCACGACCTCAAATGTCAACTTTTCTTTGCGAAAATGTTTCGAATCACCAAACACCACATCCAGAGCTATTTGGCCGAGTGACTCGGCTTTCTTCCCTGGTATAACTCCATGAAAGCTCATGTTACTGGTGCTCAGTCGGGACATCGGAATGCCCATTCCTTTCAGTGTGTCTGCATACAACAAATTCAGCCCGCTTCCACCGTCCATCAGCACTTTTGTCAGTCGAGTGCCTTCAACAACTGGATCGACCACCAAAGCTTGCCTCCCAGGGGTGGCAATATGTGTCGGGTGATCAGATTGGTCGAATGTGATGGGTATTTGGGACCATTTCAGATAATTTGCTTTTGCTGGGGCAACCATGTTCACTTCTCGGTTAATGACTTTCAATCGACTCTTGCTTTCCACATCTGCAAAGATCATCAGAGTGGAGTTGATATGCGGATATCCTTCCTCACTGTCCTCCTTGTCTTCAGCCTTGTCCGACTCCTTCTCCTTGTCCTTAGACTGTTTTCCCTGAAACTGCTGGATCAGGAGTCGACATTGGCGAGTGGTGTGCTTCGGGTAGATGATATTCCCCTCTTCGTCTTTCTTCGTGTGGATGTGACATGGCATATCCATTACGTCATTCCCTTCTTTATCCTTTACCTTCTTAGGGTTCCAGGATCCTTTTGGTTTCCCTTTAAACTTTCCCTGAGTCACGGCCAGGGCCTCTCCAGGAGCTGCCGGTTCAGCCTTCCGCTTCTGTTTCCGACTGGTGTTTCCTTTTTCCGACTGACTCGGCTTGTGCTTGCCGCTTCGGAGTCGGTCTTCTTCTTCGCCGTTGGCGTACTTGGTAGCAATCTCCATCATCCGACTCAAGGTCATGTCACTGGTTCGACCAAACTTCAAACTCAATTCTCTGTTCTTGACGCCATCTTTGAAGGCGCAGACTGCCTGATGATCAGACACATTCTCCACAGTGTGGTGCAAAGTGATCCATCTCTGAATATACTCTCTGAGAGTCTCATTGGTCTTCTGCACGCAGACTTGCAACTCTGTCAGTCCAGCTGGTCGCTTGCAAGTTCCTTCAAACGTTCTGATGAACACTCGGGACAGATCTTCCCAAGTGTAAATGCTGCTAGGAGGTAATTGAGTCAACCATGCCCTGGCAGAACCTTCCAGCATGAGGGGCAAATGCTTCATGGCCACCTCGTCGTTCCCACCACCAATCTGAACTGCCACTCGGTAGTCCTCAAGCCAAGTTTCAGGCTTAGACTCACCAGTGAACTTGCTGACTCCTGTTGCCAGCCTGAAATTGGGAGGGATAACTGCGGCTCTGATAGCTCTGCTGAAACATTCAGGACCAGAAACATGCACTCGACTGCTTGTGGGCGCATCTCTGTCGAGTCCGCCTCGATGGGCTCTGTTCCGGTCGACCAAACCTTGCACGATAATGGATCGCGCGTCGAAGCCTGATTCTCTGGGGTCGACTGGAACTCTTTGCCCCGTACTGAACTGACGTCTGTCATCTTGCTGCCGAGGAGCGTAAGACCCACCCCTCGGAGGGGAATTGGGCACTCGACGCCTATCATCTCGGTCGAGTCGGTCACCATATTGGTCTCGCCGATTCTCGCGCCCTTCACGCCGCGGAGGCGATCTGGGACTGTGAGCCGACTGAACCGTATTCGCAGCGACGGATCGACTGTGAATTCTGTTGCGCGACTGCGACACGGCCGAATTCTGGTCTCCTGCCGCCCGGAGCAGATCCCTGATCTGCATCAAGCCTCTGCCAGCTTCCGACTGAGAGGGCTGGATGGACTCTGCTATACGAGTCGCAGCTGTCACACCCTAGCTAGTCATGCATTAGAGTGTTGCATCATGTTTACTCTTTCATCAGAAACTTGAAATGGGGATGACAGAACCCCCAGTCCCCTCTGAAACCAACTAGGGTTACTAAAATAATTTTTCAATGAACCTGAAATGCCCTTCTAAAATGCCCATCATTTTTGTCTTGGTTCAGAACCTCTGCCAAAAGTGGTGCACATTTTCCTAGGCCATCCTAGGGTTTTTGAATTAAATCATAAATATTTGAATTTGGGCATTTAAAATAATATAAAATATTTAAATGCTCAAATATCTCCAAACTAAAATGTTTCATGTTGGAAATAATCCAACTATGGGCCAGGAATAGTTTGGTGATTTTTGAAGTTGCCTAGGTATTTTATTTAATTCAACAAAGTTGCAGATATATTAAATAAAAACAGAAATAGAAAAAAAGGGGGAAAACTTACCTGGGCTCCTCCCTGTGCGGCCCAGCCAGCTGGCCGGCCCAGCAAGCCAGCCCAGCCCACCACCGCCGTCGTCCTCCTGGCGCCAGTCGGCCAGGCGTGTGGCCGGCGCGCGCGCACGGCCGGAGCGCCACGCCACCAGCTCGTCTGCCTGCCTCCCTCGCCAGCGCGACGCGCTTCTTCTCGGTGCCGCCCCGATCCCCTGACCTTATCCCTCTCTCTCTCCCGTGCTGCTCCCTCCCTCTCTCTCACGGCCGAACACCACCGTCGCCGCCGTTCGCCATAGCCACCGTCTCCGACCACCCCTCGCTCCCCCGACTAGCTCAGGAGCTCCGCCTCGACTCCCTCTTCCTCCCCACCGCTCCACGGGTCTCCGGAAGCCCTGCATCGCCGCCACGTCTCCGTTCCCCTCTTCGGGCTCCGACCACCGTCGCCGTCAAATTCGTCGTCTCCGGCGCGTCCCCGAGCCCGCTTCGACGCCCACTACAACCGCGGTGAGCCCCCGAGTCGTTTCCCCCTTCTCCCCTGGTCTCTCCCGACCTCTAGGCCCTAGCCCCACCTCGGCCGAGAGCTCCACGCCGCCGACGATGTCGCCGTCGTGGCCACGGTCGCCGTAGCGCCCAACCGAGCACACCATCGTGCTCCACACCTCACTAGGAGCACGTAGCACGCACCAACACCTCCCCTAACGCCCTGCAACGCCGTTTCCAACCGCACCCGAACTCCGGCCGCCGCAGCCGAGCTCGCCGTCGTCAACTCCGGCCACCCCGAGCCCAACCACCACCACCAATAGTCGCGGCTCAACCTCAGCAACACGTAGATGCCTTCCGCCGTCCATTTGGTTGCCGGAATGGCAAAAAGCACTTTCGCCGCCGTCTCGGACCTCGCCGGCGTCATGTCGCCGGTGGGGTTTGACTTGTCCGACCTGGGGTTTGACCCCCCAGGGTCACTAACGCGTGGGCCCTGTCGGCCAGGTGGTTAGGTTAGCGCTAACTACTGTTAGTCAACCCCCCCTGACACTGACAGTGGGCCCCAGCGCCACTAATCCCTAATTAGGATTAAATTAAACCTGTTAAACCCCCCTGTCACTGACGTGTGGCCCCCACACATCAGGTTTGACTTCAGCCAGCCGCAGTTGACCACTGACGTCATGCTGACGTCAGGCTGACGCAGTAATTGATTTTCTGGTTTTAAATTAAATCAGGAAATTCCAGAATATTATTTAAACTTCAAAAATTCATAACTTTTATTCTGTGACTCCAAATTGGACAAATTATATATGAAAAATGATCAGAAAAATCCAATCTATCCATCTGTACTATTTTCATGCATGATCAAACAAGTTAAATTGATGTTTTAAGCAGAACAAGGAAAAGCACTTAAAGAGGCCATGTTTGAGTTTGAAATTTGAATCTTTGATTCAAATTTGTTCAAACCCTTCTGGTTTTAGTTGCATTAGCCCAACACACTCATATTGCCATGTTTCATGCATGCATCATATTGTTGCACATTGTTTGGTGATGCTTGTGTATCGATGCCCTTTGCGACAGGTTCTGCCCCCGAGGAGTACCGTGATTACCCTAACGAAGAACCGTATCAGTGCATCGAACCATCAGGCAAGCAACCAACCATTTGATCATATCGATACAATCCCATGTTCTCGCTCCTGCTCTCTTTTACTGCATTAAGACAACGCGTTTCAAACTGCTGTGTGCCACGGTAGTTGAACCCATTTCCTCTGCATGACCTGTCATTGCCACAGTAACTAGATGAAACCCACTAGCATGTGTAGGAGTTGATTGAGCCATGTGTATGTGTTGTTCCTACCTTGCTATGCCTGCTATGCTTAGAGTCGTGTCAGGTCTGGTTCATCTGGGTGATGGGCTAGAGTGAAATGTTATGTCGGTAATGAGAGTGGTGTGGTGAACACGATTTGGTAAAGGTATCGATGAGAGGCCATGTAGGAGTACATGGTGGGTTGTTTCATTGAAGCCGACCTTAAGCACTGAGATCTGTATGTGTGATTTAAGAATCAGCTACTACCATGCATTGGGCCCGAAACCAATGGACCCTCTCGGCTTCTTATTCACCCTAGTTCTCCGTCCAGGAGTTGCAAGTAGTTTCTGGTGTTTGTAGCCTACTGGAGGCCGTGGACAGCGCTGACCGTAGGGGTGGGCTGTGATGCGGTAGGTACGTGGCCGGGTGTACCGAATACCCGTTAGGTATCTCGGGAACCCTGTTCACATCGTTCGGGGCCGTATGGGAAACCTCGGCCGGACTCCCTGCGGATGGAACCTGAATAGGCGATAAACCTGGACTGGAGGCTTAGGTGATTAGGTAGGTCGTGGCCGACACCCACGTTGGGCTTCCGCTTGAAGGTTGCCGAGTACATGTCGTGTAAACGACGGTAAGTGGTGAGAGCGTGTATGAAGAAGTACACCCCTGCAGGGTTAACATGATCTATTCGAATAGCCGCGTCCGCGGTAAAGGACTACTTGGTTGCCTATACAGTTCATAGACAAGTAAATGGAAACTACTAAAAGCCTCAAGATAAGTGTGAGTGCCGAGGATGGCTCTTCCGTAGGAAGACGGAGGTGGATCCTCGGTAGTGTATTGAAGTGGTGAGTAGTGGACTCGTGTGCGCAAAACCATTTCAAGTTGGAGTATCGTAGGATAGTCTAGCCAAGAGTCAAAGCTGGCTTGCTGCAATAACTCCACCAACCCTTCTTGATACTATGCATGTATGTAGGATCTGATGTAAGTCTTGCTGAGTACCTTTGTACTCATGTTGCTATAATCTACATTTTTACAGAAGACGCTGCAACCCCTTCTGATGGGTTCTATGTAGACGTTGACATCAACGAGTAGGCTAAAGACCCAGGTGGTGACCCTGAGCTTGTGATGGACCACGTAGTATAGCTAGGCTTTCCAAGCCTCTTTTATTTTACTAGTTGTCTGTACTCAGACAAGTTACTTCCGCTGCTGGCTTGTATGACTGTATGACTTGTATGTTGGGTCGTGAGACCCGTACCTTTGTGTATGTTATGTATGGCTCCCTGAGCCTTAAATAAAGTACTTGTGTCATAGAGTCATGTTGTGATGCTTCGTTGTATTTGCACATATCGAGCATATTGTGTGTATGATTGAAATGCTTGGTATGTGTGGGATCTGACTATCTAGTTGTTTATCTTTAGTAGCCTCTCTTACCGGGAAATGTCTCCTAGTGTTACCGCTGAGCCATGGTAGCTTGCTACTGCTCTGGAACACTTAGGCTGGCCGGCATGTGTCCTTCTTCGTTCCTGTGTCTGTCCCTTCGGGGAAATGTCACGCTTTGAGTACCGGAGTCCTGTTAGCCCGCTACAGCCCGGTTTACCGGAGTCCTGCTAGCCCAGTGCTACAGCCCGGACCCACTTGCTGATGACCGACACGTTCGAAGCTGGGTCATGGATGCCTGTCCCTGTAAGTCTGTGCCACTTTGGGTTTACGACTAGTCATGTCAGCCCGGGCTCCTTATCATATGGATGCTAGCGACACTATCATATACGTGAGCCAAAAGGCGCAAACGGTCCCGGGAAAAGGTAAGACGACACCCGTGGGGATACCGTGCGTGAGGCCGCAAAGTGATATGAGGTGTTACCAGCTAGATCGATGTGACATCGAGTCGGGGTCCTGACAGCGTTGGCATCAGAGCCGGACTGCCTGTAGGTTCTCCAAGCCAAACTGGTCGATGTTGAGTCTAGAAATTCTTTAGTTATATGTAGGGGAATTGTTTGTGGGATGGAACGTAAGGCTCTTTTTACTCCTCTATCTTATGACATTCTGATCTGAGTCAGTCCATTCTTCCACCGGGGGTTAAGGAATTAGGATCTGTTCTCTCTATCAGGATCACGTGTTACTAATCAGTAGTACCTTATAAGTTTGATGGATACAAGCCTAGTTCAGTTCTACTACCACATTATGTTGTTAGAATGGTTTCAGAACTTTGATATGATGATGTTGAGTGTGTACGAAATCCTTTGTCAAATGTCTCAAAATCCTTTTTGAGCATTTACAGCTGTTATGCTGCCGAAATTTTGCTAGAAATTCTAATGCCTTTGCATTATGATTGTGCTTTCAGATGGCCACTCGCGACCTCAATCAAGTGGTTCGCCTGACTCGATGCCTAGATGTACCCGGCCATACTGCTAAGTTGGTCAGGGTAATGACTGAGGCTGGATACCGCTGGTATCCTGAGTACACGGTCGAAGAGCAATTCCGAGACTTCAATCAAAGCCAGTATCTCTGCACTGTCAGGATATTTCCATCTTATCCTGGATCCACCGAGCCTCTTCACTATTCCTATGGACTCGGGGTTACTATTGAGATGGCTGTGCAGGACGCCGCCTACTCTATGATGACCATTATGCGAGTCAGATCTGGTTTATTTCGGGACTCTGATTTCCGGTATATGCCAGGATCACTTCCGGGAGCACAAGGGTATCTCCAGGCTATCTATGCTGACTCCACTCAGGAGGATTCACGGACTCGCACCACTGCTGAGATGCTCGAGGATAAGGACCGTGAAAATCGGGCCTTAAGGTTAGAGCTCTTCAATACCCGTGCTGACCACTGGGCTACTTTGACTCGGTTCGCACCGGCGGTGCAAGCTGGATATTCAGATATGCGCGATCTCTATCCTGTGAGATCTGCTCTGCCAGACGTGATGGTTTGGCGTGATGTAGGAGGCATCACCCCACCTCGCGGTCCCCGCAGGCCACCGTTTGTTGGTCCAAGGCCTCATCCTAGCCCCTATGGTCCACAAGCTCCGCGAGACCGTCTGTTTCCGGATGATCATGTTGAACTTCCAGGCTATGGAGGTGACTTCTACGAGGACTACTACGGATCGGTCTGAGTTAGTGTAGTATCACTAGTTCGCACTAGCTGTGTCATCTATCGTCCCGCGTGACTCGTGGGATATGACCTAGTTTGTACTCCTTCCGGAGGTGTAGAAAAATAATGTATAGGAGCTTGGAATGCCTCCGATGAGATGTAATCCTCTTTTCACCGTAATAGTACTTTGTTTGGTCTTGTACTAAACCCTGTATGGTGTGTATGACGATGGAATAAAGAAGCAGTTTCTGTATCTACCATGTCATACGGATGATCATCTTGCATTCCGAGTTATTCCTTACATTATGTATCCTATGTCGGAATTTTATCATTCTGACTAAATCATTGTCTTGTTTACCTAGGATGGTCAACACGCGCGCTAACCCTGCTTCCCAAGAGCAGGCCGAAGGCAGTGAAGCCAGGGATGCAAATCTGCCTCATCCTCCTTCACTAGCCGAGGTTATGATGGAAGCTGAGAGAAACAAGCGGGAGACCAACCGTTTGTTGGAGCGTATTGAACAGAATACAGCACACCATCAGAGGGCTAACGTGGTGTCACTCAGTGATTTTATCAAATTGCATCCACCCACGTTCCACCACTCCGTCGAGCCTCTCGACGCTGATGACTGGCTTCGCAGTATCTCTCACAAGCTGCGTTCCGCGCTGGTAGCGGAGGCTGACAAGGTCACCTTTGCTGCATATCATCTTGAAGGCCCCGCCAGTCTATGGTGGGAGAATTATGGAGCTATGCGCCCAGCGGGCCATGTCACCACTTGGGCTGAGTTCAGCGAGGCTTTCCGTGAACATCACATTCCGGAGGGTCTCATGGACCGTAAACGTGAAGAATTTTGCAGTTTCACCCAAGGCCGACTTTCTGTGGATGCCTATAGCAGAGAGTTTGGTAATCTCGCCCGATATGCAACTGAGGAAGTGTCTACTGACGCCAAGAAGCAAGCAAGGTTCCGTAAGGGCCTTAGTCCTGAGCTTCGCCGCGACCTCCGTCTGCATGAGTGCACATCTTTTTCGAAACTTGTCAACAAAGCCATCAGTGCTGAAACTGGTCAGACTGACTATGACGCAACACGCAAGCATGGACGTGACATGGGTTCCTCATCCGGTGCTGGTCCTCAGAAGCGCCGCGTGTGGGTACCCAACACCGCCCTGCCACCCAGGTTCACACCGAGGCCATCCTTCCAGGCGCCTCGCCCTGTTCAACAGTCTGCACCGGCCAAGCCCTATGGGGGTCCAACCAATAATGCTCCTCCACGTACCAGTTCCGTGACTTGTTTCAAGTGTGGGGAATCTGGTCACTATATGCGTGAGTGTCCCCAGACCAACCCCAATCAATCTGCTAAAGCTGTTGGCCGTGGCAAGCCGACAGGGAAGGTGTTTCATGCTAAACCGGTCACCGCTTCACGTGGCCATGTCAACTGTATCTCTGCCGAAGAAGCTCAAGAGGACCCCAACGTCGTTCTCGGTACGCTTCTTGTTAATTGCCACCCGGCATCTGTTCTTTTCGATACAGGAGCCTCTCATTCTTTTATATCCGAAAATTATGCTCGTTTGCATAACGTTGCATTCTGTGACTTGCCGTCCACTATGGAAATTTCTACCCCTGGTTCTAGATGGCAGACCTCTAGGGTAAGTTATGGAAATGAAATCCAAGTCGACAGACTTGTTTTCCTCGCATCTTTGATAGCCCTTAAATCTTCAGATATTAATATCATTCTGGGTATGGACTGGATGTCAGCTCATCATGCCCAAATTGATTGCTTCTCTAGGACTGTTCAACTCACCCATCCTTCGGGGAAGATAGTCAATGTCTTGACCCGAATAGCCAAGCGACAATTATATTCTCTTAACGCCAGCCCTTTGCCAGACCTTGAGGACGTGCCGGTAGTCCGTGACTTCCCGGATGTCTTTCCAGAGGAATTGCCAGGTGTTCCACCTGACAGGGATGTTGAGTTCGTAATCGACCTCATCCCCGGAACCGTTCCGATTGCTAGAAGACCTTATAAGATGGCACCACTAGAACTAGCCGAGCTTAAGAAGCAACTCGATGAATCCTTGAAAAAGGGTTTCATCCGCCCTAGTTCATCTCCGTGGGCTTGCCCCGTCCTGTTCGTCAAGAAGAAGGATGGTACGGACCGGATGGTTGTAGATTACCGACCTGTCAATTTGGTCACAATCAAGAACAAATATCCACTTCCCAGGATCAACGATCTGTATGATCAGCTCGCTGGATCCTCAGTCTTCTCCAAGATGGATTTGAGGTTGGGCTACCATCAAATCAAAATCAGAAACGGGGACATTCCTAAAACGGCCTTTGTTACTCGTTATGGCCAATACGAGTACACCGTCATGTCCTTCGGATTAACCAACGCTCCAGCCACCTTTTCTCGGTTAATGAACTCAATCTTCATGGAGTATTTGGATAAATTCGTCGTAGTTTATCTCGATGATATACTCATCTACTCCAAGAACGAGGAAGAACATGCCGAACATTTAAGGCTAGTGTTGAAGAAACTTCGAGAGCATCGCCTTTATGCCAAATTTTCAAAATGTGAATTCTGGCTGTCAGAAGTGACCTATCTGGGTCATGTAATATCTGGTAAAGGTATTGCTGTTAACCCTGAGCGAGTTCAAGCCGTCCTTAATTGGACTCCGCCTGAATCGGTCAAGCAAGTTCGGAGTTTTCTAGGCTTAGCGAGCTATTGTCGTCGCTTTGTCGAGAACTTCTCCAAAGTTGCTAAACCTCTAACCGAACTCCTCAAGAAAGATAAAAAGTTCGAATGGACTCCACAATGTGAGCACAGCTTTCAGGAACTGAAAAGACGCCTGACCTCTGCTCCCGTGCTGGTACCGCCAGACTTCTCCAAGGACTTTGTTATCTACTGCGACGCCTCGCGACAAGGACTAGGTTGCATTCTTATGCAAGATCGACACGTAATTGCTTACGCTTCACGGCAATTGCACCCACATGAGGAGAATTATCCTACTCATGATCTAGAGCTTGCAGCCGTAGTCTATGCACTTAAGACCTGGCGACATTACCTCCTCGGTAATCGTTGCGAAATATTCACTGATCACCAAAGCCTGAAGTACATTTTCACCCAACCGGATTTGAATCTCAGGCAGAGACGTTGGGTTGAATTGATCACAGACTTCGACTTAGGAATAACCTACACCCCAGGGAAAGCCAACGTCATGGCTGATGCGCTAAGTCGTAAATCTTATTGTAACAACCTGATGTTACAACAAAGTCAACCGCTTCTCCATGAGGAATTTCGGAAGCTTAACCTTCACATTATACCTCAAGGTTTTCTTTCCACCTTGGTGGCAAAACCTACCCTTACGGATCAAATTATCAAAGCACAGAAGGTAGATCCGGGAATCTCCCGCATCAAGAGAAACATTCAGAAAGGAATTGCGAATTGCTTCTCCATTAATGATCAAGGGGTCGTATACTTCGGGGATCGACTAGTGGTTCCCAACGTGCGCAACCTGAGGCGATTGATCCTTAAGGAAGCTCATGAATCTCCTCTCACCATTCATCCCGGTAGTACTAAGATGTATCAGGACCTACGCCAGAGGTTCTGGTGGACTAGGATGAAGAGAGAAATCGCTCAGTATATTGCAAATTGTGATGTCTGTCGTCCTGTAAAAGCAGAGCATCAACAGCCTGCTGGCACCCTTCAACCCTTAGCTATTCCTGAATGGAAATGGGATAAAATTGGTATGGATTTCATTACCGGTCTTCCCAGGACCAAGAGAGGGAATAATGCTATTTTCGTCATTGTCGATCGTCTTTCCAAGGTAGCTCATTTCTTACCCGTTCGTGAGAGTATAACCGCTAGTCAGCTGGCAGATCTGTACATCTCCCGAATAGTGTCTCTCCATGGTGTTCCTTTGGAAATTAACTCGGATCGAGGAAGTCTTTTCACCTCTCGATTTTGGGAAAGTTTCCAAAATGCTATGGGAACTCGTCTCTCCTTTAGCACCGCTTTCCACCCTCAGTCAAGTGGTCAAGTGGAACGCGTCAATCAGATTCTAGAAGACATGCTTCGAGCCTCCGTTATCTCTTTCGGAATGGACAGGGAGAAGTGCCTTCCATTTGCCGAATTCGCCTACAACAACAGCTATCAATCTAGCTTGGGTAAAGCCCCTTTTGAAGTTCTCTATGGACGACGATGTCGAACACCCCTTAACTGGTCAGAGACCGGGGAAAGACAATTCTTTGGCCCGGATATGATTCAGGAAGCAGAAGAACAAGTTCGTATCGTTCGTGAAAAGTTGAAAACAGCCCAATCTCGTCAAAAGAGTCAATATGACCGAAAACATAAGGCTATGACTTTCGAGGTTGACGAGAAGGCTTATCTTCGGGTCACCCCTCTGAAGGGAACCCATCGTTTCGGTATCAAAGGCAAATTGGCTCCTCGTTACATTGGACCTTTTCGCATTCTTTCCAAACGAGGAGAAGTTGCCTACCAGTTGGAACTACCTCCGCACCTCTCCAGAGTTCACGATGTCTTCCACGTTTCTCAACTCAGGCGTTGCTTCTCGGATCCTATCCGTGAAGTGGACCACGAAACGCTTGATCTCCAAGATGATCTTACATATCGAGAGTACCCCATTCGTATCCTCGATCAAGCCGAACGTACCACGCGACGTCATAATATCAAGTTTCTCAAGGTTCAATGGTCGCACCATTCTGAGGATGAAGCAACTTGGGAAAGGGAGGATCGTCTTCGACTTGAATATCCCGCCTTCTTCTCGGAGGAACCCAAATCTCGGGACGAGATTCTTTTGAGTGGGGGTGAGTTGTCACACCCTAGCTAGTCATGCATTAGAGTGTTGCATCATGTTTACTCTTTCATCAGAAACTTGAAATGGGGATGACAGAACCCCCAGTCCCCTCTGAAACCAACTAGGGTTACTAAAATAATTTTTCAATGAACCTGAAATGCCCTTCTAAAATGCCCATCATTTTTGTCTTGGTTCAGAACCTCTGCCAAAAGTGGTGCACATTTTCCTAGGCCATCCTAGGGTTTTTGAATTAAATCATAAATATTTGAATTTGGGCATTTAAAATAATATAAAATATTTAAATGCTCAAATATCTCCAAACTAAAATGTTTCATGTTGGAAATAATCCAACTATGGGCCAGGAATAGTTTGGTGATTTTTGAAGTTGCCTAGGTATTTTATTTAATTCAACAAAGTTACAGATATATTAAATAAAAACAAAAATAGAAAAAAAAGGGGGAAAACTTACCTGGGCTCCTCCCTGTGCGGCCCAGCCAGCTGGCCGGCCCAGCAAGCCAGCCCAGCCCACCACCGCCGTCGTCCTCCTGGCGCCAGTCGGCCAGGCGTGTGGCCGGCGCGCGCGCACGGCCGGAGCGCCACGCCACCAGCTCGTCTGCCTGCCTCCCTCGCCAGCGCGACGCCGCGGCGCTTCTTCTCGGTGCCGCCCCGATCCCCTGACCTTATCCCTCTCTCTCTCCCGTGCTGCTCCCTCCCTCTCTCTCACGGCCGAACACCACCGTCGCCGCCGTTCGCCATAGCCACCGTCTCCGACCACCCCTCGCTCCCCCGACTAGCTCAGGAGCTCCGCCTCGACTCCCTCTTCCTCCCCACCGCTCCACGGGTCTCCGGAAGCCCTGCATCGCCGCCACGTCGCCGTTCCCCTCTTCGGGCTCCGACCACCGTCGCCGTCAAATTCGTCGTCTCCGGCGCGTCCCCGAGCCCGCTTCGACGCCCACTGCAACCGCGGTGAGCCCCCGAGTCGTTTCCCCCTTCTCCCCTGGTCTCTCCCGACCTCTAGGCCCTAGCCCCACCTCGGCCGAGAGCTCCACGCCGCCGACGATGTCGCCGTCGTGGCCACGGTCGCCGTAGCGCCCAACCGAGCACACCATCGTGCTCCACACCTCACTAGGAGCACGTAGCACGCACCAACACCTCCCCTAACGCCCTGCAACGCCGTTTCCGACCGCACCCGAACTCCGGCCGCCGCAGCCGAGCTCGCCGTCGTCAACTCCGGCCACCCCGAGCCCAACCACCACCACCAATAGTCGCGGCTCAACCTCAGCAACACGTAGATGCCTTCCGCCGTCCATTTGGTTGCCGGAATGGCAAAAAGCACTTTCGCCGCCGTCTCGGACCTCGCCGGCGTCATGTCGCCGGTGGGGTTTGACTTGTCCGACCTGGGGTTTGACCCCCCAGGGTCACTGACGCGTGGGCCCTGTCGGCCAGGTGGTTAGGTTAGCGCTAACTACTGTTAGTCAACCCCCCCTGACACTGACAGTGGGCCCCAGCGCCACTAATCCCTAATTAGGATTAAATTAAACCTGTTAAACCCCCCCTGTCACTGACGTGTGGCCCCCACACGTCAGGTTTGACTTCAGCCAGCCGCAGTTGACCACTGACGTCATGCTGACGTCAGGCTGACGCAGTAATTGATTTTCTGGTTTTAAATTAAATCAGGAAATTCCAGAATATTATTTAAACTTCAAAAATTCATAACTTTTATTCTGTGACTCCAAATTGGACAAATTATATATGAAAAATGATCAGAAAAATCCAATCTATCCATCTGTACTATTTTCATGCATGATCAAACAAGTTAAATTGATGTTTTAGGCAGAACAAGGAAAAACACTTAAAGAGGCCATGTTTGAGTTTGAAATTTGAATCTTTGATTCAAATTTGTTCAAACCCTTCTGGTTTTAGTTGCATTAGCCCAACACACTCATATTGCCATGTTTCATGCATGCATCATATTGTTGCACATTGTTTGGTGATGCTTTTGTATCGATGCCCTTTGCGACAGGTTCTGCCCCCGAGGAGTACCGTGATTACCCTAACGAAGAACCGTATCAGTGCATCGAACCATCAGGCAAGCAACCAACCATTTGATCATATCGATACAATCCCATGTTCTCGCTCCTGCTCTCTTTTACTGCATTAAGACAACGCGTTTCAAACTGCTGTGTGCCACGGTAGTTGAACCCATTTCCTCTGCATGACCTGTCATTGCCACAGTAACTAGATGAAACCCACTAGCATGTGTAGGAGTTGATTGAGCCATGTGTATGTGTTGTTCCTACCTTGCTATGCCTGCTATGCTTAGAGTCGTGTCAGGTCTGGTTCATCTGGGTGATGGGCTAGAGTGAAATGTTAATGTCGGTAATGAGAGTGGTGTGGTGAACACGATTTGGTAAAGGTATCGATGAGAGGCCATGTAGGAGTACATGGTGGGTTGTTTCATTGAAACCGACCTTAAGCACTGAGATCTGTATGTGTGATTTAAGAATCAGCTACTACCATGCATTGGGACCGAAACCAATGGACCCTCTCGGCTTCTTATTCACCCTAGTTCTCCGTCCAGGAGTTGCAAGTAGTTTCTGGTGTTTGTAGCCTACTGGAGGCCGTGGACAGCGCTGACCGTAGGGGTGGGCTGTGATGCGGTAGGTACGTGGCCGGGTGTACCGAATACCCGTTAGGTATCTCGGGAACCCTGTTCACATCATTCGGGGCCGTATGGGAAACCTCGGCCGGACTCCCTGCGGATGGAACCTGAATAGGCGATAAACCTGGACTGGAGGCTTAGGTGATTAGGTAGGTCGTGGCCGACACCCACGTTGGGCTTCCGCTTGAAGGTTGCCGAGTACATGTCGTGTAAACGACGGTAAGTGGTGAGAGCGTGTATGAAGAAGTACACCCCTGCAGGGTTAACATGATCTATTCGAATAGCCGCGTCCGCGGTAAAGGACTACTTGGTTGCCTATACAGTTCATAGACAAGTAAATGGAAACTACTAAAAGCCTCAAGATAAGTGTGAGTGCCGAGGATGGCTCTTCCGTAGGAAGACGGAGGTGGATCCTCGGTAGGGTATTGAAGTGGTGAGTAGTGGACTCGTGTGCGCAAAACCATTTCAAGTTGGAGTATCGTAGGATAGTCTAGCCAAGAGTCAAAGCTGGCTTGCTGCAATAACTCCACCAACCCTTCTTGATACTATGCATGTATGTAGGATCTGATGTAAGTCTTGCTGAGTACCTTTGTACTCATGTTGCTATAATCTACATTTTTACAGAAGACGCTGCAACCCCTTCTGATGGGTTCTATGTAGACGTTGACATCAACGAGTAGGCTAAAGACCCAGGTGGTGACCCTGAGCTTGTGAAGGACCACGTAGTATAGCTAGGCTTTCCAAGCCTCTTTTATTTTACTAGTTGTCTGTACTCAGACAAGTTACTTCCGCTGCTGGTTTGTATGACTGTATGACTTGTATGTTGGGTCGTGAGACCCGTACCTTTGTGTATGATATGTATGGCTCCCTGAGCCTTAAATAAAGTACTTGTGTCATAGAGTCATGTTGTGATGCTTCGTTGTATTTGCACATATCGAGCAAATTGTGTGTATGATTGAAATGCTTGGTATGTGTGGGATCTGACTATCTAGTTGTTTATCTTTAGTAGCCTCTCTTACCGGGAAATGTCTCCTAGTGTTACCGCTGAGCCATGGTAGCTTGCTACTGCTCTGGAACACTTAGGCTGGCCGGCATGTGTCCTTCTTCGTTCCTGTGTCTGTCCCTTCGGGGAAATGTCACGCTTTGAGTACCGGAGTCCTGTTAGCCCGCTACAGCCCGGTTTACCGGAGTCCTGCTAGCCCAGTGCTACAGCCCGGACCCACTTGCTGATGACCGACACGTTCGAAGCTGGGTCATGGATGCCTGTCCCTGTAAGTCTGTGCCACTTTGGGTTTACGACTAGTCATGTCAGCCCGGGCTCCTTATCATATGGATGCTAGCGACACTATCATATACGTGAGCCAAAAGGCGCAAACGGTCCCGGGAAAAGGTAAGACGACACCCGTGGGGATACCGTGCGTGAGGCCGCAAAGTGATATGAGGTGTTACCAGCTGGATCGATGTGACATCGAGTCGGGGTCCTGACAGCAGCTGCTAAATTCTGGATTGGGGTTCGATATACCTGAGTCGGCGAGAAGAGTTGACGTCGATTGGTGTCGGGAACTCGTTGCCGCGCACGCTCGTCGAGTGCTCGCTGAAGATTCTCCAGTCGAGTGCGTTCGGCCAAATTGGCCAAACGTGCCTCCTCCAAGGAGCGAGCCTCGGGGGTTTCTCCTGCGATGGGAGTACGCAGGACATCCACGTTCCTGCGGCGAAGTTCTTCTCTTTGCAGAGAGTCGAGTGGCTCGGGCTGGTACTCTTCGTGATCTCGTGCGGGGTCGCCTCCGTCGCCTGCTCCACCATCACGGGCGAAGCCAGGGGGACTGCGGGGCCCATCGACCATCAGGATTTCCGCCGCTGGATCACTGCTATCGCACTCGGATGCGGTCTCTACGGAGCCAGTCGACAGGTCGAACAGGCCGTAGAGAGATTCGTCGGGCTCGATTGCTGCAACTTGGGTGGTGGCCATTTGGCAAGCCACCGCGTGCCTCACCCACCGCTGAATCCTCGACTGGCCCGAGCGCTTGCGCTGGCGGGAGACCGGGAAGGTGGTCGATGGGGATGTCGACCGATACGGGGTCGATGGTTGCCGCAGCAGAACACCGCGGACACATGCGTGAAAATGCGTCGCACCGCGGACGGGGAGCGCATCAACGTCGAGTGGAGCCTCCTGGAGCCAGGCGGAGTCGTCGGCGATGAAGATGAGAGCGCCGAGACGGATCTCTCGACCCTCGACCAAAACTCCAGCAGCCACCATGATGAAAGTACTCGGAAGAATCGCAACTTCCCCACAAAATCGCTAAAACACCTGCCCCACGGTGGGCGCCAACTGTCGTGGTTCTAAGCCTGACAGTAGAGTGGGGGGTAGGTATGGAGAGGCAAGGTCCTAGCTATGGAGAGGTTGTAAACACAGGGGATGTACGAGTTCAGGCCCTTCTCGGAGGAAGTAAAAGCCCTACGTCTCGGAGCCCAGAGGCGGTCGAGTGGATTATATGTATATGAGTTACAGGGTGCCGAACCCCCCTACCTGTGGAGGGGGGTGGCTTATATAGAGTGCGCCAGGACCCCAGCCAGCCCACATAGGAGAGGGTTTAAGGTGAGTTAAGTCTGGGGCGTTACTGGTAACGCCCCACATAAAGTGTCTTTACTATCATAAAGTCTACTTAATTACAGGCCGTTGCAGTGCAGAGTGCCTCTTGACCTTCTGGTGGTCGAGTGAGTCTTCGTGGTCGAGTCCTTCAAGTCAGTCGAGTGAGTCCCTCGTTGGTCGACTGGAAGGTGACCTCTTCTAAGGGTGTCTTTGGGCAGGGTACTTAGATCAGGTCAGTGACCCTACCCTAGGTACATGACCCCATCACCCACCCCCCTAGGGCGCGCCCCCTGCCTCGTGGGCCCCCCGTGGCTCCTCCGACGTACTTCCTGCACCCATATATATTGTCGTACCCTAAAACTTCCAAAATGGAGATTAGATCGGGAGTTCCACCGCCGCAAGCCTTTGTAGCCACCAAAAGTCAATCGGGACCCTGTTCCGGCACCCTGCCGAAGGGGGCAACCCTCACCGGTGGCCATCTTCATCATCCTGGCGCTCTCCATGACGAGGAGGGAGTAGTTCTCCCTCGGGGCTGAGGGTATGTACCAGTAGCTATGTGTTTGATCTCTCTCTTTCTATCGTGTTCTTGAGATGATACGATCTTGATGTATCGCGAGCTTTGCTATATAGTTGGATCCTATGTTTCTCCTCCCCCTCTTCTCTCTTGTAATGAATTGAGTTTCCCCTTTGAAGTAATCTTAACGGATTGAGTCTTTAAAGATTTGAGAACACTTGATGTATGTCTTGCCGTGGATATCTGTGGTGACAATGGGATATCACGTGATTCACTTGATGTATGTTTTGGTGATCAACTTGCGGGTTCCGCCCATGAACCTATGCATAGGGGTTGGCACATGTTTTCGTCGTGATTCTCCGGTAGAACTTTGGGGCACTCTTTGAGGTTCTTTGTGTTGGTTGAATAGATGAATCTGAGATTGTGTGATGCATATCGTATAATCATACCCACGGATACTTGAGGTGACATTGGAGTATCTAGGTGACATTAGGGTTTTGGTTGATTTGTGTCTTAAGGTGTTATTCTAGTACAAACTCTAGGGCTGTTTGTGACACTTATAGGAATAGCCCAACGGATTGATTGGAAAAATAACTTTGAGGTGGTTTCGTACCCTACCATAACCTCTTCGTTCGTTCTCCGCTATTAGTGACTTTGGAGTGACTCTTTGTTGCATGTTGAGGGATAGTTATGTGATCCAATTATGTTAGTATTGTTGAGGGAACTTACACTAGCGAAAGAATGAACCCTAGGCCTTGTTTCCTAGCATTGCAATACCGTTTACGCTCACTTTTATCATTAGTTACCTTGCTGTTTATATAATTTCAGATTACAAATACCTTTATCTACCATCCATATTGCACTTGTATCACCATCTCTTCGCCGAACTAGTGCACCTATACAATTTACCATTGTATTGGGTGTGTTGGGGACACAAGAGACTCTTTATTATTTGGTTGCAGGGTTGCTTGAGAGAGACCATCTTCATCCTACGCCTCCTACGGATTGATAAACCTTAGGTCATCCACTTGAGGGAAATTTGCTACTGTCCTACAAACCTCTGCACTTGGAGGCCCAACAACGTCTACAAGAAGAAGGTTGTGTAGTAGACATCATACATCTCCAACGTATCTATAATATTTGATTGCTCCATGCGATATTATCTTCTGTTTTGGACATTATTGGGCTTTATTATTCACTTTTATATTATTTTTGGGACTAACCTATTAACCGAAGGCCCATCTCAGAAATTGCTGTTTTTTGCCTACTTTAGGGCTTCGAAGAAAAGGAATATCCAACAGAGTCCAAACGGAATGACATCTTCGGGAACGTGATTTTTGGAACGAACAAGATCCAGGAGACTTGGACCCTACGTCAAGCAACCAACAGGGAGGCCACGAGGTAGGGGGGCACGCCTACCCCCCCCCCCCAAGCGCGCCCTCCACCCTCGTGGGCCCCCTGTTGCTCCACCGACGTACTCCTTCCTCCTATATATACCTACGTACCCCCAAATGATCAGATACGGAGCCAAAACCCTAATTCCACCGCCGTAACTTTCTGTATCCACGAGATCCCATCTTGGGGTCTGTTCCGGAGCTCCGCCGGAGGGGGCATCGATCACGGAGGGCTTCTACATCAACACCATAGCCCTTCCAATGAAGTGTGAGTAGTTTACTTCAGACCTTCGGGGTCCATAGTTATTAGCTAGATGGCTTCTTTTCTCTTTTTGGATCTCAATACAAAGTTCTCCCCCTCTCTTGTGGAGATCTATTCGATGTAATCTTCTTTTGCGGTGTGTTTGTTGAGACCGATGAATTGTGGGTTTATGATCAAGTTTATCTATGAACAATATTTGAATCTTCTTTGAATTCTTTTATGTATGATTGGTTATCTTTGCAAGTCTCTTCGAATTATCAGTTTGGTTTGGCCTACTAGATTGATCTTTCTTGCAATGGGAGAAGTGTTTAGCTTTGGGTTCAATCTTGCGGTGTCCTTTCCCAGTGACAGTAGGGGTAGCAAGGCACGTATTGTATTGTTGCCATCGAGGATAACAAGATGGTTTTTTATCATATTGCATGAATTTATCCCTCTACATCATGTCATCTTACTTAAGGCGTTACTCTGTTCTCTTGAACTTAATACTCTAGATGCATGCTGGATAGGGGTCGATGTGTGGAGTAATAGTAGTAGATGCACACAGGAGTCGGTCTACTTGTCTCGGACGTGATGCCTATATACATGATCATACCTAGATATTCTCATAACTATGCTCAATTCTGTCAATTGCTCAACAGAAATTTGTTCACACACCATAAAATACTTATGCTCTTGAGAGAATCCACCAGTGAAACCTATGGCCCCGGGGTCTATCTTCCATCATATTAATCTTCCAACACTTAGTTATTTCCTTTGATTTTTACTTTGCTTTTATTTTACTTTGCATCTTTATTATAAAAATACCAAAAATATTATCTTATCATATCTATAAGATCTCACTCTCGTAAGTGACCGTGTAGGGATTGACAACCCCTTATCGCGTTGGTTGCGAGGATTTTTTTGTGTGTAGGTGCGAGGGACTCGCGCGTAGCCTCCTACTGGATTGATACCTTGGTCCTCGAAAACTGAGGGAAATACTTACGCTACTTTGCTGCATCACCCTTTCCTCTTCAAGGGAAAACCAACGCAAGTGCTCAAGTGGTAGCAAGAAGGATTTCTGGCGCCGTTGCCGGGGAGTCTTCGCAAACGTCAACATACCAAGTACCCATCACAAACCCTTATCTCCCGCATTACATTATTTGCCATTTGCCTCTCGTTTTCCTCTCCCCCACTTCACCCTTGCCGTTTTATTCGCCCTCTCTCTCTATCCTCCCTCTCTTTCTCTATTTGCCTGTTTTTGCCCCTCACTCTTTCTGTCGTTATGTCTGAAATTGGGAAATTATTGTCGATATGGACAATAGTAATATCATGAAAAAATTCGGATGCTCCTGCTGAAGAACCCCCTATCTTACATACAAAAAAATCCCATATTGGTAGTGGTAATATTATTGGAAAAGGAGTTATCCAAGATTTCTTTACTTGTGCCGGTGCTTTACCTTCTATGGGTAGTTCTATCCTTCATAGAACTAGTAGTCTTGCGGACGCTATTGCCATGCTTGTGGTTGAACTTGAGAGACAATTCATGCACATGCACCCTTGCAGACAAAGAATTTTCCTAGAATTTTCTAATATTGAGCATTCTTCTGTTAAGCGTTCCGCTACTATCTTTTTTGGCTCATGAGTTTAGATTCATAATAAAAGAGGCTAAAGAAATGTTTGCACATTAGAGGGTGTACGCTTGCCGTCCTCCCATAGAGGCTATCCTTTTTGATCAAGAAGAAATAATGCGTTTTCAATCGCTAGACTATGTTGCTTTCAATGAAAATCTTAGAAAAAGGGTTCCTACCAATGTTTTAGTTGATAGAATTTCTAAACTTAATGATGATTTGGCCATTCGAAATAATGAACTAGGATATTCTCTTGAGTATAGGCTCACAAAGTTCTGTCAAAACAATTCTTATAATGATGAATTGGTTGTGCAATACGAAGGGCCGAAGGAGGAACCTATACCTCCCAAAGTTGATCTTGGGGACTTTTGTCCCATTAAATTTAGCCCTTTTGATTACTTTTTCTTTCCTCAAAGAAAACTTGCTGCCAAAAGTAGAGAATATGAAATGAGTTTTAATGATCTATCTTACTATTATGGCAATACCTAAATCTATCCTTGCTTTTTATGCCTAGCTAGGGGCGTTAAACGATAGCGCTTGTTGGGAGGCAACCCAATTTTATTTTTATTCCTTGCTTTTTGCTCCTGTTTAGTAATAAATAATTTATATAGCCTCTGTTTTTGTTGTGTTTTTTTGTGTTTAATTAGTGTTTGTGCCAAGTAGAACCGTTGGGAAGACTTGGGGAAAGTCTTGTTAATCTTGCTGTAAAAAACAGAAACTTTAGCGCTCAAGAGAACTGCTGCCATTTTTATTTGGAAAGTGATATTTAGTTAATTATTTTTTCAGATGATTAATATATAAATTACTCACGTCCAGAAATTTATTTTAGAATTTTTTGGGTTCCAGATCTTGCGCTAGCTACATATTACTACAAACTGTTCTGTTTTTGACAGATTCTGTTTTTCGTGTGTTGTTTGCTTATTTTGATGAATCTATGGCTAGTAAAATAGTTTATAAACCATAGAGAAGTTGGAATACAGTAGGTTTAACACCAATATAAATAAAGAAATGAGTTCATTACAGTACCTTGAATTGGTCTTTAGTTCTCTTTCGCTAACGGAGCTCACGAGATTTTCTACTTTAAGTTTTGTGTTGTGAAGTTTTCAAGTTTTGGGTAAGGATTTGTTGGATTATGGAACAAGGAGTGGCAAGAGCCTAAGCTTGGGGATGCCCATGGCACCCCCAAGATAATCTAAGGACACCTAAAAGCCAAAGCTTGGGGATGCCCCGGAAGGCATCCCCTCTTTCGTCTACTTCTATCGGTAACTTTACTTGGAGCTATATTTTTATTCACCACATGATATGTGTTTTGCTTGGAGCGTCTTGTATGATTTGAGTCTTCGCTTTTTAGTTTACCGCAATCATCTTTTCTGTACACAACTTTTGAGAGAGACACACATGATTCGGAAATTATTAGAATACTCTATGTGCTTCACTTATATCTTTTGAGTTATATAGTTTTGCTCTAGTACTTCACTTATATCTTTTAGAGCGCGTCGGTGGATTTGTTTTATAGAAACTATTGATCTCTCATGCTTCACTTAGATTATTTTGAGAGTCTTAAATAGCATGGTAATTTTCTTAAATAATCCTAAAATGCTAGGTATACAAGATTAGTAAAAGCTTTCTTATGAGTGTGTTGAATACTAGGAGAAGTTTGATAATTGATAATTGTTTTGAGATATGGAGATGGTGATATTAGAGTCATGATAGTTGAGTAGTTGTGAATTTGAGAAATACTTGTGTAAAAGTTTGTGATTCCCGTAGCATGCACGTATGGTGAACCGTTATGTGATGAAGTCGCAGCATGATTTATTTATTGAATGTCTTCTTTATGAGTGGCGGTCGGGGACGAGCGATGGCCTTCTCCTACCAATCTATCCCCCTAGGAGCATGCGCGTAATACTTTTCTTTGATAACTTGTAGATTTTTTCAATAAGTATATGAGTTCTTTATGACTAATGTTGAGTTCATGGATCATACGCACTCTCACCCTTCCACCATTGCTAGCCTCTCTAATACCGTGCACCTTTCGCCAGTATCATACACCCACCATATACCTTCCTCAAAACAGCCACCATACCTACCTATCATGGCATTTCCATAGCCATTCCGAGATATATTTCCATGCAACTTTCCACCGTTCCGTTTACTATGACACGCTCCATCATTGTCATATTGCTTTGCATGATCATGTAGCTGACATTGTATTTGTGGCAACGCCACCGTTCATAATTCTTTCATACATGTCACTCTTGATTCATTGCATATCTCGGTATACCGCCGGAGGCATTCACATAGAGTCATATTTTATTCTAAGTATCAAGTTGTAAGTAAATAAAAGTGTGATGTTCATCATTTTTAGAGCATTGTCCCAAGTGAGGAAAGGATGATGGAGACAATGATTCCCCCACAAGTCGGGATCAGACTCCGGACGAAAAAAAGAGGCCAAAGAAGCCCAAATAAAAAAAAGGGAAAAAGAGAGAAGGGACAATGCTACTATCCTTTTACCACACTCGTGCTTCAAAGTAGCACCATGATCTTCATGATAGAGAGTCTCCTATGTTATCACTTTCATATACTAGTGGGAATTTTTCATTATAGAAACTGGCTTGTATATTCCAATGATGGGATTCCTCAAAATGCCCTAGGTCTTCGTGAGCAAGCAAGTTGGATGCACACCCACTTAGTTTCTATTTGAGCTTTCATATACTTATAGCTCTAGTGCATCCATTGCATGGCAATCCCTACTCACTCACATTGATATCTATTGATGGGAATCTCCATAGCCCGTTGATACGCCTATTTGATGTGAGACTATCTTCTCCCTTTCGTCTCCTCCACAACCACCATTCTATTCCACCTAAAGTGCTATGTCCATGGCTCACGCTCATGTATTGCGTGAAGATTGAAAAAGTTTGAGAATGACAAAAGTATGAAACAATTGCTTGGCTTGTCATCGGGGTTGTGCATGATTTAAATACTTTGTGTGGTGAAGATAGAGCATAGCCAGACTATATGATTTTGTAGGGATAACTTTCTTTGGCCATGTTATTTTGAGAAGACATAATTGCTTAGTTAGTATGCTTGAAGTATTATTATTTCTATGTCAATATTAAACTTTTGTATTGAATCTTTCGGATCTGAATATTCAAACCACAATTAAGAGAATTACATTGAAAATATGCCCTGTAGCATTCCACATCAAAAATTCTGTTTTTATCATTTACCTACTCGAGGACGAGCAGGAATTAAGCTTGGGGATGCTTGATACGTCTCCAACGTATCTATAATTTTTGATTGCTCCATGCTATATTATCTTCTGTTTTGGACATTATTGGGCTTTATTATTCACTTTTATATTATTTTTGGGACTAAACTATTAACCGGTGGCCCAACCCAGAATTGCTGTTTTTTTGCCTATTTTAGGGTTACGAAGAAAAGGAATATCAAACGGAGTCCAAATGGAATGAAACCTTCGGGAACGTGATATTTGGAAAGAACAAGATCCAGTAGACTTGGAACCTACGTCAAGCAACCAACAGGGAGGCCACGAGGTAGGGAGCGCGCCTACCCCCCAGGCGCGCCCTCCACCCTCGTGGGCCCCCTGTTGCTCCACCGACGTACTCCTTCCTCCTATATATACCTACGTACCCCCAAACGATCAGATACAGAGCCAAAACCCTAATTCCACCGCCGTAACTTTCTGTATCCACGAGATCCCATCTTGGGGCCTGTTCTGGAGCTCCGCCGGAGGGGGAATCGATCACGGAGGGCTTCTACATCAACACCATAGCCCTTCCAATGAAGTGTGAGTAGTTTAATTCAGACCTTTGGGTCCATAGTTATTAGCTAGATGGCTTCTTCTCTCTTTTTGGATCTCAATACAAAGTTCTCCCCCTCTCTTGTGGAGATCTATTCGATGTAATCTTCTTTTGTGGTGTGTTTGTTGAGACCGATGAATTGTGGGTTTATGATCAAGTTTATCTATGAACAATATTTGAATCTTCTTTGAATTCTTTTATGTATGATTGGTTATCTTTGCAAGTCTCTTCGAATTATCAGTTTGGTTTGGCCTACTAGATTGATCTTTCTTGCAATGGGAGAAGTGGTTAGCTTTGGGTTCAATCTTGCGGTGTCCTTTCCCAGTGACAGTAGGGGTAGCAAGGCACGTATTGTATTGTTGCCATCGAGGATAACAAGATGGTTTTTTTATCATATTGCATGAATTTATCCCTCTACATCATGTCATCTTGCTTAAGGCGTTACTCTGTTCTCTTGAACTTAATACTCTAGATGCATGATGGATAGGGATCGATGTGTGGAGTAATAGTAGTAGATGCACACAGGAGTCGGTCTACTTGTCTCGGACGTGATGCCTATATACATGATCATACCTAGATATTCTCATAACTATGCTCAATTCTGTCAATTGCTCAACAGTAATTTGTTCACCCACCATAAAATACTTATGCTCTTGAGAGAAGCCACCAGTGAAACCTATGGCCCCCGGGTCTATCTTCCATCATTTCAATCTTCCAACACTTAGTTATTTCCTTTGATTTTTACTTTGCTTTTATTTTACTTTGCATCTTTATCATAAAAATACCAAAAATATTATCTTATCATATCTATCAGATCTCACTCTTGTAAGTGACCGTGTAGGGATTGACAACCCCTTATCGCGTTGGTTGCGAGTATTTATTTGTTTTGTGTAGGTGCGAGAGACTCGCGCGTAGCCTCCTACTGGATTGATACCTTGGTTCTCAAAAACTGAGGGAAATACTTACGCTACTTTGCTGCATCACCCTTTCCTCTTCAAGGGAAAACCAATGCAAGTGCTCAAGAGGTAGCAGTCCACACTTTATTCTCATACATGGATCCCATCTCAGATTTCATGGCCTCAAGCCATTTCGCGGAATCTGGGCTCATCATCGCTTCCTCATAGTTCGTAGGCTCGTCATGGTCAAGTAACATGACCTCCAGAACAGGATTACCGTACCACTCTCGTGCGGATCTCACTCTGGTTGTCCTACGAGGTTCGGTAGTAACTTGATCGGAAGTTACATGATCATCATCGTTAGCTTCCTCACTAATTGGTGTAGGAGTCACAAGAACAGATTTCTGTGATGAACTACTTTCCAATAAGGGATCAGGTACAGTTACCTCATCAAGTTCTACTTTCCTCCCACTCATTTCTTTCGAGAGAAACTCCTTCTCTAGAAAGGATCCATTCTTAGCAACGAATGTCTTGCCTGTGGATCTGTGATAGAAGGTGTACCCAACTGTCTCCTTTGGGTATCCTATGAAGACACATTTCTCCGATTTGGGTTTGAGCTTATCAGGATGAAACTTTTTCACATAAGCATCGCAACCCCATACTTTAAGAAATGACAACTTTGGTTTCTTGCCAAATCACAGTTCATATGGTGTCGTCTCAATGGATTTATATGGTGCCCTATTTAACATGAATGCAGCCGTCTCTAATGCATAACCCCAAAACGATAGTGGTGAATCGGTAAGAGACATCATAGGTTGCACCACATCTAATAAAGTATGGTTACGATGTTCGGACACACCATTACGCTATGGCGTTCCAGGTGGCGTGAGTTGCGAAACTATTCCGCATTGTTTCAAATGAAGACCAAACTCGTAACTCAAATATTCTCCTCCATGATCAGATATTTTAGATTATTTTCTTGTTACGATGATTTTCCACTTCAATCTGAAATTATTTGAACTTTTCAAATATTTTAGATTTATGTTTCATCAAGAAGATATACCCATATCTGCTCAAATCGTGTGAAGGTCATAAAATAACGATACCCGCCGCGAGCCTCAACACTCATCAGAGTGCATACATCAGTATGTATTATTTCCAACAAGTCTGTTGCTCGCTCCATTGTTCCGGAGAACGGAGTCTTAGTCATCTTGCCCATGAGGCATGGTTCGCAAGTATCAACTGATTCATAATCAGGTGATTCCAAAATCCCATCAACATGGATTTACTTCATGCGCTTTACACCAATATGATCTAAATGGTAGTGCCACAAATAAGTTGCACTATCATTATTAACTTTGCATCTTTTGGCTTCAATATTATGAATATGTGTATCACTACCATCGAGATTCAATAAACCATTCACCTTGGGTGTATGACCATTGAAGGTTTTATTCATGTAAACAGAACAACAATTATTCTCTGACTTTAAATGAATAACCGTATTGCAATAAACATGATCAAATCATATTTATGCTTAACACAAACACCAAATAACATTTATTTAGGTTCAACACTAATCCTGAAAGTATAGGGAGTGTGCAATGATGATCATATCAATCTTAGAACCACTTCCAACACACATCATCACTTCACCCTTAACTAGTCTCTGTTCATTCTGCAACTCCCGTTTCGAGTTACTAATCTTAGCAACTGAACTAGTATCAAATACTGAGGGGTTGCTATAAACACTAGTAAAGTACACATCAATAACATGTATATCAAATATACCTTTGTTCACTTTGCCATCCTTCTTATCCGCCAAATACTTGGGGCAGTTCTGCTTCCAGTGACCAGTCCCTTTGCAGTAGAAGCACTTAGTCTCAGGCTTAGGTCCACACTTGGGCTTCTTCACTTGAGCAACAACTTGCTTGCCGTTCTTCTTGAAGTTCCCCTTCTTCCCTTTGCCCTTTTCTTGAAACTAGTGGTCTTGTCAACCATCAACACTTGATGCTTTTCTTGATTTCTACCTTCGTTGATTTCAGCATCACGAAGAGCTTGGGAATCGTTTGAGTTATCCCTTGCATATTATAGTTCATCATGAAGTTCTAGTAACTTGGTGATAGTGACTAGAGAACTCTGTCAATCACTACCTTATCTGGAAGATTAACTCCCACTTGATTCAAGTGATTGTAATACTAAGACATTCTGAGCATATGCTCACTAGCTGAGATATTCTCCTCCATCTTGTAGGCAAAGTGCTTGTCAAAGGTCTCATACCTTTCAACATGGGCATGAGTCTGAAATACTAATTTCAACTCTTGGAAAATCTCATATGCTCCATGGCGTTCAAAACGTCTTTGAAGCCCCGATTCTAATCCGTAAAGCATGGTGCACTAAACTATCAAGTAATCATCATATCGAGCTTTCCAAACGTTCATAACGTCTGCATCTGCTCCTGCAATCGGTCTGTCACCTAGTGGTGCATCAAGGACATAATTCTTTTATGCAGCAATGAGGATAATCCTCAGATCACGGATCCAATCCACATCATTGCTACTAACATCTTTCAACTTAGTTTTCTCTAGGAACATATCAAAAATAAAACAGGGGAGCTAAACGCGAGCTATTGATCTACAACATAGATATGCTAATACTACCAGGACTAAGTTCATGATAAATTTAAAGTTCAGTTAATCATATTACTTAAGAACTCCCACTGAGATAGACATCCCTCTAATCATATAAGTGATCAGTGATCCATATCAACTAAACCATGTCCGATCATCACGTGAGATGGAGTAGTTTTTAATGGTGAACATCACTATGTTGATCATATCTACTATATGATTCACTCTCGACCTTTCGGCCTCAGTGTTCCAAGGCCATATCTCCATATGCTAGGCTCGTCAAGTTTAACCCGAGTATTCTGCATGTGCAAAACTGGCTTGCACTCGTTGTATGTGAACGTAGAGCTTATCACACCCGATCATCACGTGGTGTCCCGGCATGACGAACTTTCGCAACGGTGCATACTCAGGGAGAACACTTATACCTTAAAATTTAGTGAGAGATCATCTTATAATTCTACCGTCAAACTAAGCAAAATAAGATGCATAAAGGATAAACATCACATGCAATCAATATAAGTGATATGATATGGCCATCATCTTCTTGTGCCTTTGATCTCCATCTCCAAAGCACCATCATGATCACCATCGTCACCGGCGTGACACCTTGATCTCCATCGTAGCATCGTTGTCGTCTCGCTAACTATTGCTTCTATGACTATCGCTACCGCTTAGTGATAAAGTAAAGCAATTACATGGCGATTGCATTTCACACAATAAAGCGACAACCATATGGCTCCTCTAGTTGCCAATAACTCCGTTACAAAACATGATCATATCATACAATAAAATTTAGCATCATGTATTGACCATATCACATCACAACACGCCCTACAAAAACAAGTTAGACATCCTCTACTTTGTTGTTGCATGTATTACGTGGCTGCTACGGGCTGAGCAAGAACCGTTCTTACCTACGCATCAAAACCACAATGATTTTTCATCAAGTATGTGCTGTTTTAACCTTCAACAAGGACCGGGCGTAGCCACACTCGATTCAACTAAAGTTGGAGATACTGACACCCGCCAGCCACCTGTGTGCGAAGCACGTCTGTAGAACCAATCTCGCGTAAGCGTACACGTAATGTTGGTCTGGGCCTCTTCATCCAACAATACCGCCAAATCAAAGTATGCCATGCTGGTAAGCAGTATGACTATTATCGCCCACAACTCACTTGTGTTCTACTCGTGCATATAACATCTACGCATAAACCTGGCTCGGATGCCACTGTTGGGGAACATAGTAATTTCAAAAAAATTCCTATGCACACGCAAGATCATGGTGATGCATAGCAACGAGAGGGAGAGTGTTGTCTACGTACCCTCGTAGACCATAAGCACAAGCGTTATGACAACGCGGTTGATGTAGTCGTACATCTTCACGATCAACCGATCCTAGCACCGAAAGTACGGCACCTCCGGGATCTGCACACGTTTGGCTCGGTGACGTCCCACAAACTCACAATCCAGAGAGTGTCGAGGGAGAGCTTCGTCATGATGGCATGATGATGGTGATGATGAAGCTATCGGCGCAGGGCTTCGCCTAAGCACTACGATGATATGACCGAGGTGGATTATGGTGGAGGGGGGCACTGCACACGGCTAAGAGATCAATGATCAACTTGTGTGTCTATGGGGTGCCCCCTGGCCACGTATATAAAGGATGGAGGGAGGAGGAGGCCGATCCTCATAGGGCTCGCCCAAAGTGTGGATTCCTACTAGGACTCCCTAGTCCTAGTAGGATTCCGCCTCCCACATGGAATAGTAAAAAGGGAAGGGAGAAGGAGAAGGAAGGAAGGGGGCACCCCCTTTCCCTAGTCCAATTCGGACCAGTCCATGGGGAAGGGGCGCGGCCATCCTTGAGGCCTTTCTCTCCTTTCCTGTATGGCCCATTAAGGCCCAATACGAATTCCTGTAACTCTCCAGTACTCCGAAAAATACCCAAATCACTCGGAACCTTTCCGATGTCCGAATATAGCCTTCCAATATATCAATATTTACGTCGTGACCATTTCGAGACTCCTCGTCATGTCCTCGATCTCATCCGAGACTCCAAAAAAACTTTGGTCATCAAATCACATAACTCATAATACAAATCGTCACAAAACATTAAGCGTGCGGACCCTACGGGTTCGAGAACTATGTAGACATGACCGAGACTCATCTCCGGTCAATAACCAATAGCATAATCTAGATGCTCATATTGGTTCCTACATATTCTACGAAGATCTTTATCGGTCAAACCGCATAATAACATACGTTGTTCCCTTTGTCATCGGTATGTTACTTGCCCAAGATTCGATCGCGGGTATCTCAATACCTAGTTCAATCTCGTTACCATAAAGTCTCTTTACTCATTCCGTAATGCATCATCCCACAACTAACTCATTAGTCACATTGCTTGCAAGGCTTATAGTGACGTGCATTACCAAGAGGGCCCAGAGATACCTCTCCGACAATCGGAGTGACAAATCATAATCTCGATCTATGCCAACTCAACAAGTACCATCGGAGACACCTGTAGAGCACCTTTATAATCACCTAGTTACGTTGTGATGTTTGGTGGCACACAAAGTGTTCCTCCGGTATCCGGGAGTTGCATAATCTCATAGTCATAGGAACATGTATAAGTCATGAAGAAAGCAATAGCAATATACTAAACGATCAAGTGCTAAGCTAACGGAATGGGTCAAGTCAATCACATCATTCTCTAATTATGTGATCCTGTTAATCAAATGACAAGTCATGTCTATGGCTAGGAAACTTAACCATCTTTGATTCAACGAGCTAGTCAAGTAGAGGCATACTAGTGACACTCTGTTTGTCTATGTATCCACACATGTACTAAGGTTTCGGTTAATACAATTATAGCATGAATAACAAACATTTATCATGAAATAAGGAAATAAAT
This sequence comes from Triticum aestivum, assembly GCF_018294505.1. Classification (NCBI taxonomy): domain Eukaryota; kingdom Viridiplantae; phylum Streptophyta; class Magnoliopsida; order Poales; family Poaceae; genus Triticum; species Triticum aestivum. Next base: position 375,208,385 of record NC_057800.1, on the reverse strand, counting down.
AATAACTTTATTATTGCCTCTAGGGCATATTTCCTTCAGCACTATAGGTGGAATAGAATATGATGGTGGAGATTGTGTGGAGAAAACAAAAAGGAGAAAGTCTCACATCGACGCGGCTAATCAACGGGCTATGGAGATGCCCATCAATTGATGTCAATGTGAGGAGTAGGGATTGCCATGCAATGGATGCACTAGAGCTATAAGTGTATGAAATCTCAAACTGAAAAATAAGTGGGTGTGCATCCAACTTGCTTGCTCATAAAGACCTCGGGCATTTGAGGAAGCCGTTCATAGGAATATTCAAGCCAAGTTCTATAATGAAAATTCCCACTAGTATATGAAAGTGATAACTCAAGAGACTCTCTATATGAAGAATATGGTGCTACTCTGAAGCACAAGTGTGGTCAAAGGATAGTAGCATTGCCCCTTCTCTCTTTTTCTCTCATTTTTTGTTTTGTTTTTTGGGCCCTCTCTTTTTTGTCCTATTATTTATTTATTTTTATTATTTTTCATCCGGAGTCACATCCCGACTTGTGGGGGAATCATAGTCTCCATCATCCTTTCCTCACTGGGGCAATGCTCTATTAATGATGATAATCACACTCTTATTTACTTACAACTCAAGATTACAAGTCGATATCTAGAACAAAGTATGATTCTATATGAATGCCTCTGGCAGTGTACTAGGACGTGCAATGATCTAGCATAGAAAATATATCAAAAAACGGACAAGCCATGGAAATATCATGCTAGCTATCCTACGATCATGCAAAGCAATATGACAATGAACGCTCAAGTCATGCATATGATGACGATGGAAGTTGCATGGCAATATATCTCGGAATGGCAATGGAAATGCCATGATAGGTAGGTATGGTGGCTGTTTTGAGGAAGATATAAGGATGCTTATGTGTGATAGAGCATATCATATCTTAGGGTTTGGATGCACCGGCGAAGTTTGCACCAACTCTCGAGATGAGAAAGGCCAATGCACGACATCGAAGAGGCTAGCAATGATGGAAGGGTGAGAATGCGTATAATCCATGGACTCAACATTAGTAATAAAGAACTCACATACTTATTGCAAAAATTTATTAGCTATTGAAACAAAGTACTACGCGCATGCTCCTAGGGGGATAGATTGGTAGGAAAAGACCATTGCTCGTCCCTGGCCGCCACTCATAAGGAAGACAATCAGAAAATAAATCATGCTCCGACTTCATCACATAACTGTTCACCATATGTGCATGCTACGGGAATCACAAATTTCAACACAAGTATTTCTACAATCCATAATTACCCACTAGCGTGACTATAGTATCACCATCTTTATATTGCAAAACTATTTCAAGGAATCAAACATGTCATATTCAGTGATCTATAAGTTTTATGTAGGACTTTATGACTAACCATGTGAATGACCAATTCCTATCAACTCTCTAAATAGATATAAGTGAAGAAAGAGAGTTTGATTCTTTCTCTAAAAGATATGCCCACGTTCTAACAAATATAAGTGAAGCAAAAGAGCATTCTACAAATGGCGGTTTTCTATGTGTAGAGAAACAGGCAATCCAAACTTCAAATGATATAAGTGAAGTACATGAAGCATTCTATAAAGCCATACTCAAAAGATATAAGTGAACTGCATAGAGCATTCTATAAATCAGCCAAGGACTATCTCATACCAGCATGGTGCATTTATTAATATAAAAATAAAAAGCACACGACTCTCCAAAATTTACGCATATCATGTGACGAATAAAAATATAGCTCCAAGTAAAATTACCGATGATCGTTAGAAGAAAGAGGGGATGCCTTTCGAGGAATCCCCGAGCTTAGTTGCTTGGGAGTCCTTGAATATTACCTTGGGGTGCCTCGGGAATCCCCAATCTTAAGCTCTTGCCACTCCTTATTCCTTCATCCATCGTGCTCTCACACAAAACTTGAAAACCTCAATCACCCAAAACTTAACAAAACCATCGTGAGATCCGTTAGTATAATAAAACAAATCACCACTTCAAGTACTGTTGCAAACTCATTCATATTTTATTTTTGCATTGTAGCTACTGCATTATAACTTCTCTATGGCTTATACCACCGATAAAATCGATAGTTTCATCAAAACTAGCAAAACAATGCATCAAAAACAGAATTTGTCTTAAAAAAGACAGTCTGTAGTAATCTGAACATCAACCATACTTCTGTAACTCCAAAAATTCTGAAAATTTAGGAAAAAAATAATTTTTTTTATAGAAGTACCGTGCAAAAAATTTCAGAAGTGTTTGACTTTCCAGTAAAAAAATGTAAAATCACGCACTACAGCCAAAGTTTCTGTTTTTGCACCGCACAAACCAAACAAGCAATCTGATCATCCTAAAGGAAAATCTTAGCACATTATTTTTATAATACAATGGAATTGTATGAGGGGATAATTATTTTTGTGAGAATCTTCATGAAAAATTCTACATTGTTTCCATGAGCATGAACATAAGTGTTCAAGGTCGACCCTCACTTCTCCAATGCATAACTTCCAATCGCTTCTCTTTTGTGAATTTTTTTAAGTTCCCCTCTATATATTTTTGTTTTTAAACTTTATAAAAGCACTCAGCAGAAATGAATGACTCTCTAAAACTGCCGGGTTGTCTCCCTGGCAGCGCTTTCTTTAAAGCCATTAAGCTAGGCTTAAAGTGCTCAAGTAATGGATCCACTTGGATCCCAAGGTATATCAAAGCCAATTTTAATTAGCAATGATTTGGCATTTAGTAGTGAGCACAAAGCAACATAAATCATGCAATGACAAAGTCTAACTCTCTTCCTATGCATCGACATGTCATACAAGAACAATTCATGCACATCAAGTAAAGGCCAATACATAGCATAAGTAGTTTATTGTAGTTTTATCGTGTTGGAAACATAGGGAGGTGGAGATGTAGTTCCTCTTTCATAATAATTGCAAGTAGGAGCATCAAGCACATGCATATAACATTCATCAAAATTATCATGTGCAACGGTAAAAGGCAACCCATCAATATAATCCTTAATAAGAACAAACTTCTCTGATATAGTGTAGTTTGGAGTATTCAAAAAGATAATAGGACTATCATATGTGGGTGCAATAGCAACAGTTTCATTCTTAACATAAGGAACTATAGAAAGTTCATCTCCATAAGCATAATTCATATTGGCATCTTGGCCACAAGCATAGCAAGCATCAATTTCATCAAAAAGGGATATTTCAAATGAATCAACGGGATCATAGTAATTATCATATCATTCATCCTTCGGTAAGAACAAAGGGACATTAAAAAATGTATGAGCTCATTAGAAGGTGGGCACAGGTAGCTAATCCGCTCTTCCTCCTTTTGTTCTTCGCTGTCCTCATCATCTCTTTCATCCAATGAGCTCATAGTTTCATCAATTTCTTCTTCCATAGACTCCTGCAAAATGTTAGTCTCTTCTAGGACAGCGGAGGAGTCCTCAATATATGGTTTAACATAGGCATTGGAAGCATAATTATCATAACAATAATGAAGTATGGCAAAATTTTCAGATTTGTAAAGAGTAGCATCATAACTTTCAATCAAAGAAGCAATTTCATAAGCACCCTTCAAAGAAACAAATTCTTCAATTTGTTGAACATCATAGTAATTATAAACACCCTTATCATACGAAGATACGATTCCATTATCACTAAATTCACATTGGTAGGGAAGGTGTTTCTTAGGGTCTTCAGAACAACAAGTGAAATCATATATTTCACATAAATTCCAACCATAGCATTGCAAATGATGAATTTCATCCAGTAAAAGTTTCCCTTTTTGAGATAAGCGGTGTCACACATAACAAGCATGCTCATCTAAAGGTTTGCCCTCAACTAAGCTAGGTGGGGTTTCAGCATGAGCACATAGGGATCGAAGATGATACAAGTAGAAAGCTTCAGTAGTATGATAGATTTTGAGTGGTTCTTCAACCATTGGTTTAGTAGGTACAGCTATTTTTTTGGTATTTTGCATTTCCTACCCATAACTAAAGATAGAAAACAACTTAGAACAGAAAATAAAAACTACTTAGTGATAAAGCAAACAAGCACACACGAGAATATTCACCCCACACTATTGCTCCCCGGCAACAGCGCTAGAAAAAGGTCTTGATAACCCACAAGTATAGGGGATCAATTGTAGCCTCTTTCGATAAGTAAGAGTGTCAAACCCAACGAGGAGCTAAAGATAGAACAAATATTCCCGCAAGTTCTATCGACCACCGATACAACTCTACGCATGCTTAACGTTCGCTTTACCTAGAACGAGTATGAAACTAGAAGTACTTTGTAGGTGTTGTAGGATAGGTTTGCAAGATAATAAAGAGCACGTAAATAAAAACTAGGGGGATGTTTAGATAAAGACACAAATAAGTTAGTTTTAGTAGAGAGCTTTTTGTCAGGAGAAAGTTATTTGTCCCTAGGCAATCGATAACTAGACCAGTAATCATTATTGTAATTTTATATGAGGGAGAGGCATAAGCTAACATACTTTCTATTCTTGGATCATATGCACTGATGATTGGAACTCTAGCAAGCATCCGCGACTACTAAAGAGCATTAAGGTAAAACCCAACCATAGCATTAAAGTACCAACTCCTCTTTATTCCCATACACAAACAACCTACTTACTCGGGTCTGTGCTTCTGTCACTCACGCCACCCACCATAAGAAAATCATGAACATATTACAAACCCTACAACGGGGATCCCTCACGCTTGCATGGCACGGAGACTACCATAGGACAGCACCAATAAGAAAACATGCAACTCAAACCAATCACGATCATCAATCAACCTATAGGACAAAATAGATCTACTCAAACATCATAGGATAGCCATACATCATTGGGAAATAATATATAGCATTGAGCACCATGTTCAAGTAGAGATTATCGCAGGGAGAAGGGGTGTTACACCGCTGCATAGAGGGGGGAGAGTTGGTGATGACGGCGGTGAAGTTGTTGGTGTAGATTGTCGTTGCAGTGATGGCCCCGACGGTGTTCCGGCGCCACCGAGAGAGAGGGGGAGAGAGCCCCCCTTCTTCTACTTCTTCGTTGACCTTCCCCCTAGATGGGAGAAGGGCTTCCCCTCTGGTCCTTGGCTTGCATGGCAGCGGAGGGGTGGGAGCCCCTCCGAGATTGGATCTCTCTCTGTTTCCTTCTGTTTCTACGCTCCCAGATTCTGTCCTTCACCGTTTCTTAAATTCCGGGAGATCCGTAACTCTGATTGGGCTGAAATTTTAACATTATTTTTATCTGAATATTAGCTTTATTGCACCATAAGAAGGGAACCAACCGCCTTACGGAGTGGACCTAAGGACAAGGGGCGCACCCTCCATCCTTGTGGGCCCCTCGGGCATCGTCTCGCGTTGATTATTTTTCCCCAAAATCACATATATTCCAAAAAAACTTCGTAAGTTTTTATCCCGTTTGGACTCCATTTGATCTGGATTTTCTGTGAAACAAAAGACATGCAATAAACAGGAATTGGCAATGGGCACTGCATCAATATGTTAAACCCAAAAAATAGTATAAAAAGTTGCCAAAAGTATGTAAAAGTTGCAGAATCTTGGCATGGAACAATCAAAAATTGTAGATACGATAGAGACGTATGATCAAGCTACTTACATATTGGGCATCAAGATCTGTAGGGATAGATCGAGACGCTTAATGGGACTTTCACAAAGCTCATACCTAGGCAAAGTTTTGAAGAAGTTCAAAATGGATCAGTCAAAACAAGGGTTCTTGCCTGTGTTGCAAGGTGTGAAGTTGAGTAAGACTCAAAGTCCGACCATGGTAGAATATATAGAGAGAATGAAAGTCATTGCCTACGCCTAAGCCATAGGTTCTATAAAGTACGCCATGCTGTGTACAAGACATGTTGTGTGCCTTGGCATGAGTTTGACAAAGGGGTACAATAGTGATCCAGGAGTGGATCACTAGACAACGGTCAAAATTATCCTTAGTTACCTAAGAGGACTAAGGAAATGTTTCTTGGTGATGGAGGTGATAAAGAGTTCGTTGTAAAGAGTTACGTTGATGCAAGCTTTGACACCAATCTGGATGACTCTGAGTCTCAATCTGGATACGTATTCAAAGTGGGAGCAATTAGCTAGAGTAGCTCCATGCAGAGCATTGTAGACATAGAAATTTGCAAAATACATACGGATCTGAATATGGCAGACATCGTTGACTAAACCTCTCACAAGCAAAACATGAACACACCTTAAAAATCATTGGGTGTTAATCACATGGCGATGTGAACTAGGTTATTGACTCTAGTAAACTCTTTGGGTGTTAGTCACATGCCGATGTGAACTATGGGTGTTAATCACATGGCGATGTGAACTAGATTATTGACTCTAGTGCAAGTGGGAGACCGATGGAAATATGCTCTAGAGGCAATAATAAAGTTGTTATTATTATATTTTGTTATTCATGATAAAGGTTTATTATTCATGCTAGAATTGTATTGACTGGAAACTCAAATACATGTGTGAATACATAAACAAATACCATGTCCCTAGTGACCCTCTACTAGACTAGCTCATTGATCAAAGATGGTTAAGTTTTCAAATCCATAGGCATGAGTTTTCATTTTATAATGGGATCACATCATTAGGAGAATGATGTGATGGACAAGACCCAACCGTTAGCATAGCATATGATCATTCAGTTTATTGCTACTGCTTTTTTAATGTCAAATACATGTTCCTTCGACCATGTGATCATGCAACTCCCGAATACCGGAGGAATACCTTGTGTGCTATCAAACGTCACAATGTAGCCGAGCGATCATAAACATGCTCTACGGGTATCTCCGAAAATGTCGGTTGATTTGGCATGAATCAAGATTGGGATTTGTCACTTTGTATATCGGAGAGGTATCTCTGGGCCCTCTCGGTAATACAACATCACAAGAAGCTTGCAAGCAAAGTGACTACAGAGTTAGTTACGAGATGATGTATTACATAATGAGTAAAGAAACTTGCCAGTAACGAGATTGAACTAGGTATGGAGATACCGACGATCGAATCTCGGGCAAGTAACATACCGCCAGACAAAGGGAATTACGTATGTTGTCATAAAGGTTCGACCGATGAAAATGTTCATAGAATATGTAGGAACCAATATGGGCATCTAGGTCCCGCTATTTGTTATTGACTGGAGAGGCGTCTCGGTCACGTCTTCATCATTCTCGAACCCGTAGGGTACACACGCTTAACGTTCATTGACGATATAGTACTATATGAGTCATGTGAGTTGGTGAAAATGTTGTTCGGAGTCCCGGATGAGATCACAAACATGATGAGGAGCTCCGAAATGGTCTGGAGGTAAAGATCGATATATAGGACGATGTTATTTAGTCACCGGAAAGGTTCCAGAATGAATCAGGTGTTCATGAGAGTGCCGAAAGGGGTTCCGGGAGGCCACCGATAAGTGGTGGGCCTTATGGGCTAAAGGGGGAAGCACACCAGCCCACAAAGGGACTGGTATGCCCTCCACCCTTGCCCACGCACCAAGGAAGGGAAGGAAGGAAGGGGACGGTGAAAGGATCGAGAAGAGGGGTCTAGGGGGGGGGGTGATTAGACCCTCAACAAGCAAAAGTGGTTGTTTTTAAGTTTTTCAAGTTAAGGTGGAGTTTTAGCACAACTTTAAGCATTCACAATACATTTCAAGCAAGCATGACAAGAGTATATGCAGCGAAAAAGATAAATCATGCTAATCACAAGAAAGTAAAGGGATAGGATTAGAGTGTGCAAACGCAATGGAGACACGGGGATTTTTGGCGTGGTTCTGATAGGTGGTGCTATCGTACATCCACGTTGATGGAGACTTCAACCCACGAAGGGTAATGGTTGCGCGAGTCCATGGAGGGCTCCACCCATGAAGGGTCCACGAAGAAGCAACCTTGTGTATCCCACCATGGCCATCGCCCACGAAGGACTTTCCTCACTTGGGTAGATCTTCACGAAGTAGGTGATCTCCTTGCCCTTACAAACTTCTTGGTTCAATTCCACAACTTGTTGGAGGCTCCCAAGTGACACCTAACCAATCTAGGAGACACCACTCTCCAAAAGGTAATAGATGTTGTGTTGATGATGAACTCCTTGCTCTTGTGCTTCAAATGATAGTCTTCCCAACACTCAACTCTCTCTCACAGATTTTGATATGGTGGAGAGATGATTTGATTGGAAAGCAACTTGGGGGAAGGCTAGAAATCAAGAATCTCGTGGTAGGATTGGAATATCTTGATCACAACACATGACTAGGTGGTTCTCTCTCATAAAATGTATGTTTGAAGTGTAGGCATGTTTTGATGGCTCTCTCACAAATGGAGAAGGGGGTGGAGGGGTATATATAGACTCCACACAAAATCCAACTATTACACACATTTGACCGAACTCGGTCAGACTGAATAGATGAACTCAGTAAGACCGATTTAGTTCAAAATGTGAATGTTAGGAATCTCGGTGGGACTGATGTGCTAGGGCCTAGGGCAAACCTAATATCGGTGGTGCCAATTGCATCAATTCGGTGAGACCGAAGTGAAGCAATAGGGCAACAGAGAATTGGTCAAGCCATCTCGGTGAGACAGATTGCTATTTCGGTGAGACCGAAATAATTACAATAGGCAACAGTGAGTTGGCAAGGCCATCTTAGTGATACCGAGATCCGTATCGGTGTGACCGAACAGTTAGGATTTCTGGCTGTGGCTATGTCATATGAACTCGGTGGCGCCGGACAGGATGAATCGGTGGGCCGAGTTGGAGTTTAGGGTTTTGACATATTTGGAATGAGAAAGTGGTTGAGGGTATTTGTAGCAATATCATTAAGCATTTGAGCAAGCAAGCCATTAAGCAACACATCATCCCCTTTGAATAGTATTGGCTTTCCTATGGACTCAATGTGATCTTGGATCACTAAAATAGAAATGAAGAGTCCTGAGATTTTCCCAATATGTGTTCTTAGCATTTTGAAGGGGTTCCAGATCCTCTTATTTACACGTCATTGTTGAACTTATCTGAAATATACTAGATAAAGGCATTAGTCTAACAAGGCATATGTTGACATTAATTACTAAAGTCACCGAGGGAGCACATGTGCTTTCAGGAGGCGCCCTAAGGCTACCAACCCCCTTTCCTCCCCCCATGTCCATATATGGAAGGGGGCGGCTAGGCAGGCCTCTAGGGAAGCCACCGCCCACTTGGGAGCGCCCTAGGGCTACCTCCTCTCCCCCTCCACCTATATATATGAGAGGAGGGAGAGGGGCAACACAGACCACGATTCCCTAGCCGTGTGCAGCACCCCTCTCCCTCTAGTTTGTCCTTGGTCATAATTTTCGTAGTGCTCGGCGAAGCCCTGCAGAGATAGTTGCACCACCACCGTCACCACACCATTGTGTTTCCGGAACTCATCTCCTACTTCGCCCATCTTGCTGGATCAACAAGGCAAGGACGTCATCGAGCTGAACGTGTGCTGAACGCGGAGGTGCCGTACATTCGGTACTTGATCGGGCGTATCGTGAAGGTGTACGACTACATCAACTACATTGATAAACGCTTCCGCTAAACGGTCTACGAGGGTAAATAGACATACTCTCCCCTCTCGTTGCTATGCATCTCCATGGATAGATCTTGCGTGTGCATATAATATTTCTTGTTTTTCCATGCAATGTTCCCCAACAAATTGCTGGGTGGAGACGAAAACTCCTATCCTACAAAGGCAGACTGGTTTTGATATAGGCCTGCCTTGCCAGCATTCCTGTCTATCTTCTTTCTTTCTTTAAATTCCCTAAGTGGTCCATCCATATGATCAACTCCCAAATGTCCAATTGTTTTGTGGAATGACTTTGAGGGGCATAGGAAACTCCACTTAGCTAACTGGGGGATGGTCTCTATGAAAAGTGATTTTGGAGGCCTTGGCATCCCCAACCTCCAAGAGATTAATATTTGCCTTTGGGATCTTGGATTAGAAGCTACTATGAGGGAGAAGGTAAACCATGGAAGCTGATCATTGATCATAAATACATATCACGCATGTTCAAAAGTATCATTATCTCATAGTCTAAATTGTGAAACAAATTGACCAACCATGAGTTCACACACTATGGACCATATATATCTCAATTACGCTAAAGTCTCTCAAATATAGGCACCTCACTCTTTGTCTAAAGCCATCTGATGTCTACTACACAACCTTCTTCTTGTAGACTCGTGTTGGGCCTCCAAGCGCAGAGTTCTGTAGGACAATAGCAAATTTCCCTCAAGTGGATGACCTAAGGTTTATCAATCCGTGGGAGGCATAGGATGAAGATGGTCTCTCTCAAACAACCCTGCAACCAAATAACAAAGAGTCTCTTGTGTCCCCAACACACCCAATAAAATGGTAAATTGTATAGGTGCACTAGTTCGGCGAAGAGATGGTGATACAAGTGCAATATGTATGGTAGATATAGGTTTTTGTAATCTGAAAATATATAAACAGCAAGGTAGCAAGTGGTAAAAGTGAGTGAAAACGGTATTGCAATGCTTGGAAACAAGGCCTAGGGTTCATACTTTCAGTAGTGCAAGTTCTCTCAACAATGATAACATAATTAGATCATATGGCAATCCCTCAACGTGCGACAAAAGTCACTCCAAAGTTCCTATCGCCGAGAACATAAGATGAAATTGCTTGTAGGGTATGAAACCACCTCAAAGTTATTCTTTCCGGTCAATCCATTGAGATATTCCTATAAGTGTAGCAATCCGACCTCAAACGGTCAAATCTCTATGCATAAGCGTCATCCCTGGATCGGTAATGCTGACACACACAATACTTGAAGGATTTATAACAGAGTTCAATCACACACTTATTACATCGAATATCTCAAAAGAGAGTACTTATTACAATAATATGGCTGAAGGCCATCTAATGAAGATAACAGCGGAAGGCTTCGAAGGTAAAATGAGTCCATCAACTCCAATGGCATAGCTGAGTGCAAGACAACGACCTAGCGTACATACTGTTCGTCTGAAAAGTCTGCAATATAACACGTTGCAGCCCGAAATGGGTCAGCACATGGAATATGCTGGCAAAATAACACTGTAGAGCAATGAACAAGTAGCAGCTACAACTATATGCATATTTGGCTGGTGGAGGCTCTATGGTTATTTTTTTGTAGAAAGCTAGTTTTCCCTACAACAAAGGAATATATTTTATTTAACTACAAGTTTGTTGAAAACACTGAGAATGGTAACCCCATCTCAATCCCAGAATTAATAATCATTAACCCAACAAATTAATTAAGTAAAGTAATGAGATCAGCATAATAATTCAAGCACCAGATACTCAAGATGTCCGTAACTGGGGACACGGCTAACCATGATTAGTTTGTACACTCTGCAGAGGTTTGTGCACTTTTCCCCACAAGACTCGATCTCCTCCATTTGATTTCTCGCACCGCATGATGTTTGAGAAATGGATGACCGAGACACAGTCTTTCAGAAGCATTAGCCCTTTTGACGGGTAAACCATAGCACATACAATCCCCTACATCTGCTAGTTTACCACTGAAAGAGGTCACGCAACATACTCAACTATGCCAGAGCCCATAATGGCTTGCGCCTGCACACGAAAGTTTCTAGCATGAATAATTTTATGATCCCTTTGAGCCTGGGTGGCGGACCATAGGATGATCACACGGATTCCCCGGGATCTCCTTGGACAACACTTGATTACCCCATGTGCGCACAAACAATCCACCCAGATGTATGTTAAAGTAGCCACCTTAAATAAGCCCTTAGTTCATAATAATACTCACAACTGTCATGAATCACTCAAACCAAACCACGTCTACGAGCATAGCATAGCAGTATAAGCATAACGTAGAAGTAACTCCCAGGGTTTGATTGAAAAGGGCAATAGGTACTGCCTCAACAAGTACTTCCCAAAATCCACATGTTAAACAGTTCCTACTCATGCAATGTTTGAGGGTTTGAAACTAATGCATAAAAACTGGGTAATAAAGGGGTATGATCAAAGTGTTACTTGCTTTGCCAACTGATACGTCTCCAACGTATCTATAATTTTTTATTGTTCCATGCTATTATATTATTATTTTTGGATGTTTATGGGCTTTATTATACACTTTTATATTATTTTTGGGTCTAACCTATTAACCGGAGGCCTAGCCCAAATTGTTGGTTTCTTGCCTATTTCAGTGTTTTGAAGAAAATGAATATCAAACGGAGTCCAAACGGAATGAAACCTTCGGGAGAGTTATTTTTTGAACGGAAGCAATCTAGGAGACTAGGAGTAGACGTCAGGAAAGCTTCGAGGTGGCCACAAGGCAGGGAGGCGCGCCTGCCCCCTGGGCGCGCTCCCACCCCCATGGCTCCCCTGACCAACTTCTTTCGCCTATATATGTCCATATACCCTAAAAACATCAGAGAACATAATAAATCGGGAGTTCCGCCGCCGCAAGCCTCTGTAGCCACCGAAAACCAATCTAGACCCGTTCCGGCACCCCGCCAGAGGGGGGAATCCCTCTCTGGTGGCCATCTTCATCATCCCGACGCTCTCCATGACGAGGATGGAGTAGTTCACCCTCGGGGCTGAGGGTATGTACCAGTAGCTATGTGTTTGATCTCTCTCTCTCTCTCGTGTTCTTGAGGTGGTATGATCTTGATGTATCGCGAGCTTTGCTATTATAGTTGGATCTTATGATGTTTCTCCCCCTCTAATCTCTTGTGATGAATTGAGTTTTCCCTTTGAAGTTATCTTATCGGATTGAGTCTTTAAGGATTTGAGAACACTTGATGTATGTCTTGCATGTGCTTATCTGTGGTGACAATGGGATATCACGTGATCCACTTGATGTATGTTTTGGTGATCAACTTGCGAGTTCCGTGACATCATGAACTTATGCATAGGGGTTGGCACACATTTTTGTCTTGACTCTCCGGTAGAAACTTTGGGGCACTCTTTGAAGTTCTTTGTGTTGGTTGAATAGATGAATCTGAGATTGTGTGATGCATATCGTATAATCATACCCACAGATACTTGAGGTGACATTGGAGTATCTAGGTGACATTAGGGTTTTGGTTGATTTAGTCTTAAGGTGTTATTCTAGTACGAACTCTATGATAGATTGAACGGAAAGAATAGCTTCGTGTTATTTTACTACAGACTCTTGAATAGATCGATCAGAAAGAATAACTTTGAGGTGGTTTCATACCCTACCATAATCTCTTCATTTGTTCTATGCTATTAGTGACTTTGGAGTGACTCCTTGTTGCATGTTGAGGGATAGTTATATGATCCAATTATGTTATTACTGTTGAGAGAACTTGCACTAGTGAAAGTATGAACCCTAGGCCTTGTTTCCTAGCATTGCAATACCGTTTGTGCTCACTTTTATCATTAGTTACCTTGATGTTTTTATATTTTCAGATTACAAAAACCTTTATCTACCATCCACATTGCACTTGTATCACCATCTCTTCGCCGAACTAGTGCACCTATACAATTTACCATTGTATTGGGTGTGTTGGGGACACAAGAGACTCTTTGTTATTTGGTTGCAGGGTTGTTTGAGAGAGACCATCTTCATCCTACGCCTCCCACGGATTGATAAACCTTAGGTCATCCACTTGAGGGAAATTTGCTACCATCCTACAAATGCACTTGGAGGCCCAACAATGTCTACAAGAAGAAGGTTGTGTAGTAGACATCACTGATGATCTGAAAACCCTAGTGACTCGTAGTAGCACGCTTCGCACTCCGCAAACTCTATCGCAAACAAAAAAATAGCATACATAAGCACTCTAGCAATAGATGCAAGTGTAAAACTCAAGAAAAAAGATCCAAATCGAAAGTACAAGAGAAGATCTCCGATTTGCAAAAAGAATCAATCAAATTGGAGCTATGAAACTCAAACTGTGGTCAAAAGAAATTCAAATTCAAATCTGCTTGCAACCAAATTTTAAATTGTCAAAATCATGTTCAACTCGGTTAACTGGAAAGAGGGGTCTGAGACGAAGATGTTGGCGTTGGTTTCACTGGATTTGGACAAGCCATCAAAAAGTTGCGAGCGTTTGAAGACGAGGGGCTAATGTGTGATAAAAATAATGATGGATAGGTCCCTGGCAGAAAATAAAAGAAAAAGACTATCGAACGAACATTTGCTATCAAGGACAAACGGATGAAAAACGTTCGCTAACAGAAGCGTTCGGACGAACGTTTGCTAATTAGCCAAACCGGAAAAACAAATTAACCGATCTAACAAAAAAGAACCGGGGCGATGGTTTTGTCGGTTTTTTACCGATTCTTCGAAAAAATTGGGACGACTGTGGTGAGGCGAGATCCGGCGAGGCGGGGCGGCGGAGCAACGGTGGGCGGCGGCTGCGGGCGGCGGCTTGGGGTGGAGAGGGACCGGGGTGGCGGCGTATATAAAGGGGGGTGGCTTCCTTAGGCAAGGGGGCGACGGTGGTGGAGTCCGGCCCGGACTCTAGGAGTCCGGTGGCAGCGTGGCTCCCGCATGGGGAAGGCGGCAGCGGCCCGGCTCGGCTCGGCCTTTGGCCCAGTCGGGCGGAGAACTTTTTTAAATAAATTTTCCCGAATAAAATCCTAATAAAATATATTTTTTTTTCTAAAAATGCCAAAAACAATTTTCACCGTCTAAATGAAATATTTAGAACAAAGTGAACATTTTTCTGGCCTAAAATGCAATTTTCAAAAATGCATATTTTTCTAATTCAAATAAAATCCAAATAATATATTTATTTGATTTTAAAATTTTTCCTCCAATATTCCTCTCTTTTTGAAGAAGTCATACTATCTTCTCTCTTTTAATCTAAATTTTGGAAATAATTGGAGAGAAAATATTAAAACCAAATTGATCCTCTTTTCAAATTCGAGAAAAATTCAAATATGAAAATAAATGAAATCCCCAACTCTCTCCTTGGGTCCTTGAGTTGCTTAAGATTTCTAGGATCACAACCAAAAAGCAAATAAAATATGTTATGCATATGATGACCTATGTATAACATCCAAATTGAAAATTGGGATGTTACAAACCTACCCCCCTTAAGATGAATCTCGGCCTCGAGATTCGGGTTGGCTAGAAAATAGGTGTGGGTGGTCTTTACGTAGGTCTTCTTCTCGCTCCCAGGTGGCTTCATCCTCGGTATGGTGGCTCCACTGAACTTTGCAAAACTTGATAACCTTGCTGCGTGTAACTCGGCTGGCAGACTCAAGAATCTTGACGGGCTTCTCCTCGTAGGTTAGGTCACTATCCAACTGAATTTCTTCCAGGGGCACTGTATCTCTCAAAGGAATATCGTCCATCTCCGCATGGCACTTCTTCAACTAGGAAACGTGAAACACATTGTGAGCTCCTAACAATCCTTCGGGTAACTCCAACTTGTAGGCAACTTCTCCCATACGTTCCAGAACTCGGTACGGTCCTACAAATCTCGGGGCTAACTTTCCCTTAACACCAAATCGTTTAATTCCTTGAAGTGGTGACACACGAAGATATGCTCGATCTCCAATTTCATAGGCTACCTCCTTGCGTTTGGTGTCGGCATAACTCTTCTGCCTGGACTGAGCTACCTTCAGTCTATCTCGAATCAACTTAACCTTCTCTTCAGACTCTTTGATCAGATCTGGTCCAACAACTGACAGTCTCTACATCACCTTCCATACAAGGCTTCAAAAGGTGCCATCTTCAAACTAGTCTGATAACTGTTGTTGTAAGAGAACTCTGTGTAAGGCAAATTGTCATCCCAACTAGATCCATAATCTAGCGCACAAGATCTCAACATGTCCTCCAGAATATGATTGACTCTCTCTGTCTGTCCATCGGTCTGCAGATGAAAGGTTGTACTGAACTCTAGCCTAGTACCCAAAGTCCGGTGCAATTGATTCCAAAACTTCAAAGTAAACTGTGTCCCTCTATCTGATACGATGGTCCTCGGAGCTCCGTGCAGACATACGATCCTGGTCATATATATCTTGGCCAACTTCGCACTTGTATAGGTGGTTTTCACTAGGATAAAGTGAGCTACCTTGGTCAAGCGATCAACTACTACCCAGATTGAATCATATCCCGATCGGGTCCTGGGTAATCCGGTGATGAAATCCATGCCAAGCTTGTCCCACTTCCATTCGGGTATCGGCATAGGCTGAAGCAATCCTGACGGCTTCTAATGTTCTGCCTTCACTCTCTGACATACATCACATACTGCTACATACTCGGCAATATCCTTCTTCATACCTGTCCACAAGAAACACTCCTTCAAATCCAAATACATCTTGGTGTTTCCGGGGTGAATCGAGTACGACGCGTCATGAGCTTCTTGAAGTATTAACTTCCTGATCTCCGCATTATTGGGCACATATATACGATCCTCAAACCATAAAGTCTCGTGCTCATCCTCACGGAAACCCTTGACTTTTCCTTTGCTCATCTTCTCCTTTATCTCAGCATTTTCCTTATCATCCTTCTGAGCTTCTTGAAACTTTCCCAATAACATAGACTGAACCTCCATTGTGGCAACAAAACCTCTTGGAACTATCTCCAAACGAAGTTTCTTGAGATCGTCACCTAATTCCTGCGGTAATCCTCTGCTTACGAGGGTATTGGCATAACTCTTGCGGCTCAAAGCGTCTGCTACGACATTGGCCTTCCCTGGATGATAGTGCAACTTCATATCATAATCCTTTATGAGCTCCAACCATCTCCTCTACTTGAGATTCAACTCCTTCTGCGTGAAAATGTACTTCAAACTCTTGTGATCCGTGTCCACATCACATCTATTTCCAATCAGAAAATGTCTCCAGGTCTTGAGCGCATGCACTACGGCTGCTAACTCCAAATCATGTGTGGCATAATTCAACTCATGAGGTCGAAGCTGACGTGAGGCATATGAAACAACTCTTCCTCCTGCATCAGTACTCCTCCAAGTCCTAAGCGAGAAACGTCGCAATACACTTGGAAATCCTTGCGTATATCCGGAAGAATCAGCACTGGGGCTGTAATCAAACATTTCTTCAACTCTTGAAAACTGGCCTCACAATCTTCAGTCCATTTGAACTTGGTGTCCTTCTTCAACAACTCGTTCATGGGTTTTGCAATCTTGGAGAAATTCTCAATGAACCTCCTGTAATATCCTATGAGTCACAGAAAACCACAGATCTCTCCAACTGAGGTGGGTGCCAACCACTCAGTGACAAACTGAACCTTGGTGGGTTCTACTGCTATATTTTCTCCTGATATAACATGTCCCAGAAATCCAACTTCCTTCAACCAAAACTCACACTTGCTAAACTTGGCATACAACTGATGTTCCCTGAGCTTCTCGAGAACTAAGCGCATGTGTTCCTTGTGTTCCTCTTCATTCTTCGAGTACACCAAAATATCATCAATGAACACCACTACAAACTTATCCAAAAACTCCATGAACACCATGTTCATCATGCTCATAAAATAGGCAGGGGCATTAGTCAGTCCAAATGACATGACCGTGTACTCATATAGCCTGTACCTTGTGGTAAAAGTTGTCTTAGGTATATCCTGTTCTCGGATCTTCAGTTGGTGGTATCTTGATCGCAGATCGATCTTGAAGAATACTTTAGCTCCTTGTAACTAGTCAAATAGATCATTGATCATTGGTAGTGGGTACTTGTTCTTGATCGTCACTTCATTTAAGGCCCGATAATCAACAACCATTCTCAAAGATCCATCCTTCTTCTCAACTAAGAGCACTGGGGCTCCCCACGGTGATGAACTTGGTCAGATGTAACCTTTCTCCAATAACTCCTTAATTTGCTTCTTAATTTCCTCCAGATTATTTACGGGCACCCGATACGGTCTCTTTGATATTGGTCCGGTGCCTGGCAACAGCTCAATCAAAAATTCTATGTCTCGATCTTGCGGCATGCTTGGTAGTTCCTCTGGAAATACATCTGGGTAATCCTTCACAACAGGCACTTCTTCCTGAACAACTCCCGAGAGAGAATTTACTTGGGTCCTCCTTGGCGCATGCCTAGACACATACTTGATCCCTTTTCCCTCCGGGGTGGTGAGTAAGTTGACTTACTAGCACAATCGATGTTTCCTCCATACTTTTATAACCAATCCATGCCTAATATTACATCCAATCCTTGGGACTCCAAAATTATTAGGTCTGAGGGGAAAACATGGCTACCAATGGTTAAGGGTAACCGATCACACCATTGGCTGGCCATATACTATGCTCCTGGCGAGCTTACTAACATGGGTGACCTAAGGGCTAAGGTTGGCAACTTAAACTTGTCCACAAATCCCCTTGATATGTATGAATGTGATGCACCAGTGTCAAAAAGAACGAGTGCGGTATATGACTTAATCAAAAACTTACCGATCACTGCGTCAGGCTGATCTTCAACCTTCTCCATGTTGATGTGGTTCACCTGACCTCTGGTGAAGGGATTGGGCTTCTTCTCAGAGTTTCCATTTCTGTTTCCATTCTTCAACTCTGAGCAATCATTGGCGTAATGTCCAGTCTTCCCGCACTTGTAACAGGTAACATGGCTCAGGTCCTTCTTGGCAGGCGTTGCTGGGTTGGGACGGTTTTGGTTGTTGCTTGCTCCATTCCCATTTCCATTCTTAGGCCCACTCTGGTTATGTGAGCTTCCTCCATTGTGGGTATGGCCTCCATGGTTATGGGTGTAACCTCCAGAGTTAGGGGTAAAGCGAGGCTTCTACTGAACTCAAGAATTGTACTTCCCCTGTCCATACTTTCGTTTGTGGCTCTCTATCTGCTGCTATTTGCTTTTAATCATAAGGGCCCTAAATACCAAATCCTGGTAGTTATTGAATGTTTCCACCATCAACTGCATGCTTAGATCATCATTCAACCCTTCCATAAACTTCTCTTGCTTCACGACATCTGTGGCCACATCATCCGGGGCATAACGAGCTAACTTACTAAACTCATCCACGTACTACCCCATAGTATGATTTCCCTGGCGTAAGTTACGAAACTCACACTTCTTCATACTCATTGCTCCAGTTGAGACATGGGTGGTACGGAAAGCTTGCTGGAACTGATCCCATGTGACATTGGCTATGGGGAAAGTGGCTGTGTAATTCTCCCACCATGAGGCTGCTGGTCCATCCAATTGATGTGCGGCAAAGCGCACCTTCTCTGCATTTGTGCAAACTACGGTGGTCAGCTCCCTTCCAATTCCGTGGAGCCAGTCATCATCAACAATCGGCTCGGTGCTACTGGAAAACACCGGCGTATTCAACCTCAGAAAACGGGCTAAGTTGTCAACTGGAGGAGGTGGTGGTGGGTTGTTGTTATTGTTGTTGTTGTTGCCTTGGTTCTTGACTAGTAGCTGCATCAAGGCATTCTGCTGCTAGATCAACTGGGTGAGCTCCGGCGGGAAGACAAATCCGGGGTCACGTCTCAGAGGCATCTGATAGTTTTTAGAGGGGGGAGATTAGAATAGAGTGAGGTCTAAGGAGAAAATCACTACCCATATGCACATGAGACAAACACAATCATATCAATACCACTCAATTCAAACAAGGGCATACAATCGATCTGACTACTGTTCCAAAAATATTCGGACTATTCTATATACATGGGGGAATACTACTGATAATATGGTGGTCAACTAGAAATTTTGATCAGAAGAAGATTCCATGATATTTGCTCCAGCTTCATCTTCATAGTCATCATCACTGCCAGGGTCGGAGTCAGTGTCGTCGATGATGATGTAGTCTTCGGGATGGTCGTCACCTCCTGGCGCAGGGTCTCCCATGAATACTCCTAGCTTCTTCTTCAGATCATCATTCTTCTCTAGCAGAACTGTAATTTCCTCTTCATATCCATCGCGTGTAGACTTGAGTTCCTCTTCTAGCTCCATGTTCCTGGTCATCACCTTCTTCAGGTCTATCATGCTGGTGCACATCTGGTTCTCCTGACGACGAATGTGTTGGTTTAACTCCTGGATGTAGGCTGCAATGGACTTGTCCCTCCTGGTGCTGATCATCTCCCATTGCTCATCTTGGCGTCCACATATCTGGTAGATGGTGTCCTTAAGATCCTTGCGGTAAACTTCGCCGATGCGTCCCATGGCGATGTGAGCTGCCATGCTCTTTCCTAGACTCCAGGTTGGTGCATCAAAGGAAAACTCTATGGGCTCAGTAACTGGTATGAATGTCCTTCCTGGGACATGTACTCGAATGGTCCAATGCTCTTCTTCCGGTAGAGTGGCAGTGTAGGTCCCTCTGAAGCTTGGTATTCTGATGTTCAGGTATCTATATAGTGGCCTCCTTCAAGTGTCGTCCAAAAGGGGTATCTTCATCCAGTTGAGAAAACTTGTTCCTTGAATCTGCCATCTATAAAGTGGAATGTTGAGAGGAGTCTGAAATGAGTAGAGAAGAGTGTCCTATGGCTCATCTTAGTGGTCGCGTCCTATAGTCAGCATGTGCCCTGATACCATCTTGTAGCGATCCGACCTCAAACGGTCAAATCTCTGCGCATAAGTGTCATCCCTGGATCGGTAATGCTAACACAAACAATACTTGAAGGATTTATAACAGAGTTCAATCACACACTTATTACATCGAATATCTCAAAAGAGAGTACTTATTACAATAATATGGCTGAAAGCCATCTAATGAAGATAACATCGGAAGGCTTCGAAGGTAAAATGAGTCCATCAACTCCAACGGCATAGCCGGGTGCAAGACAACGACCTAGCGCACCTTACTCTTCGTCTGAAAAGTCTGCAACATAATACGTTGCAGCCCAAAACGGGCCAGCACATGGAATATGCTGGCAAAATAACACTGTGGAGCAATGAACAAGTAGCAGCTATAACTATATGCATATTTGGCTGGTGGAGGCTTTATGGTTATTTTTTTTGCAGAAAGCTAGTTTTTCCCTACAACAAAGGAATATATTTTATTTAACTACAAGTTTTTTGAAAACATTGAGAATGGTAACCCCATCTCAATCCCAGAATTAATAATCATTAACCCAATAAACTAATTAAGTAAAGTAATGAGATCAACATAATAATTCAAGCACCAGATACTCCAGATGTTTGTAACCGGGGACACGACTAACCATGATTAGTTTGTACACTCTACAGAGATTTGCGCACTTTTCCCCACAAGACTCGATCTCCTCCGTTTGATTTCTCGCACTGCATGATGTTTGAGAAATGGATGACCGAGACACAGTCTTTTAGAAGCATTAGCCCTTTCCACGGGTAAACCGTACCACCTACAATCCCCTACATCTGCTAGTTTACCACTGAAATAGGTCACACAACATACTCAACTATGCCAAAGCACATAATGGCTTGTGGCTGCACGCAGAAGTTTCTAGCATGAATAATTTTATGATCCCTTTGAGCCTGGGTGGCGGACCATAGGATGATCACACGGATTCCCCGGGATCTCCTTGGACAACACTGGATTACCCTAGGTGCCCACAAACAATCCACCCAGATGTGTGTTAAAGTAGCCACCTGAAATAAACCCTTAGTTCATAATAATACTCACAACTGTCGTGAATCACTCAAACCAAACCATGCCTATGAGCATAGCATAGCAGTATAAGCATAACATAGAAGTAACTCCCATGGTTTGATTGAAAAGGGCAATAGGTACTACCTCAACAAGTACTTCCCAAAACCCACATGTTAAACAGTTCCTACTCATGCAATGTTTTCAGGTTTCGAAACTAATGCATAAAAATGGGGTAATAAAGGGGTGTGATCAAAGTGTTACTTGCTTTGTTGACGATCTGAAAACCCTAGTGACTCGTAGTAGCACGCTTCGCACTCCTGAAACTCTATCGCAAACAAACAATAGCATACATAAGCACTCAAGCAATATATGCAAGGATAAATCTCAATAGAAAAGATCCAAATCGAAAATACAAGAGAAGAGCTCCAATTTGCAAAAAGAATCAATCAAATCGGAGCTACTAAATTCAAACTGCGGTTAAAAGAAATTCAAATTCAAATCTGCTTGCAACCAAATTTTAAATTGTCAAAATCATGTTCAAGTTGGTTAACTGGAAAGAGGGGTTTGAGACGAAGATTTTGGCATTGGTTTCACTAGATTTGGACAAGATAGCAAAAAGTTGCGAGCGTTTGAAGATCAAGGGCTAATCTGCGATAAAAATAATCGCGGATAGGTCCCTGGCAGAAAATAAAATAAACGAAAAAGAATATCGAATGAACATTCGCTATCAGGGACAAACGGACGAAAAACGTATGCTAACAGAAATGTTCGGACGAACGTTCGCTAATTAGTGAAACAAAAAAACTAAACTAACCGATCTAACGAAAAAGAACCGGGGCGACGGTTTTGTCGGTTTTTAGCGATTCTTTGAAAAAGCAACCTGGGACGACGGCGGCGAGGCGAGATACTGCGAGGCGGGGTGGCGTGCAACATCGACGAGCGGCGGCGCGGGCTGGCGGGTGATACGTCTCCAACGTATCTATAATTTTTGATTGCTCCATGCTATATTATCTGTTGTTTTGGACATTATTGGGATTTATTATCCACTTTTATATTATTTTTGGGACTAACCTATTAACCGGAGGCCCAGCCCAGAGTTGCTATTTTTTTTACCTATTTCAGAGTTTCGCAGAAAAAGAATATCAAACGGAGTCCAAACGGAATGAAACCTTCGGGAACATGACTTTTGGAAAGAACATGATCTAGGAGACTTGGACCCTACGTCAAGCAACCAACAGGGAAGCCACGAGGTAGGGGGGCGTGCCTACCCCCCCAGGCGCGCCCTCCACCCACGTGGGCCCCCTGTTGCTCCACTGACGTACTTCTTCCTCCTATATATACCTAAGTACCCCGAAACGATCAGATACGGAGCCAAAACCCTAATTCCACCGCCGCAACTTTCTGTGTCCACGAGATCCCATCTTGGGGCCTGTTCGGGAGCTCCGCCGGAGGGGGCATCGATCATGGAGGTCATCTACATCAACACCATAGCCCTTCCGATGAAGTGTGAGTAGTTTACCTCAGACCTTCGGGTCCATAGTTATTAGCTAGATGGCTTATTCTCTCTTTTTGAATCTGAATACAAAGCTCCCCCCTCTCCTGTGGAGATCTATTAGATGTAATCTTCTTTTGCGGTGTGTTTGTTGAGATCGATGAATTGTGGGTTTATGATCAAGTTTATCTATGAACAATATTTGAATCTTCTCTGAATTGTTTTATGTATGATTGGTTATCTTTGCAAGTCTCTTCGAATTATCAGTTTGGTTTGGCCTACTAGATTGATCTTTCTTGCAATGGGAGAAGTGCTTAGCTTTGGGTTCAATCTTGCGGTGTCCTTTCCCAGTGACAGTAGGGGCAGCAAGGCACGTATTGTATTGTTGCCATCGAGGATACCAAGATGGTTTTTTTATCATATTGCATGAATTTATCCCTCTACATCATGTCATCTTGCTTAAGGCGTTACTCTGTTCTTATGAACTTAATACTCTAGATGCATGCTGGATAGTGGTCGATGTGTGGAGTAATAGTAGTAGATGCAGGCAGGAGTCGGTCTACTTGTCTCGGACGTGATGCCTATATACATGATCATACCTAGATATTCTCATAACTATGCTCAATTCTGTCAATTGCTCAACAGTAATTTGTTCACCCACCGTAAAATACTTATTCTCTTGAGCGAAGCCACTAGTGAAACCTATGGCCCCCGGGTCTATCTTCATCATATTAATCTTCCAATACTTAGTTATTTTCATTGCCTTTTATTTTACTTTGCATCTTTATCATAAAAATACCAAAAATATTATCTTATCATATCTATCAGATCTCACTCTCGTAAGTGACCGTGTAGGGATTGACAACCCATTATCGCGTTGGTTGCGAGGATTTATTTGTTTTGTGTAGGTGCGAGGGACTCGCGCGTAGCCTCCTACTGGATTTATACCTTGGTTCTCAAAAACCGAGGGAAATACTTACGCTACTTTGCTGCATCACCCTTTCCTCTTCAAGGGAAAACCAACGCAATGCTCAAGAGGTAGCAAGAAGGATTTCTGGCGCCGTTGCCGGGGAGGTCTACGCAAAAGTCAACATACCAAGTACCCATCACAAACCCTTATCTCCCGCATTACATTATTTTCCATTTGCCTCTCGTTTTCCTCTCCCCCACTTCACCCTTGCTATTTTATTCGCCCTCTCTCTCTATCCTCCCTCTCTTTCTCTATTTGCCTCTTTTTTTCCCGTTCCTCGTTTGCTTGTGTGTTGGATTGCTTGCTTGTCACGATGGCTCAAGATAACACTAAATTGTGTGACTTTATCAATACCAACAACAATGATTTTATTAGCATTCCGATTGCTCCTCTTACCGACGCTGAATCTTGTGAAATTAATGCTGCCTTGCTGAATCTTTTCATGAAAGATCCGTTTTCCGGCCTTCCTAGTGAAGATGCCGCTACCCATCTAAATAGCTTCGTTGATTTGTGTGATATGCAAAAGAAGAAAGATGTGGATAATGATATTGTTAAATTGAAGCTATTTCCTTTTTCACTTAGAGATCGTGCTAAAGCTTGGTTTTCGTCTTTGCCTAAAAATTGTATTGATTCTTGGAATAAATGCAAAGATGCTTTTATCTCTAAGTATTTTCCTCCTGCTAAGATCATCTCTCTGAGAAATGATATTATGAATTTTAAGCAACTTGATCATGAACATGTAGCACAAGCTTGGGAGAGAATGAAATTAAATATACATAATTGCCCTACACTTGGTTTGAATTTGTGGATGATTATACAAAAATTTTATGCCGTTGAATTTTGCTTCTAGAAATCTTTTAGATTCGGCCACGGGAAGCACTTTTATGGAAATCACTTTAGGAGAAGCTACTAAACTCCTAGATAATATTATGGTTAATTATTCTCAATGGCACACTGAAAGATCTACTAATAAAAATGTGCATGTGATAGAAGAAATTAATGTTTTGAGTGGAAAGATGGATGAACTTATGAAATTATTTTCTAATAAAAGTGTTTCTTCTGATCCTAATGATATGCCTTTGTCTACTTTGATTGAGAATAATAATGAACCTATGGATGTGAATTTTGTTGGTAGGAATAATTTTGGTAACAACGCGTATAGAGGAAACTTTAATCCTAGGCAGTATCCTAGTAATTACTCTAATAAGTATGGTAATTCCTACAACAATTCTGATGGAAATTATAATAAGATGCCCTCTAATTTTTAATCTAATATTAAATAATTTATTACTTTGCAAAAGAATTTCAATGCTTTTATTGAAGAAAAATTGCTTAAGATTGATGAGTTGGCTAGGAACGTTGATAGAATTTCTCTTGATGTTGATTCTTTAAAACTTAGATCTATTCCACCTAAGCATGATATCAATTAGTCTCTCAAAGCCATGAGAATTTCCATTGATGAGTCCAAAGAAAGAACCACTAGGATGTGTGCTAAGAAAGATTCCTTTATAAGAGCGTGTTCTTCTTGTTTTCATGATAATAAAGATGAAGTTCTAAAAGTTATTGATGTGTCCCCTATTAAATATTTGTTTTGCAATATGAATCTTGATAATGATGGGACTGAATATGATCCACCTTTATCTAGAAGGCGTCCCAAAAATTCGGAGTTTTAAGATCTTGATGCTAAAATTGATAAAAGTGGGATTGAAGAAGTCAAAACTTTAAATATTAATGAACCCACTATTTTGATTTCAAGGAATTTAATTATGATAATTGCTCTTTGATAGATTGTATTTCCTTGTTGCAATATGTGCTAAATTCTCCTCATGCTTATAGCCAAAATAAAGCTTTCACTAAACATATCGTTGATGCTTTGATGCAATCTTATGAAGAAAAACTTGAGTTGGAAGTTTCTATCCCTAGAAAACTTTATGATGATTGGGAACCAACTATTAAAATTAAAATTAAAGATCATGAATGCTATGCTTTGTGTGATTTGGGTGCTAGTGTTTCCACGATTCCAAAGTCTTTATGTGATTTGCTAGGTTTCCGTGATTTTGATGATTGCTCTCTAAACTTGCACCTTGCAGATTCCACTGTTAAGAAACCTATGGGAAGAATTAATGATGTTCTTATTGTTGCAAATAGGAACTATGTGCCCGTAGATTGTATTGTTCTTGACATAGATTGCAATCCTTCATGTCCTATTATTCTTGGTAGACTTTTCCTTATAACGATCGGTGCAATTATTGATATGAAGGAAGGAAATATTAGATTCCAATTTCCGTTAAGGAAAGGCATGGAACACTTTCCTAGAAATAAAATTAAATTATGTTATGAATCTATTATGAGATCCACTTATGGATTGCCTACCAAAGATGGCAATACCTAGATCTATCCTTGCTTTTTATGCCTAGCTAGGGGCGTTAAACGATAGCGCTTGTTGGGAGGCAACCCAATTTTATTTTTATTCCTTGCTTTTTTCTCCTGTTTAGTAATAAATACTTTATCTAGCCTATGTTTTGGTTGTGTTTTTTGTGTTTAATTAGTTTTTGTGACAAGTAGAACCGTTGGGAAGACTTGGGGAAAGTCTTGTTAATCTTGCTGTAAAAAACAGAAACTTTAGCGCTCACGAGAACTGCTGCCATTTTTATTTGGAAAGTGATATTTAGCTAATTAGTTTTGAATATGATTAATAGATAAATTCCTCACGTCTAGAAATTTATTTCAGAATTTTTGGGGTTCCAGATCTTGCGCTAGCTACAGATTACTACAGACTGTTCTGTTTTGACAGATTCTGTTTTTCGTTTGTTGTTTGCTTATTTTGATGAATCTATGGCTAGTAAAATAGTTTATAAACCATAGATAAGTTGGAATACAGTAGGTTTAACACCAATACAAATAAAGAATGAGTTAAGTACAGTACCTTGAAGTGGTGTTTTGTTTTCTTTTGCTAACGGAGCTCACGAGATTTTCTACTTTAAGTTTTGTGTTGTGAAGTTTTCAAGATTTGGGTAAGGATTTGATGGATTATGGAACAAGGAGTGGCAAGATCCTAAGTTTGGGGATGCCCATGTCACCCCCAATATAATCTAAGGACACCAAAAAGCCAAAGCTTGGGGATGCCCCGGAAGGCATCCCCTCTTTCGTCTACTTCCATCGGTAACTTTACTTGGAGCTATATTTTTATTCACCACATGATATGTGTTTTGCTTGGAGCGTCTTGTATGATTTGGGTCTTTGTTTTTGAGTTTACCACAATAATCTTTGATGTACACACATATTGAGAGAGACACACATGATTCGGAAATTATTAGAATACTCTATGTGCTTCACTTATATCTCTTGAGTTATATAGTTTTGCTCTAGTACTTCACTTATATCTTTTAGAGCACGGTGGTGGATTTTTTTACAGAAACTATTGATCTCTCATGCTTCACTTAGATTATTTTGAGAGTCTTAAATAGCATGGTAATTTTTTTAAATAATCCTAATATGCTAGGTATTCAAGATTAGTAAAAACTTTCTTATGAGTGTTTTGAATACTAAGAGAAGTTTGATGCTTGATGATTGTTTTGAGATATGGAGTTAGTGATATTAAAGTTGTGCTAGTCGAGGAGTTGTGAATTTGAGAAATACTTGTGTTGAAGTTTGCAAGTCCCGTAGCATGCACGTATGGTAAATGTTATGTAACAAATTTGAAACATGAGGTGTTCCTTGATTGTCCTCCTTATGAGTGGCGGTCGGGGATGAGCGATGGTCTTTTCCTACCAATCTATCTCCCTAGGAGCATGCGCGTAGTGCTTGGTTTTTGATGACTTGTAGATTTTTGCAATAAGTATGTGAGTTCTTTATGACTAATGTTGAGTCCATGGATTATACGCACTCTGACCTTTCCATCATTGCTAGCCTCTTCGGTACCGTGCATTGCCCTTTCTCACATTGAGAGTTGCTGCAAACTTCGCCGGTGCATCCAAACCCCGTGATATGATACGCTCTTTCACACATAAACCGCCTTATATCTTCCTCAAAACAGCCACCATACCTACCCATTTTGGCATTTCCATAGCCATTCCGTGATATATTGTCATGCAACTTTCCACCACCCCGTTCATCACGCCACGTTCATCATTGTCATATTGTTTAGCATGATCATGTAGTTGACATAGTATTTGTGGCAAAGCCACCGTTCATAATTCTTTCATACATGTCACTCTTAGTTCATTGCATATCCCGGTACACCGCCAGAGGCATTCATATAGAGGCATACCTTGTTCTAGTATCGAGTTGTAATCATTGAGTTGTAAATAAAAAGAAGTGTGATGATCATCATTTAATAGAGCATTGTCCCAATAAAAAAAGAGACAAAGGCCAAAAAAAGAAGGCCTAAAAAAGAGAAATGAAAAGGGACAATGCTACTATCTTTTTCCACGCTTGTGCTTCAAAGTAGCACCATGATCTTCATGATAGAGAGTCTCTTGTTTTGTCACTTTCATATACTAGTGGGAATTTTTCATTATAGAACTTGGCTTGTATATTCCAACAATGGGCCGCCTCAAGTGCCCTAGGTCTTCGTGAGCAAGCAAGTTGGATGCCCACCCACTAGTTTCTTCTGTTGAGCTTTCATACATTTATAGCTCTAGTGTATCCGTTGCATGGCAATCCCTACTCCTTGCATTAACATCAATCGACGGGAATCTCCATAGCTCATTGATTAGCCTCGTTGATGTGAGAGTTTCTCCTTTTTTGTCTTCTCCACATAACCCCCATCATTATACTCTATTCCACCCATAGTGCTATATCCATGGCTCACGCTCATGTATTGCGTGAAGGTTTATAAAGTTTTTGATTACTAAAGTATGAAACAATTGCTTGGCTTGTCATCGGGGTTGTGCATGATGAGAGCATTCTTGTGTGACGAAAATGGAGCATGACTAAACTATATGATTTTGTAGGGATGAACTTTCTTTGGCCATGTTATTTTGAGAAGACATAATTGCTTAGTTAATATGCTTGAAGTATTATTATTTCTATGTCAATACTAGACTTTTACCTTGAATCTTTCGGATCTGAATATTCATGCCACAATTAAGAAGAATTACATTGAAATTATGCCTAGTAGCATTCCACATCAAAAATTCTGTTTTTATCATTTACCTACTCGAGGACGAGCAGGAATTAAGCTTGGGGATGCTTGATACGTCTCCAACGTATCTATAATTTTTGATTGCTCCACGCTATATTATCTTCTGTTTTGGACATTATTGGGCTTTATTATCCACTTTTATATTATTTTTGGGACTAACCTATTAACCGGAGGCCCATCCCAGAATTGCTGTTTTTTGCCTATTTCAAAGTTACGCAGAAAAATAATATCAAACGGAGTCCAAACGGAATGAAACCTTCGGGAACGTGATTTTCGGAACGAATATGATCCAGGAGACTTGGACCCTACATCAAGCAACCAACAGGGAAGCCACGAGGTAGGGGGGGCGCGCCTACCCCCCCAGGCGCGCCCTCCACCCTTGTGGGCCCCCTGTTGCTCCACCAACGTACTTCTTCCTCCTATATATACCTATGTACCCCCAAACGATCAGATACGGAGCCAAAACCCTAATTCCACCGCCGCAACTTTTTGTATCCACGAGATCCCATCTTGGGGCCTGCTCGGGAGCTCCGCCGGAGGGGGCATCGATAATGGAGGGCTTCTACATCAACACCACAATCCTTCCGATGAAGTGTGAGTAGTTTACCTCAGACCTTCGGGTCCATAGTTATTAGCTATATGGCTTCTTCTCTCTTTTTGGATCTCAATACAAAGCTCTCCCCCTCTCTTGTGGAGATCTATTCGATGTAATCTCCTTTTGCGGTGTGTTTGTTGAGACCGATGAATTGTGGGTTTATGATCAAGTTTATCTATGAACAATATTTTAATATTCTCTGAATTCTTTTATGTATGATTGGTTATCTTTGCAAGTATCTTCGAATTATCAGTTTCGTTTGGCCTACTAGATTGATCTTTCTTGCAATGAGAGAAGTGCTTAGCTTTGGGTTCAATCTTGCGGTGTCCTTTCCCAGTGACAGTAGGGGTAGAAAGGCACGTATTGTATAGTTGCCATCGAGGATAACAAGATGGGTTTTTTATCATATTGCATGAGTTTATCCCTCTACATCATTTTGCTTAAGGTGTTACTCTGTTCTTATGAACTTAATACTCTAGATGCATGTTGGATAGCGGTCGATGTGTGGAGTAATAGTAGTAGATGCAGGCAGGAGTCGGTCTACTTGTCTCGGACGTGATGCCTATATACATGATCATACCTAGATATTCTCATAATTATGCTCAATTCTGTCAATTGCTCAACAGTAATTTGTTCACCCACCGTAAAATACTTATTCTCTTGAGAGAGGCCACTAGTGAAACCTATGGCCCCCGGGTCTATCTTCATCATATTAATCTTCCAATACTTAGTTATTTTCATTGCCTTTTATTTTACTTTGCATCTTTATCATAAAAATACCAAAAATATTATCTTATCATATCTATCAGATCTCACTCTCGTAAGTGACCGTGTAGGGATTGATAACCCCTTATCGCGTTGGTTGCGAGGATTTATTTATTTTGTGTAGGTGCGAGGGACTCGCGCGTAGCCTCCTACTGGATTGATACCTTGGTTCTCAAAAACGGAGGGAAATACTTATGCTACTTTGCTGCATCACCCTTTCCTCTTCAAGGGAAAACCAACGTGGTGCTCAAGAGGTAGCAGCGGGCGGCAACGGGGGCGGAGGAGTGGCGGCAGCAGGCAGCGGCGGCACGGGCAGGCGGCGCGGCGTCGGCGATGGCGCAGCGGTGGGCGGCGGTTGTGGGCGGCGGCTTGGGGTGGAGAGGGGTCGGCTGGCGGTGTATATAAAGGGGGGCGGTGGCTTCCTTGGGCGAGGGGGCGGTGGTGGTGGAGTCCCGCTCGGACTCCGGGAGTCCGGCGGCGGCCCGACTCGGCTCTTTTTGGAAGAAAGTGAACATTTTTCTGGCCTAAAATGCAATTTTCAAAAATGCATATTTTTCTAATTCAAATAAAATCTCAAATAAAATATTTAATTGATTTTAAAACTTTTCCTCCAATATTCCTCTATTTTTGAAGAAGTCCTATTATCTTCTCTCTTTTAATTTAAATTTTGGAAATAATTGGAGAGAAAAATATTAAAACCAAATTGATCCTATTTTCAAATTTGAGAAAAATTCAAATATGAAAATAAATGAAATCCCCAACTCTCTCTTTGGGTCCTTGAGTTGCTTAAGATTTCTAGGATCACAAACAAAAAGCAAATAAAATATGTTATGCATATGATGACCTATTTATAACATCCAAATTGAAAATTGGGATGTTACAATAAGTGTCACAAACAGCCCTAGAGTTCGTAGTAAAATAACACATATAACACACATAAATCAACCCTAATGTCACCTAGATACTCTAGTGTCACCACAAGTATCCGTAGGTCAATTATATGATATGCATCAAACAATTTTAGATTCATAATATCCAATCCAACACAAAGAACCTTAAAGAGTGCCCCAAGATTCCTACCAGAGAAACAAGGACGAAAACATGCACCCTATGCATAGATTACCCCAATGTCACATCGGGAATCCGTGAGTTGAGTGGCAAAACATACATCAAGTGAATCAATAGAACACCCCAATTGTCAGCACGGGTATCCCACACAAAACATACATCAAGTGTTCTTAAATCCATAATAGTATTCAAACCAATAATAGTGAAACCTCAAAGGTAAAACTCAATTCATCACAAAAAGATAGAGGGGGAGAAACACCATATGATTCAACTATAGTAACAAAGCTCGCGGTACATCAAGATCGTGCCAAATCAAGAACACAAGAGAGAGAGAGAGAGATCAAACACATACACTACAAAAAATACACTTCCGTGATGATACGTGTTTGTCACAGTAGGTCACGTTTTCTATCATGCATGTACATCCATGAAGATTTTATGACAGAATCAAGAGAGTCATACCCGTGCTGTCATAGAAGTGTTCCATGACATTACCAAAATTATCATCACGGAAGTGTCCACTTCCATGACGATAAATCGCGCGTCACAAAAGTGCTTTCGTCAAGGGTGACCGACACGTGGCATCCACCGTAATGGGTCACCCTTAAGCTATCGGGTTCCGGTTTGGATCCGATAACCCGTTAACAGCCCGGACCAATGGGGATTTTCCGGGTGTAAAATTCTCAATGGCCAGAGTAACCACATGTCGGCTCACTGATTGGGCAAATGTCATCCACTCATTGGACCGAAGGCGCCTATGATTCATCTACACGTGGCACAGCCCAACAGAGGCCCATTCCAGTGAAAAGACCGGCCCGTTTGACTTGGTCAAAAGGTAGCAAGCCATCCCACAGAAAGCCTGTTAACGGCCTATTTGCCTATAGCCCATTTACAGCCCGCTAACTCACGACCTACCGGAATTTGGCCTAGTAGCGTCATCTGGGCCGTCCAATATGATACCAACCCATTGTAACTTACGTCCCATGTATGGCCCATGACGTCTTTCGGCCCATATGAGGCCCTTTGTAACTCTGCGCTCATTAAAGGCCTGAGATGAAACTGGCCCATAATGAACACTATATCGCTTTATACCCATTAACGGACCATTACTCCATCGGCCGTTTCCAGCCCGTGTTAACTTTCGGCCTTCTAAGGGCCCATTTATTTTTCGGATCATTTCTAGAATTCAGTTAGTTACGGTCCGTTACTGGCTTGTTCTGTTTGTGGGCCAAATTCAGCCTGTGGTTACATTCGGCCCGTTTGTGGCTCGTTAACCCGTTGGGTTGTTTTCATAGTGTTATCGTGCAGCCTATTAATAGACTGTTATGGTCCACGAATAGTATGACCCATGTTTGGCGAAATAATTATACGGCCTGTAGAAGGCCCATGGACCCTACGACCCATAGAAGGTCAATGGATCATACGGCCCTTAGAAGGCCCATGGATCCAATGGCCCGTAGAAAGCCCATGGATCCTACGGCCCATATAAGGCCCATGGTATCTATGGCCCGTAGAAGGCCCATGGATCCTATGGCCCGTAGAAGGCCCATGGATCCTACGGCCCGCAGGAGGCCCATGGTTACAACAGTCCATGTGTTCTCATGGTTATTGTGGCCTAGTTACCAAAAATAGGTTATTGTGGCCACTAGAAAAATGTGGAAAAAGAACTGCAGTGACTACAAGCAAACAACTAAACAAGACAATAAGGAAATAAATAAGCAAGCAACTAACACTAGGCTATTAAGGCTATTACACATATTACATCCATTGGGCATCAAAGTTTGCCACCAGTGCAAATATAGGGAACAAAGCAACATATTACATACACTGGCCATCTAAATTGGCCACTAGTGCAAATAAACGAGGTAGCCAAACAAGTCCATAACTGAAACAACTTCAAAAGAGCTCAAGAAACGTTATCCTGGGTATCCACCATGCTGGCAATAAGCTTAGCAAGCTTATTAGCTTTGTTCTGTTTGGCGCTAAAATCCTCCAACGCTTGTTGTTGCAACAGAAAGTATGCATGTGAATGCTCCAGGGACTTCCGCAGTCCTTCAGCTTCTTGTCGTAGCACAGCTGATCGATGTCTTTCAGCTTGTAGTTGAGACTCAAGAAACCGAACAGATTCAGACAGTTAGTTTGAATAGCTTGTGCCAGCGGTAGTGGCCAGTAACTCGAACACTAAACCAAGACAGGACTTTGGGGTTGTCTCACTGTCTTCAAGATAGTTTTCCTTAGCTGTTTTATCAGCTTTATTGGAGACCAACAAGGATGTCTCACTATCCTGAACCTTATCTACATTACTTCCTTTACCCTTGCTTAATAGGGCTCTCTTCCCCAATATTCTGTCAGCATTCTAAAAGAAGAAACAAGTAGACACATAACAAGTTTAGCATGTACTAGTATATGGAACTCATTTTGGTGAACCAGTTCATTAGTAAGGTGGACAAGATTAAACTACCAAGTCTTCTATTGCCAAGTAGTACATTATAAAAGCATCATACAAACATATATCTATGTCCTATGGTCACTGCATTGTCTTGCCAAATCAAAATAGAGACACGGTTCAAATCATATCAATTCAAGAGAAAGTAGCACTGAAAGAATACAAAGCGTGGGAAACTACATGACACAACAAGATTTCAGATGGGTACCGCGGGTCTACATGTACAACAACACTATTGGCTCTGTTGTGATGCTAGTAATGCGCATGATATGAGAAGTCAACTGTATACACAATTGAAATTGAAATCAATAGAGCTATTTATAAGAGCAAACCTATTAAAGAAACATGCGTAAACATACCTGTTGTGCCATTGGAGTTTTGATTGGATCCTTCAATTTAAAAATAAGTTTGTATGAGTAAATACACTGACACAAGAGAAAAGCAGTATGCATGATAGCAATGGAATCTTAAATGAGAACAGTTGTTCTTCAGGTTTAAGCACTTGGTCTACATGAACAAAGTACAGTAAGACGCAAGCATATAGTACTTAAAAAATGAGCTCATGGACTTTACCACATTCTTAGTTCGGGGCCAGTACAGAACAAGGCGTTCCCAGTCATCGTCCACTAAATGTGTCTCAGGAGAACATAAGGGAATTTGACGAGTTTTTTTGCAAGTGACGTCCGTTTTCTTCAGGTAATTCCGATACTGCCACCAAGCATTCTTGAAGATAGCAGAGGTATTAGCACAGGTTACCTCATCCCAAGTTTCCAAATCGGTCCTTCTCTATAGAGAAAAATGGGAAAATTTGTTGTATTATAACCATCATGGAGGTAGAATGTATGGGACAAAGCAAAGTAATTGCCATGAATAACATTACTTACACATAACTCTTGGACAAACACCTGCAACTGGCATTTTCCTTCACCTTTAGTATAATATTTCCCTTCATCTTAGGAATAATATTTCCATGATGGGAAGATACGCACATATGATTTAACAACATAAAATGCGATAGATGATAAACTATGAATGGCTGGTTGTGCTTCCTCCACAGGAATAGGTGTACTAACTGGTGGAGTTGGGGTTCGCCATGGTAGTACTGACGCTTTGGGCACTGGAGCTGCCTTACTAACTTCTCTTGTTTGGGAGCTCTGTGGTGGAGATGGTGTTGTGTCAATAGGAACTGGGTTACTATCTGCTGGGGTTGGGTTAGATTGGGTGAAGCTAGTTCTCTATCCATTGCAGTAGGGGTACAATCTGCGAGAGTCTGGGTTATGTGTGGTAGGGCTAGTTCTCGTGCATGTACAACCGAGGTGCTATCTCCACCAAGAGGTAGCACTGTTTTATTTGAAGACCGTGTTTTTACTCCGTTAGATACTGCCATCACCCGCTCCAATTCAAATGGCTGATAAATAGGAAACATAGTTGAATGTAGAGACATTGTATGAGAGACAGATGCAGTAGATAGTGTGGAAAAAGAGGGCATGAAATAGTTGACATGTATATTGTTTAACTACAACGGATAGCATGACATAACTTCACATATATGATGTCTATCTAAACTGGATAGCATAGCATAACATAATTTAGAGATATGATGACTAACTAAATAGGATTGCATGACATAATTCACATACATGTTATCTGAAAGTGCTAGTTATCGACTAGAGGGGGGTGAATAGGTGATTTTTATGAAAGTCTTCAAAACACGGGGGCTTTGAAGACAAACAGTAGAATTGAACCTATTGATATGCAGCGGAAGGTAGACTACACTAGACAAGCCATAGTCAAGTAAGCAATGAAGTGAAAGCACGAAGACTATCAGCAGCTAGGTAGTATGGATCAAGATGGAAGATAGTATGAATCCAATCAAGAACAGTCTTCACACAGTGAAGTCAATCAGATCATGCGAGCAGACAATGACTTCACGAAGACAAACAGTAAGTAAAGAGAGGTAAGAGATAGAACCAGTTGCTTGGTGAGGACATGTATTTGTTGGACCAGTTCCAGTTGCTGTGACAACTGTATGCCTGGTTAGGGAGGCTGAGATTCTACTCAGAAGACCACGTCTTCACCTTATTCCCCTTGAGCTAAGGACACATAGTCCTCTCCCAATCACTCTGGTAAGTCTTCAAGGGAGACTTCCAAACCTTCACAGACTTCGTTCACCGGCGATCCACAATGACTCTTGGATGCTTAGAACGCGACGCCTAACCGGCTGGAGGATTCATAGTCCTCAAGTGTAACAAGTCTTCGGATCACGCAGATAGAAAGACTTTAGTGATGCCTAACACTCTTTGGCTCTGGGTGTTTAGGCCTTTGTCCTTGCAAGGATTTCTCTCTTAAAGGCTTCGGAGGTGGGTTGCTCTCAAACGACAAAAGCCGTGCACTAACTCTAAGCACGCACCAATTTATGGTGTAGGGGTGGGCTATTTATAGCTAGGAGGCAACCCGACCTGATTTATCCGAAATGACCCTAGGTCACTAAGGATCTGACACGTGTCCAACGGTCAGATTTCAAACACACGCGGTAGCTTGACTTGAGCTACAAGTAAAGCTGACTTATTTAGCTCTGGATAAATTTGCTCTCATTGTCTTCGCTCGAAGACTTAGGATTTGGTTGAGCATCACTTCAGTCACTCTGACTTTGTTCACTTGGACCCCACTTAACAGTACGGTGGTTCCTATGACTCAACAAAGAAGAAAAGGAAACTACGAAACAACTATGTCTTCACAATCCATAGTCTTTATGCGATGTCTTCTCATGTCATAGTCTTCAATGTGAATCTCTTCACAGACCACCATTGTCTTCAATGTCTTCACACATTTTTAGGGGTCATCTCTAGTAGGTAAACCGAATCAATGAGGGACTACTACCTGTGTTATCCTACAATTCTCACAAACACATTAGTCCCTCAACCAAGTTTGTCGTCAATACTCCAAAACCAACTAGGGGTGGCACTAGATGCACTTACAATCTCCCCCTTTTTGGTGATTGATGACAAACTGGTTGAAGTTTTCAATGGGGATAAAAGTATGTGAAATTGTAGGGGTAAAGGCATTGTCTTCATAAGTAGAAAAAAGGCTCCCCCTGAAGATGTGCATATACATAGTTTGCTCTTGAATGCAAATGCACATGACAAGTTTTAATTGTGGAGATCCTCTTCACTTTATGAAGACAATTCATTATGCAAGAAAAGATATAACAAAGATAATTACATGCATAATGATAAATGGACGTCTGCGGAATGACTTCATGCGGAATTTATCATCGCATCACAAAGTGGCAGACAAAGTGGCAGACGACCATCAAGTTTTAAGTGTTACAACCCAAAGAACCAAATGTATCAAAAGTGAGAGTTGTAACCACTTAGCAAAAAGAAAAATAGCAACCACCCATATGGACCCGCTTGAAGACTATCAACTCATATGCTTCTCCCCCTTTTGTCAGTAAGGACCAAAAAGGTTTGAAGACATAGAGCATCTACTCGTTCCCATCAGGAGCAGATGAAGGTGTAGGGTCGACGTTGACGTTCGGTGGTGCAGAGGGGCCTGGTGCAGTGTCGAGACGTGGTGAAGCCATGGCTGGTGAAGTGGCATCGTCTTCTTCGTCGACGACTCTCACAACAACAGTTGCAGCCGAAGATGAATACTCTGAATCTTCAATTGGTGGAGTCCGGTGCCAGCTTATATTGCGAGGAGGAGTGGAGTCAAATTTGAAACCCTCGGTGAATCCATCTTCGCGAAGATCGTCTTTAGAGCAGAGAAGGGTGAGACTCTTCGAGGACCTCCTACAGGCTTCATGAGCAACAAATGAGTTCTTGGTGGCCAAGTTTCTGATGTGATTTGACGTCCACCAAGATGCTCTGCATCTGACGCTTTAGCCAGTCATGGTGTCTATCTTATTTCTGATGCAAGGCCATGAAAAGCTCTTGGTCATTGAGCACACGAGATCGCTTCCGAGGCCTTTGAGCAATGGTGCTGTCAGTGACTTCAGTAGTTGCATGATGAGGTGCACGTGTATTGCCAGCCAGAGGATAGACACGAGTTGCAGCAAGAACTCCTTCAATGGGTTGTGTGAAGCTTTGGCGATCAACATTATGAAGATAAAGGGGCTCCTTGGTAGGCTCAGGGTAGATGGCTTCAACAGACATATCAACCTCAGGCAAGAAGATAAGATGGTTGCACGCAGAGGGCTGATAGTTGACAAAAGAGTGAAGCTTGATTAAGCGCATCACCCATGGAGCATAAAACTTCAGACCAAAGAGATCAATTCCTGATGCAGCAAGTTGCTTGATGAAGAAATCTTGAGCATTGAAGCTGATGCCATTCAGAATATAGAACACCAATGTCTTCATTGCGCCTTCAAGCTTGGCTGTAGGAGAATGTCCTTTGAGGGGCCATAGAGTTCGCCTAACAATGTGATAGATAGTCCATGGCAGATACTCAAGGTCGTCGACAAAGAATTCCTTCAAATATTCAACATCTTGTGGCAGTGGCTTCATCATGATGAGCATCTGACTCGGCAGGGGAGTAAGCTCGATGATATCTTGAGCTTTGGCTTCATGGTGCACATCACATGTCATCCACTCAAGGACCCAAGTCTTCGGATCCCTGTTTTAGCCACGAATGTGAAAAGTAGCATAGAACTGCAGCAGAAGCTCTTAGTTCCAATGCTCTTTATCAGTGACAAACTGCAGAAGGCCAATATCTCTGAAACAGTCTAAGGCTTCTTCCAAGCAGGGCAGTCCAGCAATGGCTTCACAATCCAGACGCATGTGAGGAAAGATCCGCTCTTGATTGTATAAGGCACAGGAGTAATAACTGCGTTGCGGAAAGCTCCAGAAGCTATGAGATGAGATCTTTGGCTTCGAGTATGGGTTCTTGGCACTGTCGAAGAATGTGTTCTGAGCCCTGAAGTTGTTGACACTGAACGAGACTAGTGATGATGCAGCACCGGGGAACCTTGGTAGTCTGGGATTTGGCTTCTGGACCTGAGGCCTATGCTCCACATGGTATTCATATTGTGGTCCGAGAGCAGTGGGTGGAACCATGATTGGCCATTTCATAGTGACCAGCTGTCCATGATCGAAGGCCTGTTCAATTGTGTGAGGCCTAGGAGACGGAACAATGGCTTTAGCATCCACATGGGCTTTAGGTTGCACACTAGCTTCAGGTGCAACATCAGCTTCAGGCGCCACATTGTCTTCAGCCATGACAACGTCATTGACTTCAGCAGTGTTGGTTGTGGCTGCCTTAATGTTATCAACCTCCTCTTCAGTGGCAGGAGGGTCGGGCACTGACATGTTCTCCTCGAGAACAGCTTCTTGAGTGACAGGGGGTGTGGCAACTCTCTCTTCTTCTTGTCTTGGTTCTTGATTATCTTCGGCTGATGCAGCCGGATTATCTTCAATAACTTTGGCTTCAGACTCAGAGACATTCACAGTAGGAGTGGCTTCAGGAAACACTTCATGTGCGACTGAGCTTTGTTGCACTTCTCCTTCTGGAATGCTCGACATGGTAACCGGGGGCCTAGGGCCTTTGTGAAGCCTGCAGAATGCGGGCGACGCCTGTGGTCATGGAGTGGTCTACACCATGTAGTCGTCAAGTACCGGAGTGGTGACTAGAGGGGTTGGAGTTTTGGGGGTTTCATCTTGAATGGGGGTGTCTTGTTGTGGGTGATCAGCCCACGATGCATCCTGAGCAATTGGCGTTAAAGGACGACTAATGCTGATGAGTTCGCTGTTCGAAAGAACAGGCGATAATACCGGTTGGCGCTCGACCTAAGGAAGGACTTCATCATCTTCTACATTGTCTTCATGACCAATGTCTTCAGCTGTGATGGGGTTAACAGCTGGTACTTCTTTGTCTTTAGGAGCCTATGTGGTAGCAGGCTCGTGAACTACAAGTTGACATTCTTGGTTGGAGGAGGCAGGACGTGCAACGGGGATGGGTTCAACAACCAGTGGCTCTGTGGCAGTAGCACACTCTTTTCGCGAAGACTTTGTCTTCGGCTTCTTGGTTGATGGAGCATCATCAGAGGCATCCTTGTGCTTTCGTTTCCTGGCATCAACTTCAGCTGCCCTTGTTTTCTTCAGCTCTGAAGCTGCTGAGGGGACCTTAGGCTTCGAGCATGTCATGCCGGTAGGGAAGACAATGCTAGGTGCATCCTGCCTTTGTGCTTAAGTGTGTGTCGCAGCAGACTTCTTCTTCTATTTGGTAGTCATCCTTGGATCGATGCCAGGGTGCCCCAGTGCCTTGCGCTTCTCAGCCTCATTGTGTGCTTGAACACATTTCTCTGCGAAGTATTTCATCCGCTCTCTTGAGCCTTTGGCTTCCTCGCGTTTCTGGTGAAACTGCTCCTTGAGGTTGTGCAACATCTGCTTGAAGTTTTGAACATCAGCTACGGTGAGCTTTTCCATGTGCTTCTTGAATTGAGCCTTCTCAAAATCAATTTTGTTCTTCAGCTCGACGATCTTTTGAGCCAAGGCCAGCTCATTTGCAATGGCTCCATGGAAAGTGATGCTGATGTCCACTAGCAGCTGAAGATCATCGATGCTGATGCTCTGGTCGTTGAACCACTCATCAATGAAGCTGTTCAGAATTTCTACATCAAAGAGGGGCAGATCATTGAAGATCTCCACCTCTTGCTTTCTCTTTATCATAAGCTCAAGAGCATCATTACCAAAGTCTTCGTTGCTTGACAGATCAATGGTTTCATCTTCATTCCTTAGAACGACAGCGGGAGTTAGTTCATGCCTAGAAATCTTCATGGGCTTCCCCTTCTTCTTGGAGACGCGAGAAAGATTTTCCGACTACACACTGGGTTCAGGAGGTGCAGTGGCCAATGGCTTCGCATGCAAAAAATTTGGT
The DNA here is from genome assembly GCF_018294505.1 of Triticum aestivum. Classification (NCBI taxonomy): domain Eukaryota; kingdom Viridiplantae; phylum Streptophyta; class Magnoliopsida; order Poales; family Poaceae; genus Triticum; species Triticum aestivum. Next base: position 375,167,469 of record NC_057800.1, on the reverse strand, counting down.
TCGGCAGAGGGCTTAGAAGTCTTTGATTTCTTCTGCTTCCGCTTCGGTGGGTGTCGGTGTCAAAACCGGCGGATCTCGGGTAGGGGGTCCCGAACTGTGCGTCTAGGCCGGATGGTAACAGGAGGCAGGGGACACAATGTTTTACCCAGGTTCGGGCCTTCTTGATGGAGGTAAAACCCTACGTCCTGCTTGATTAATATTGATGATATGGGTAGTACAAGAGTAGATCTATCACGAGATCAGAGAGTCTAAACCATAGAAGCTAGCCTATGGTATGATTGTATGTTATGGTTCTTGCCCTACGGACTACAACCCTTCGGTTTATATAGACACTGGAGAGGGTTAGGGTTACACAAGGTCGGTTACAAAGGAGGAGATATCCATATCCGTATTGCCTAGCTTGCCTTCCACGCCAAGTAGAGTCCCACCCGGACACGAGACGAAGTCTTCAATCTTGTTTCTTCATAGTCCAACAGTCTGGCCCATGGAGATAGTCCGGCTATCCGGAGACCCCCTAATCCAGGACTCCCTCAGTAGCCCCTGAACTAGGCTCCAATGACGACGAGTCCGGCGCGCAGTATTGTCTTCGGCATTGCAAGGCGGGGTCCTTCTCCGAATACATCACAGAAGAATTTGAATACGAGGACAGTGTCCGACCCTGCAAAATAAGTTCCACACTCCACCGTAGAGAGAATAATATTTTTGCAGATCTAATTTGCTGGCTTGTTTTGGCAGCATGACGTTATGTCATGGCCCAGTGATTATTCGAACCGTTTCCTTCAACCAGCCCCGCACATAACGCGAGGCAGTTCTTCGACACATCTTGTCAAAGCAGAGATCGTGTCCCCTTATTACGGGATTCTCATCAATACGGGCGTGGGTAACCCAACCGCGCCATCAATTGCGGCACTTGGGGGATAAGCGAGTTTTACCAGGCAAGTGGGACGCTTAGTTTCATCCGCCCATATAAAGGGGTAAGGATTCACCTTTCTATCCACGCCTTCTTCCTCCCTTGCCCATCCGTTTTCGCACACTCGAGCTCTAGCGCCCAAGTCCGTACTTCCCACCTCGACCTTCTCCAATCATGTCCGGAGTGGGAGGCAAGTGGATGATCTCCTCCGTCACGGAGGGAGACATCAAGAAACTGAGGAGAGCCGGATACCTGCCCGACAACATCGCGCACCAGCTCCCAGATGAGGGGCAGCTCATCCCCACCCCCATGCCCCATGAGAGGGTAGTATTCCTCACCCGTTTCCTCCGCGGACTGGGATTCCCTCTCCATCCCTTCGTCCGGGGGCTCATGTTTTATTATAGCCTGGATTTCCACGATCTAGCCCTAAACTTCATCCTCAACATCTCGGCGTTTATCGTCATGTGCGAGGCCTTCCTCCGCATCAAGCCTCACTTCGGCTTATGGCTGAAGACCTTCAATGTCAAGCCGAAGGTCGTGGGCGGCCGCTAGGCAGAGTGTGGAGGCGCCATGGTGGGTAAGATGCCCAACGTAACATGGCTCGAGGGCTCCTTTGTGGAAACCATAAAGGGGTGGGAATCGGGGTGGTTCTATATCACCGAGCCGCGCGACCCTGCATGGGCAGCGGCCCCCGAGTTCCGATCTGGCATCCCCACGCGGCTCACCTCCTGGAAAGAGAAGGGCCTGTCCTGGGGTAATTCGAAAGAGCTGACCGGACTCCAAACATGTATTCAAAACATGCTGGACAAGAAGCTCAAGTTTGTCAACATAGTCCAAGTTATGCTCATCCGCCGGATACTCCCGTGCCAACAACGGGAGTTCAACTTGTGGGAGTTCAATCCGGCGTAGCACCAAACTCTGAATAGGATCTTCGACACGACTTATGAAGACGCCTGGAGGGTGCTGTTCAAAAGCGCCGAGCCCCCCCCCCTATTACCGAGGATCGCGGATTCAGCATGAAGCGCCAAGCCAGTGCGGTAAGCTGCTTTACCTTTCACAGGATACTTATTTTTTATATAGATTGACTCTATGCGGGATCTAAGCTCCCGTACCTTTGACAGGACTGGCAGAAGATGGATCTGTCCGGCTCCTTTGCCCGAAGTCCCCGCAGACGCTCTTCTGGCGAAGATGTTGACTCTGGACGCTTATACGGTGCCGGAGAAGATCAAGAAGGCCAAGGGAACTCGAAAGAGTTCCCGACGCCAGGCGTCGTCGGACTCACTGTCCGATGACTCTGCGGCGCACTCTTCCCCCGAAGACGAGGAAGAAGAAGAAGAAGATGCTCCCCAACCGACTAGGGGAGACAGGAAAAGGAAGGCCGCCCCAACTGGGAAGGCCGAAGGGTCCAAGAAGGGGAGGACTCTCCTTCCGGACAGTTCCACCACCGCCGACGAGGGCGAGGACGAGTGGTTGCCCCGGGCCAGGCCCCCGGGGAGATCGTAAGTATTCGGATACCAGAGTAACTCATAGGATACCTTTGTCGCACTGCTTTCTCTAACATCGAACGCAATTATGCAGGCCGCCACGAGCCAGCATCGATGTATCATCGGACGGCTCCTTGGGCTTGTCGGACATGGATAGCGATCCAGTCCCGACCGCCACCTCCCCTCATCCTACCGACGATGCCGAGGTGTTATCTCAAGGGGCACCGGATCGAGGGGAGACAGCCCCGGAGGTGCCTCAAGGCGACCTTCCGGACTCCGGGAGCCGAGGGGACGGGGCCCCTGAGAGCTCAAAGTTCGGCTCTCAGCTGAACACCGCGCCGGAACCTCCAGCGGTTCCAGGCTCTGGCAGGCGGCCTCCTTCTAAGAGGGGCAAGACGCCTGTGCCAGTGACCTCTGTCCATCCAGAGGAGCCAGACAATCTGCTGGAAGCGCTTTGCAGCGCTTCCATCAACGAGGAGAACCACGCTATCATGAGGGCGGTGATCCAGAAGGTTCAGTCCGCCAAGAGCGGATTGATTGAAGCCTGTGCCAGCCTTCTAACAGGCTTTGAGGTAAGTGTTTTAATATGTAGTAGGAATATTACTGCATAGACAGTAGCCCCTGATGCTCTGTTCGGTGTTCACAAAGAAAAGCCGAACAGAGGATCAAATAATATCGCAGGAGTCTAATATAAGTATGTCAATATGCATATGCAGGCTTCGCTGCCGGCGTCCGCCACACTGACTGCGGAGGTTGCCGTACTGAAGCAGGGCCTCGAGGGGTCCAGGAAAGAGCTCGGCCTTGCCAAGAGGCAGCTCAAGGAAAACAAGGGTAAGTAATACCCTGTCTTATGTATATATATAAAAGAGGACGCGATTGCAAAATGACAGGATCATCGTATGTTTGCTAGGGGCCACGGCCGAGGTGGCGACCCTAAAGCAAGCGCTCGCCAAGGTTGAAGATAAAGTGGCCAAGGAGCGCACCGAGCAAGAGAAGCACGAGGCTCGGGTGGGCGAGGTGCAGCAAGAGCTCCAGGCTCTCGTGACGAAGCACGAGGCGTTGGAGCTTCACTCGAAGACGCGAGAGTCTGAGCTTGCCGCGGCCCTTGAGAGTGCAAAGAGTGCCAAGGCCGAGGCCCAGAAGGCCCTCCAAGAGATCGACGCGATGAAGAAGATAGCGACGGGTAAGGCTTTCTATATGCCAAGCAAGCATGTAAAAGTAAATTACCGATTACTTACACGGATCCGGAGCTCTTCAAGACCATTCGCAGATTTGCCCCGCAGTGTGTCCGACGCCGCATAGTTTTAACAGGACGAGGACGGAAGCTCGATGGAGAAGCTGTTCTAGTCTTAGTATGCTGAGGCCGAACATCCGGTGCCAATGAGCGACCAGCTGAAGCAGATGGTCGAGCTACATAAGGCGACCGATCAAGCCATGAAGAGCTATATAGTCCGGCTGTGGCCTGGCGACGCCCTTCTGAACAGCTTCTTCGGCCTGGTGAGGCGGGTTGTGGATGCCTGCCCGCAGTTGGAGGTCGTCAAGTGATCTGTCTGCATTGAAGGTGCACGCCGGGCTTTCGCCTGTGTGAAATTGCAGTGGGTCAAGCTAGACGCCATGAAGCTGATCAAGGAGGGGCCGCCAGAGGGCAAGGAGCACCGCCACCCCGAGATGTACTACGAGGGTGTTCTGCCGGGTGCCCGTCTCATCGCGGACGAGTGTTCGAAAGATGTAATATTTGAGTAAACGTGCTCGTTTTATCCTATGTTTATGAAAACTTGTTTCATATGCGCTATGCAACGCTTGTTTGAATTTAAAATATTACCTTCTGTTTGGCTGTTTATCCAATATGAGAGATGGCTAGTCCTCGGCTTCTGCCTCCATGCCACGAGTGTTGGGGTGTTCAGGATAAACCTGAGCACTCTTGTTCCCATATTTGGGTCCTTCGAGGGAGGTGCTCAGCACAACGAACAAGGCAACCAGACTAATAATGCTTTATCACTCTCACTTAGCCATAGAATTCTATAATTTTAAATTTTGGCGAAGCCCCTGGTATTCAGAAGGCCGAATACGGGGCGCGATACACGCCTGTAAGCCGGACATGGCCGGCCCCTCGCCCTAAGCGGCATAAGTCTTTAGGGACTCGAAAAACCTCGCCGAACAGCTACCAGTCTCTTGCCTTATCATGACAGTCAGTTTTAGCTTTCTCTACTGAGGTGCTAAGCCCGGCAGAACCGGGGCACAATCGCAGTAGTTCTCCTAGCGCTACCTTAGCCGATAGAGCGGAACGTAAGGTACCAAAACATAGGAGCCGGGCAAACCCAACATTTGACCAAAGACATGATTCGGAGCTGATGCATATAATGCTATAAGTTCGGGGTGCCGCACTTGTGAAAGTGTTCAGACTCTTCACACCGCATTGTGGGGTACGTAAGCCCCTGGTGTATTGGCCGTACTATAGTGTATGGTTGCAAGGCGTCGTTAATGAACGCACACACACACACACACACACACACACACACACACATATATATATATATATATATATATATATACTAGTACAAATGCCCGTGCGTTGCAACGGGCAATAAAATTAATAGAACATGCTCCATTTGTCATTCCGCAATATTTATTATATACAATTTTGACGAATGTCAGAAATAATGTAATCCTGAGTATCGCTTTTTAGTCCATGAAGTGCGAATGTGAAGAGGCCTCCATAACATTGTTCGTCACGATGTATTTCAACTCCGCATTTTCATCCGATGACGACGTAGTAATGCAAGGAATAGTCTTTCATTTATTTATTTTAATTTATTGGAATAATATGTTTTTTAAGGATTTTTTTGTAATTTTTTAGAAAATTATTTGAAATTTTTAAATAATTTTTAATTTCAAATAATTTTCTAAAATGGTATCAGTTTTTATGGCTAACATGTTTTATTTTGATAATTATATTTCATAGCAAACATGTCTTGCAACAGGAGAATAAAAATTGACGTGCTTCGCTACGAAGCAAACACCAATTATAACTAATCAGGTTGGAAATGTAGAGGATAAATATGATAATGAGAAAAAAATGATGGATCAATTAATAATTGGATTCTTTGGGACGCTAGTTTGAAACTTGCGACGTTAATCCTAGACAACTAATCGGGTGAACAACGTTATCTTTAGATTACCATATTGATAATAAAAATTATTGTACATGTAGTGCTTATTTTGAGTTACCAACATCACACAATAAAAATATGGTATACTTCTTTCAACGTCCAGGCATGTTACTCCCTCTGTCCATAATATAAGAATGAGACTGAGTAGTATCACACACCCTTTTCCCATTCCTTACCCTACCCGATCCTTATCGACGATTTTTGTTGATATGTGGAAATAGAGAAAAGAGAGAAAATATTAAATAATCAGTTTTAGTGTTATGCTAATTTCAACGTTAGGCCAAGTGATGTATATAATTATACTACCCTTATTTTTTATATGTAATTTTTTTTGTGGGTTGCGTACTAATTTTTTATGAAAATAGATGCTATTTTCCTCTAACTTGTTATTAAAAAAATTATATATCAAATAAAGTTTTGTTATCAAATTTAGCTGCCAGTTTCTTAGAAGATTATTGAAATTAACGATTTCTCATGAATAGATTGAACCTCCGTAAGAAGATAAGGTAAGATCGGAGTTGTAACAACCCAAGACCAATTTTTTCATCATTATAATGTTTATTTTATTTTATTTTTACATTTCATCATGATTGAATATTTCACACCAAATTAAAACTATGGATATTTTTGGAAAATCATTTGATATTTGCTTGTATTTTATTTAATTGCTTTTCCAATTTCCATTCCAACCTTCTCCAAAATCCCTTGCATTTTCAATTACAAGTTTGGCCCACAAAACTTTTTCCAAAATTCTCCAATTTTGATGAAACTTCTTTTGTGGACCTAAGTATAAATCATGCACGCCACATGAAATGACGGGAGAGAGAATATGGGTAAAGATCAACCGGCCTGGCCGGCCCAATAAGGAGCGGGAGCCCCACAACACTCCCTCGATCCTATCCTCCCAATCCCAGCGCCGGATCGGTTGTGGCCTCAGCGCAGGACTGCCTACCTCCTCCGGCCAAGCCCTTTGCTCCATCTTCGCCCCCTGCCTTGCTCAGGAGCCCCGCGCGCCGGACGGCCGGTCATGTCTGCCACCTCCCTTCTCTTTTTCTCTTGACTCCTTATGCGTTTATTGATCCAAGAGGCTCGTTGTTGATATTACAGGCAATTTGAGTAGGTATATAAGTTGGTAGGATTTGAGGAAAGCAATCGAGGTGGGATTATTGTGAGTACGTGCGAAAATCGGGTAAGGTACCGAAACATGCGTGCAGGCCCATTGAGAGGATGTGGATGCGGACCAATTGGATGGACAAAAAATTTTAGTACCACCTCGCAATTGGACGGACTGTCTGCCAAAACTAACCGAAAAAAATATATCTAATGCGGGACGAAACCAAGAATATCACCTTGGTTTATTAGTAAAAAAAATAAAGGTGCCAAAACTAACCGAAAAAAAATATCTAATGCGGGACGAAACCAAGAATATCACCTTGGTTTATTAGTAGGTATAGAGGTATAGATATAGAAATGGCAGCAGATATGATTGATTAGATGAGGGATGAAGCAAAAAAGGAAAGAGAGAAAGGCCTACGTATCTTCAACGGCCACGAGGCTACGAGCATACGACCCAGGTCGATACTCCCGAGTACCGACAAGACTGATCGGCTTGCTGGACGTGGATCGCTCGACAAAGAGGCTGTATGGGCTGGATACTTTGAGCCCACACAAGCATCGCATGTGCTAGGTGCCCTGCTGTTGTTTCCAGCTGCATCGATTTAGTCCCACCTCGCCGATCGAGCTGCAGCGCGGTGGGTGGATGGCTATAAAAGGATAGTTTTCAGCTTTCAGCTTGTATTGTTGCACATAAAAGCGAACTTCGGTTCTTTCGGTTTAACCGAACGGTTTTCGGTTTTAAACAGAAAAAACTGAATGTTAAATGGTTTGTAGAATTGAAAACTGAAACTGAAAGTTTTGTTTTTTTGGTTCGGTTCTTGGTTTTTGGTTTGGTTTTGCACACCTTGACGCACGGGCTTTATCTAACATAGTAAATGTGCCCGTGCGTTGCAACGGGAGGAAAGAAAACTTCATACACCTCAGGTTCACACTTTCATTTCATTGGATGAAGGATTATTTTTTGTTGTTCAGAAATAACAATTTTTATTAATTTTGAGAAGGTGTTAAAATAAAAAATTGAGAATATTATTTAGAAGGGAATCATTTTTATGGTGATGATTATTACTTTTGAAATACTCCCTCAGTTCTTTGATATAAGGTGTATAGATTTTTGAGGAAAAAAAATCTAAAATATAAGGTGTATTGCATTGTACAACTCGTTTGGTTAACTATTTTAGGGATTTGGTTACATTTCCTTATATCAAGCAAGCTCCACTATTTTCTCATGTCAATTAGTCAGGTGAAATCTCGCCCAAAACTTGTGAAATTTTCTCTCCACATGCATTCTTTAATCTTCCTGCCAAAAACTGTACACCCTATATTTAGGAACGGAGGTAGTATAAAATTTTATTTGTATTTTTTGTGTTTTTTTTCTTTTACATCCCAGAAGCAGTTAAGCAATCAACAATCTGAGGCCCATATTTGTGGAAATAAAATAATAAGAGCACTGCAAAACATCATGAAATTTCAATCAATACATAAGACCACCATCAAGATCACAATACTGTTAAAGAGTACATGTCTACATTTCATTATAAGGTAGAAACTGAAAGTCATTTACAGCCAAATATTTGTAATTGACCCAACTGGTTCATTTGCTACTTATCTAAAACTACTACCAGAGATGCCAGCCAACAGAGAAGCTTCTCTTTTCAGAAATAGCACGCAAGTCCTGTTTGAGGAAATTGGAAGTTAGCACGACCAAGTAATCAATCTTGAAAAAATAATTTGTTATTATGAAATCTTACGAATCGTACTATTTCACTTACCACTTTTAGATTGGATTTTCCTGATACAATTGATGAATTCAAGTACACCGGAAGGCATGTTATCTTCACTTTCATTGTCCTTGAATGTTAGGAGTTGGCCCAAAATAATTTTTCTGAGTTCATATCCATCCTGTACACCCACATTTGTTGTACACGAAGAACATTAGAATGAGATGTGTAATTATAATATTAATGATCTATATAGTCGCGATATTTACCTTTAAAATTGGCAAATGTGGTCTTTCATTTTCCCATGTGGACATGAACAGAGGAACAACATAACCGGACAGTTCCCTTATATATAAGAATATATATGTTAGTAATTAAAATTTTGTATATATTCAAAACAACAAATACTTAATATGTAGTATTCATCTCTTGAGAAATACCTGTTGTAAACCGGAATATCATCTAGGATTTTTTGATGCCATAGGAGAATATCCTCATTCCATATAGACCCAGGGCATGCTTTTGACATTGCCTTTTGTAAGTGTTCTGCAATCCATATAATTTTGCGCACATATTTTGCGAGTGGGTTCCATCGGTACATGGGATTAATAGGAGCAGGGTCCAAAATGTACACAGTTCGGGTATCTTTGTCCAATGTGAATAGAATGAAATCACTGTTGGATTGTACTGGAATATGAATCTGAAATAGGCTACATATTAGATGTAATAAAAAAATTGTGGCCTAAAGTATACAAAAGTGCTCTTACCGTTTTGCATGTTGAAACATTATATTTTATACCAGGCCAATTACGAACAGTATTTGCTAGTTGTTCAGCATCTAACTTCTTACGGAATTCTGGGTGCCGTCCAAAATCAGTAGTCATCTAGTATACAAAATAATTGATTAGAAAAGTATTTTAAAATTAGAATATAGAAAAGAAAGTATATAATAAATATAAAAACATACCCAAAATTTCATGTCGAGATAATGTTTTGCTATCGAATGTTTTGTTTTTTGTGCCGTTTGGATGTCATCAAACATAATCTTCCGTACAACCAAATTAAAGCAATCTTTGTCCATGGGTAAATCATCCTTCAGCATTTCTTGTAGTTTTCTGAGAGACAAGCTAATCGGATATGGCTTTGAACTTTGGATCCATACTTTCCTGATAATGATAAAATTAATAAAATAAACCATTAAGAAAATAAGTAAGATAATTTAAAATTGCAAAACTAATTTGAAATGACTTACTCTAAAATCTCAGTGTAATTGATTGATTTAATGAAGCTACAGAGTCCAGCTGTTAATTCATGTACACTCATATTAGAAAGAATAGATATTAGTGATCTGTATTTATTTTCAACAGATAATGGGATTTTTTTCTTTGATATTTTTATATCATCTAGGCTTTCTAATATTTGAACATCATCAGGATCTCCATTAGTGTCATCGTTACTTTCTTCAACGATTGTAGTCCTTGCTGTAGTGTTTGTTTTCCAACATAATAGTATGCTGGCTAACTTAAACCTAAATGAAGTAATCATTTCCTGTACAACACAAAGAATTATTAGTAAATTATTTAAAAAATAACATACTTTTTGGGAAATTAACATACTTTTTAATTTTAAAAAGATATATACCTGTGTAATTGGGTAAGATAGTGCACATCCGGTGAAATATTCCATAAATTTGATCATAAACAAACCACATGAAGAACTGTCTGTTTGAATTGCCTTTTGTAATTGTTCTGTGATCTTCCATTCAGTGAGATCAACGTCTTTCCAATTGTCTTTTACCAAGTTTTGACTTTTAAGAAGGTCCAAATGAAATTGTACTCCTCGTAGCTAAAAATAAAATAATGGTTAGAAATGATACACATTAGCGAAGTATATTAAAAATGGTTTTGTAACTAACCGTATGAGCGAGATCATCACGGTCAAAGTCCCAGCACAATGAGTCCAGTACTTGAACCTCACATTTTTTTGTATTCACAACAGTTAAATACCAATGTGTGTTGTTGGCATTTATTGGAAGTTTAATCTGTAATAAAAATAATTAGGAAAATAATAGATGAAAATGTATGAAACATAGAACATGTAAATTATGAATATGGATATTACCATGTCATGTTGCATATATTCGACGACAGTCTCTGTCATGAAGGCACTATCTTTTTGTATTCCAAGTTCGCCATCTCGTTTAAATAGTGAGGTAACAAATGGACTCTCAAAATATACTTTATTATCATTCTGGAGATGTATTTGGTCCTTTATACAACATATATATGCATTGATCACCTATAATTTTGAAATTTAAAAATACATTACTAATAGATATAAGTGATTAGAATATTTTTCCAGTTTGAGTAAGGGTACTTACATCATCATTTATCCACTCCTTTTCATTTAGCAGGCACATCAATTGATTTTGCAAGACACAACTTCCATCTATCTCCACGAGCAATTGTTTACTCAAAGATGATTCTATTGCTATATGAGCACATAGATCATGGTCGGTCAATGTATAGTCTGCATAAAATAATTTTTTTTAAGAATATATAAAATACGAAAGTATACATAATAAATAAATAAATACCTTGTGGGAGATAATCATATGTCTCATCAACTTTGATCCCTTTATTTGGATCTGGTTCCTTGACATCATGTAATATTAAAACAGGAGTTAATGTCGAGCTAGAAGGTGATGGCAATGGATCATGATCTATCTGATTTTCTGATTCAGGCACAATCGATTCAAAACATTTAGAAACTGGATTAGATGCTGACATAGTTGGTGACATTGGTGATGACTCCAAAACACCTGATTCAGAAATTTTTGCTTTTTTTGAAGGTCGGTTATCGAAATCCTCTGGAATGTTCATTTCGGAGGTGTCATCTGTTTTCTGCAGTTACAACATAAATAAACTGCTTTAGAAAACCCACTTAGGGTATATATAAAGGTAGATGTAGTTGTTGAGTGCTGAACTAAATTGACTTGCTCTATTTAACAACAACAAATGTTCACAGCAGCAACATATATCAAAATATGCAATTTGCAGGGGGAAACTTACAGTGTGCATGTTGCTATCATCAAGTGTTACTGGTGGCATGTCCGAGAGCCGAATCTCCTTGGCCTCCACCCGAGTTCTATCAGGCATCTTTGGGACCTGCAAGTGCACACACAACAGAGACATCAAAACCAATTATCCTACATGCAGGTCTATAAAAAATGCATTATCGTTAGAATAAAGAGATAAGCCTGAATATCCAAAGAACTCGACATGACGTCATGATAGCAGTTTCACATCAGTGCTTGCAAACAAACAAGAAACCTATTGATGTATCTTACTATGCCAGCAACAATCCCATAGGCATTTGCCTGTTTAGCAAACTGATACTTAAAAGCAGGCTAATTATCAGTGACTCCTCAATCCTAACCATCAACTCCCCAATTAATTGGCAACCGTTTGTTAAATAGGAATTACCCTGATGCATGCTAATTAAAATCTGAAAACTCTGAACTACTGTGCCAAAAGCAACTCCCTAATTAATACTGAACCTGAGAACACATTGATTTGATAGTAACCTCTGAATTAACTCATCTGGGTAATCAGAAAACATTGTAATTTGAAAGAAGTAACACCAGTGGTCGACGCCTCACAAGCACCATAAAACAACTACTGTCAGAAAGAACACATGCACCACAAGTTCAGCAAATTTTCCAGCCTCTACATGATTTCTAATGCATTGTCTCAGCCCATGATCTCTAGTGTACACCACAAGTTCAGCAAATTTTCCAGACATGATTTCTATTGTTAATTATATAGGATTTGTGGAATATTGACATGTATTATCTTCTGCATTAATGTGCATCTGCATGTGTCACAGAAATAATAATCGGAGAGAATTAAAATAACAATTCGATAAGAAAAAGATTGGGTAAACTTGACAGCTGGGGTCCATGGTAGAATGAGAACCGTGTAACTAAGAAATATGGCTCAAGTACCACTTTCAGATACCTGTATGGCCAATAGTTGTCAAATCTTACTACCTTATCTAACAATCAATACATATACAATCTGGAAGTTAAATATATGGAAAAACATCTGTAATTTAAGCTATATGTAAACATCAAAGGGAACTGTATGTATGTTGTGGTGTTGCTGGAGAGGATGTTCAGTGGCAGACCACCCCAATTACTGGTAGGCTTTCAGTCCCTACAGCACACAATCAAGTCAAGAGGAGTGCTCATGGATGCATGTCACGATTTTTATTCTTGAAAAAATGTTATGAAGCATGGACAATAAAGTAGGGAACGCGGCGCCACCATGAGGATGCAGTTCCTTCAGTTGTCAGGCCCACCAATGCAAAATCTGCTTCAATCTATACTAAGCAAACAGTACACTGCCGAATCAAACATCGTCACATTTATTCAGTAATTGGCCTAGAAGATATATGCTAGATTGCAGCATAATCTCTAGTGTATTTGCCAACATCATGTCCAGCCACAGTGCATGTAAAAAATCAAACAATACAGAAAACAACCTACTGCTCAGTTACCATCTCTCTAAATAAATCTCTGAAGAACAAAAGCTTGAGGGAAGGGGCAACAACAGGGCAGTTCCTTCAGTTGTCAGCCCCACCAATGCATAAACTGCTTCAATCTATACTAAGCAATCAGTACACTGCCGAATCAACCATGGTCAGATTTATTCAGTAATTGGCCTAGAAGATATACACTGCCAACATCATGTCCAGCCACAGTGCATGCAAAAAATCAAACAATATAGATACTCTGAACACACAAAAGCTTGAGGGAAGGGGCAACAGCGGGGCTGTTTTTGAGGGAGGTCGAGGCATCACATACCTGTGTTGTAGCCACCGTTGGACTCAGAGTGCTTCTCTGGACCAAGAATTCCAGCGAACACGGTGCCGGTTCCTCCGGCGTACTCAAAGGCGAACTCGGTGCCGGTTCCTCCGGCGTACTCAAAGGCGAACTCGGTGCCTGTTCCTCCAGCGTACTCAAAGGCGACATGATGCGGAGCATAAGCACGGTGCACTACTCGCTGGTGGTGCTGGCCTGGTTCATGATTCGGGCCAAGAACAATTCAACTTATAGCAGCGAACTCCAATCCGGGTCGGGACGGTTTCTTTGTTTGAGAAGGAGACCTGAGCAGGAGTTTGAGAAGGACAAGGGAGCAGGATTTCCGTCAGAAATTCAAATAAAACACGGGAGCAAAAATTCGTCAGGGACTCCATCCTCTCGCGCGAGGCGCCACCCGAGCCGCCTTCCGCCCCTTACCGCTGGCGACGGCGAGCGCGGAGCTGGCCTTGACGGCGAGGGCAGCCATCTCCTGCCCGGAGAGCGGCCGGCGGAGCATGGACATGGGCAGCGCGAAGTAGAGCCACCCGGGCTGCAGCGCCTCCTCGGCCGCCAGCGCACGGGCGGGCGCGTCGAAGCGGAGCTCGCGAAGTAGAGCCACACGGGCTGCAGCGCCTCCTCGGCCGCCAGCGCACGGGCGGGCGCGTCGAAGCGGAGCTCGTCGGCGCTGCACAGGAAGCTCGACGCGCTGGCGGCGTCCCCCAGCGCCTCGCCCGCCATGACGGGCGCCGCGAACTACACCAAAGAGCCGTCTGGGCCGACCACCTTCGCCGTGGCCACACGCCGTCGACGGCCGTCGACGGCGCACGACGGAATGGGCGTAGCCGCCGCCGTTGCCGCAGGAGGAATGGATAAGATGACGGGAGGACAGCGAGTGAAATTCAAATGAGTACAGGTTTTTTTTTTGCAAAATGAAACGTTATATAGAGACCCATACTAAAACAGGGACTGCGGGTTGATTTTTTATAAACCGAGGGGCTTTTTCGCAAAACACCAGCAACGACGGACGACCAGAAGCACTCCGTGCTTTATTAGTAGGGAAAGATATATATATATATATATATATATATATATATATATATAACAAGAATGCAATAATAGTCGTAATGTCATGCATTATTTATTAAAAAATTGCGTTAAAGCAGAGTGATACAGATAGTGCGATAAGCAAAGAGTAGGACTATGTTCCTTCCAAGGGCAAGCTGAGGAATGATATTAAATTGAATATTTCACTCGTTTACTGTAATGAACCTGGGAATTCCGTGATATAACGTAGCTGTCTGCCTCCTTGGTTGCTGCATCAGGTGTTCGGCAATAGTGTTGTCGGACGGTGTTTCCAGAGATTAAGGTCTTGAAAGAAAAAGAAAAATAACCGAACGGGAAGCCCCTAGTGCGGTTTAGGCCGCGTATTGGGGTGTGCCGTAGTTGTGCCCCCCTCCCCACCTGTGCCCATGGTATTTTTAATGCGTAATTATGTACACGCGGCACGAGTTTCACCAATGGGCTGGGATTGGGGTGGCCGCCATATTGCTACGCAAGTGCAGATCGCGCCAGACGGTCTATTTGCCGATTGCCCCGAGCGCGCTTGAAGGTGTTTGGGCTGTGAAGCGCCGAACTGGTTGATTGCCTTGAGAGGCTGCTTTGCGTCTCTGCTGCGAGTGCTGCGATGTGCTCCTTTGTTCGGAGAAAGCGCTCTATGTTTCCATTGACTGTGATAACTCCGCGAGGTCCTGGTATCTTGAGCTTGAGGTATGCGTAATGCGGTACCGCATTGAATCTAGCAAATGTGGTTCACCCGAGCAGCGCGTGATAGCCACTGCGAAACGGGACTATATCGAAGATTAACTCTTCGCTTTGGAAGTTATCCGGGGATCCGAAGACCACTTCCAGTGTAATTGAGCCTGTGCAATGGGCCTATACACCTGGAATGACGCCCTTAAAGGTCGTTTTTGTGGGTTTGATCCTTGAGGGGTCTATACCCATTTTGCACACTGTGTCCTGATAAAGCAGGTTCAGGCTGCTGCCGCCGTCCATAAGGACTCGAGTGAGGTGAAATCCGTCGATGATTGGGTCTAGGACCAGTGTGGCGAATCCGCCATGACGGATACTAGCGGGGTGGTCCCTACGATCGAAGGTGATCAGACAGGAAGACCAAGGGTTGAACTTTGGGGCGACTGGCTCCAACGCATATACGTCCCTGAGCGCACGCTTCTGCTCCCTCTTGGGGATGTGGGTTGCGTATATCATGTTCACCGTCCGCACTTGCGGGGGAAACCTCTTCTGTCCTCCAGTGTGCGGCTGTCGGGGCTCCTCCTCGTCATCGCTATGCGGCCCCTTGTCCTTGTTTTCGGCAATTTAACTTGTCGTCCTGCTTGAACACCCAACAATCCCTGTTGGTGTGATTGGCTGGCTTGTCTGGGGTGCCGTGTATTTGACACGAGCGATCGAGTATACGGTCCAAGCTGGACGGACCCGATGTACTTTGTTTGAATGGCTTTTTCCGCTGACCGGGTTTAGAGCCCTTGAATCTGGCATTGACTATCGTATCCTCAGTATTTTCACTGTTAATGCGGCGCTTATGCTTGTTGTGACATGACCTGCTATTGCCGTCCTTGGTATCTGAGGTACCATGGTTCTTTGATATGTTATTACTGCGAGCCAGCCAGCTGTCTTGTCCTGCACAAAAGCGGGTCATGAGCGTCGTGAGAGCTGCCATAGATTTCGGCTTTTCCTGACCAAGGTGCTGGGCTAGCCACTCCTCTCGAATGTTGTGCTTGAAAGCCGCTAAGGCCTCCGCATCCGGACAGTCGACGATTTGATTTTTCTTTGTAAGGAACCGAGTCCAGAATTGCCTGGCTGATTCTTCTGGCCGCTGAATTATGTGGCTCAAATCATCAGTGTCTGGTGGTTGCAAATTAGTGCCCTGAAAGTTGTCGAGGAATGCGGCTTCCAGATCTTCCCAATAGCTAATGGAGTCCGCTGGCAAGCTGTTAAGCCAATGCCGCGCTGGTCCTTTGAGCTTTAGTGGGAGGTATTTGATGGCGTGTAAGTCATCGCTGCGGGCCATGTGGATGTGGAGGAGGAAGTCCTCTATCCATACGGTGGGATCTGTTGTACCGTCGTATGATTCAATATTTACAGGTTTGAAACCTTCTGGGAATTGATGTTCCATTACTTCGTCTGTGAAGCATAAGGGGTGTGCGGCGCCTCTGTATTGGGCTATATCGCGATGCAGCTCGAATGGGTCTTGCCCGCTATGTTCGGCCCGGCCGGATTTGCTTTTACTGTATCCGGTGTGACGATTGTCGTCTCGCAGAGTGGTGCGCCCTCATGATCCGTAGATCGATCTTGAATGCTTTGCCTTGTCCTCCAATATGTCTCGCAGGTCTGGCGTATCTCCCCATGCCTTTTTATTTGAATGGCGTTGGGGTGGAGGCTGAGCTTTTGGCTAGAATGCCTCTCTATCGCGGCCACGAGGTGGCTGATCAGCCGTATCATATGCTTCTTCCTCCAGCCGGGGTAGTAACCTGCGCCTTGGGTAACTTTTGGAGGGGCGCTCGAGTTTATATTCCTCGGTCACGAGGACTTCAGTCCATTTGTCAGCTAGCAGATCTTGATCAGCTCGAAGCTGCTGCTGCTTTTGCTTCAGGCTATTTGCCGTGGCCATAAGCCGGCGCTTGAAGCGCTCTTGTTCGATGGGATCCTCTGGGATGGCGAATTCATCGTCACCGAGGCTTGCCTCGTCTTCGGAGGGGGGATGTAATTGTCATCCTCCTCCTCTCCATCTGCCGCTCTCTCAGGAGAGCTGGCTCCTCCACCCTCCTGCTCTAAATCTTGCTGGAGGGGTTTGTTGTTTTCTTCGGCAATATCCGGAGTGTTATTATCTCCTGTGCCGATATCACCACTTTTGCTTTGGCGGGACTTAGAGCAGCGCCGCTGACGTCGGCGTTTGGGTTGCTTCTTGGAGGGGTCATCCTCCGCTATCCCGTCGCCATTGCCTTCTTTGGGTGTATCCACCATGTATATGTCATATGACGAGGTGGCTTTCCAGTGCCCTATAGGTGCTGGTTCATGTTCGTCTCCGACATCATCGTCCATACCGTCGATGTCTTCAGAGTAGAAGTCGAGCATGTCGGTTAAATCATCGACAGTGGCTACGAAGTGGGTGGTGGGTGGGCGTCAAATTTCTTCATCGTCCGCATCCCAATCCTGTTGGCCATAATCCGTCCAGGGCTCTCCTGACAAAGAGAGAGACCTTAGTGAATTCAGAATGTCGCCGAAGGGCGAGCGCTGCAAGATATCCACGGCGGTGAATTCCATGATCGGCGCCCGATTGGATTCAATTGGCAGGGGCGCGCATGGTTCGGAGTCCGGAAAAGAGTCCGGCACCTTGGAGTCACGGGCTGCGCAGAGGTTTAGGCTGGTGTTCGGCTCGATCGCCATTGAGACTGCAGCCCCTGAGGCGGTGTCTAACCACCCGTCCTCGACTGGCGCAGTTGGCTCCGAGCTAAGGGTCGGAGCTGATGCGGGCCCAGCCTCTAGGGTACTTTTCGGCGGTAGAGCTAGGTCATACCCATCGCGACAGTGCGGCGCGCCCGGCTGTGGCTTGAATCCGTCGAAGATCAAGTCTCCGCGGATGTCGGCTGTGTAGTTCAAACTTTCAAATCTGACCTAATGGCCAGGGGCGTAGCTTTCAATCTGCTCCAGATGGCCAAGCGATATAGCCCGCAGTGCAAAGCCGCCGAATACGAAGATCTGTCCGGGGGGAAAAGTCTCACCCTGGACTGCATCGCTATCGATGATAGCAGGAGCCATCAAGCCTAACGGCGACGACACAGAGGAACTCTCAATGAAAGCACCAATGTCGGTGTCAAAACCGGCGGATCTTGGGTAGGGGGTCCCGAACTGTGCGTCTAGGCCGGATGGTAACAGGAGGCAGGGGACACGATGTTTTACCCAGGTTCAGGCCCTCTTGATGGAGGTAAAACCCTACGTCCTGCTTGATTAATATTGATGATATGGGTAGTACAAGAGTAGATCTACCACGAGATCAAAGAGGCTAAACCGTAGAAGCTAGCCTATGGCATGATTGTATGTTATGGTTCTTGCCCTACGGACTAAAACCCTTTGGTTTATATAGACATCGGAGAGGGTTATGGTTACACAAGGTAGGTTACAAAGGAGGAGATATCCATATCCGTATTGCCTAGCTTGCATTCCACGCCAAGTAGAGTCCCACCCGGACACTAGACGAAGTCTTCAATCTTGTATCTTCATAGTCCAATAGTCCGGCCCATGGAGATAGTCCGGCTGTCGGAGACCCCCTAATCCAGGACTCCCTCAGTGGGGCTGGCGCATCTTCAGTATCCGCGTCACCAGCTGAGTGGTCCACCGTAGCCCCCTGGACAGCAATATGAGTGATGAGACCTTCGAGGTTGTAGAAGGGGTTGATCTCATTGGGATTGGCATCACGTGTGCCATCATCCCTTGGAGCAGATGGGCCTGGGTTGAAGTCAAGGCCAAACTGCTTGTTGTTCTTCTTAGCAGACTCTTTGGCAAATTGAAAGTTGCGCTTGAAGAGATTGTCTTCGCGACACCATAGCAAACTGGATCGGTCAGCATCTTCAGGCTGTGGTCCTCGGACCATGCAAGGATAGAAGCCTTGGGCAATAGCTTCGGGCTTAGACTTGGGCTGCAGACCTCTATATATGATATCTCCTCATGGTCGCTTGATGGCATTCTTTTTAGCATACTTAGCAGTAACAAATCTGTATTTGAACCATTCCTCTGCCCAATATCTTCGAATCTATTGGATTCGGGTCTTGCGCTCACCATAGGTTTCTTCAGGATCTGTTTGTACATTTCAAAGGGATCTGGTGGCAAGTCCTTGGCTGTATCCCCATGGCACTACCTGCCGCCATTTCAAGCTGATTTCTCAGTGGCCATAGTATTCAAGCTGAAAGGCTTCAAAACTGTGAATGGCTTCAGTCTGCTAGTCAAACAAGAACTGGCTTCAGGAGAATTGATGTGTCACTGTAAGAACTCTACAAACGAATGCAGACTATAAGAACCAAGGGATTCTCCCACGCGCATGTACCTGTGACAGCATTAGAGGTGCGAAGGACGGGGAAGAGGTCATATGCATTCTTAGAAGATTTTGAAGATAAATCAGTTTGACGACATTGACCTCATACTGCGAAGAAATTCACTTATTTGATGAGAGTTGGTTCCAGATTTGTACGAATCCAAGAATAAGTACAAGTGAGGAATCTAACTAGTAGTGAAGCATAAGTGAACATACTTGGCATGATATGATATGAGAACAAAATAGATCCAGATTTGCAAACGTAGAAACCATTTCTGGTTGAAGTGGATGGATTTGATGAATCAAAAGGGGCAGTAAAAGTGAGGTTTAATTACCACACGAAGAACTACTAGACGAAGTTGAGAGGGAGGCCGAGCAGTTCAATCTCCCGTGCCCTAACATGGCGACGGAAGACACCTATGGTGGCGGCGGAGAGGACGAGGTTCGCGGCCGGCGTGAAGACGGTGTCGAGGATGTCGCAGCAGCTAAGCGCTTCGTCTCCGGCGTCGTCGCGAGCTAGCAGAGGCGCTAGGGTTTTGGTGCAAGGAGAGAAAGTGGAAGAAGAGATAATGACCGCGGTGAGGTGTGTATTTATAGGGACAGGGAGGGCACAATGTTATTACATAGGTGCCCCTGGCGGTTCACATCTGAAGGGCACGTGGCATGCATGCAACACCTTGGAAGTTGTTCCATGTTCCCACACACGCCAGGATTATCGGGTGGTAATTAAATAAATCATTGTGAAGATAATCATGAGATCAAATCAATATAGAAGACAAACCAAATGCGAAGACCATGCAAATGTGACACCAATAAAAACACTTCAAATAAGAGTTTGGTGGAGGCGTTACCCACCGTATAGGAAGTATTAGACCCATACATGGCGGACAATTATCGTGGCGCTCCGAAGTCAATTTCCGCATTAATGTATTCACACTTAGAGTGTATGTCTTCATTATTTGAAGATATACTGTAAGTGCATCTAGTGCCACCCCTAGTTGGTTTTGGAGTATTGACGACAAACCTGGTTGAGGGACTAATGTGTTTGTGAGAATTGTAGGATAACACAGGTAGAAGTCCCTCATTGATTCGGTTTTCCTACCAGAGTTGACCCCTAAAATGTATGAAGACATTGAAGTCAAAGGTGGTATGTGAAGACATTCACATTGAAGACTATGACAAGAGAAGACATCGCGTGAAGACTATGGAGCACGAAGACTTAGCAGTTTCGTCGTTCTTTTTCTTCTTTGTTGAGTCATAGGAACCATCGTACTATTAAGTGGGGTCCAAGTGAACCAGTCAGAATGACTAAAGTGATGCTTAACCAAAATCCTATGTCTTCGAGCGAAGACAATGAGAGCAAATCTTATCCAGAGCTGGATAAGTCAGCTTTGCTTGTAGCCCAAGTAAAGTTGCCGTGTGTGTTTGAAATCTGACCGTTGGAACACGTGTCGGTTCCTTAGTGACCCAGGGTCATTTCATACAAATCAGGTCGGGTTGCCTAGTGGCTATAAATAGCCCACCCCCTACAACCATAAATGGTTGGCTGCTCAGAGTTAGTGCACGGCTTTTTTCGTTTGAGAGCAACCCACCTCGAAGCCTTTGAGAGAGAATTCCTTGCGAGGATAAAGCCCTAAACACCCAGAGCCAAAGAGTGTTAGGCATCACTTAAGTCTTCCTGTCTGTGTGATCTGAAGACTTATTACACTTGAGGAGTATGAATCCTCCAGCCGGTTAGGCATCACGTTCTGAGCATCCAAGAGTCATTGTGGATCACCGGTGAACGAAGTCAGTGAAGGTTTGGAAGTCTACCTTGAAGACTTACCAGAGTGATTGGGCGAGGACTGGGTGTCCTTAGCTCAAGGGGAATAAGGTGAAGACGCGGTCTTCTGAGTTGAATCTCAGCCTCCCTAACCAGATGTACAATTGTCACAACAACTGGAACTGGTCCAACAAATCATTGTCTTCAACGAGTTACTGGTTTCATCCTTCCCATTCCTTTACTTACTGTTAGCCCTGGTGAAGTCATTGTATGATTGCATTATCTTTTGTTTTCACTGAGTGACTGCTTGTTCTGATTGGCTTCACACTATCTTCCTACCTGATCTATACTGCCTAGCTGCTATTAGTCGTTGTGCTTTCACTTCATTGAATACTTGACTATGGCTTGCTTAGTGTAGACTACCTTCTGCTGCATGATAATAGGTTTATTTCTATCGTTTGTCTTCGAAACTTCCATGTTTTGAAGACTTTCATAAAAATCGCCTATTCACCCCCCTCTAGTCGATCAGTAGCACTTTCAATTGGTATCAGAGCAAGGTACTCCCTTGTTCTGTGTGATTTGGTTTAACCACCTGGAGTTTTAGCTATGTCGACTGCAGGGATAATCAAAGTCTCCGCTGCGTGCCCAGTCTTCGATGGAACTGAATATCCCTACTGGAAAAATAAGATGCGCATGCATCTTGAAGCCATTGATGTCGACCTATGGTATGTCGTCAAGAATGGCGTTCCCAAGGCTGGTGAAGGTGTCACCACTGCTGATGTCAAGAAGTTCGTTCAACTGGACTCCACTGCCAAAAACATCATCTGTGGTCATCTGACCAAAGGACAATATGGCCATGTTAGTGCTTTGGAAACATCTAAGCTAGTCTGGGACTGGCTCTCCAAGGTCAACGAAGGTGTCTCAACCCAGAGAGATCAGAGAATCAGTGTCCTTCGCAACCTCTTCAACCGCTTCAAGAGAAACGACAATGAGAATGTCCAGCTCACGTTTGATCGACTCACTGACATCATAAATGAGCTTCAAGCCCTCGGCGCTACTGAGATTACCAAGCATGAAGTCGTCAAGACACTTCTGAGATCACTTGACAGCTCGTTTGACACCCTAGCCCTGATGATTCAAGAACGTCCTGATTTCAAGACACTCGATCCGTCTGACATACTTGAGAGGCTCAACACACATGAGTTTCAGCTTTCTGAGAAAAGAGACATCTATGGTCCCAACTATGGGTGAACTCGTGCCTTGAAGGCAAAAGCTATCACCTCATCTGAAGAAGAATCTGACAGCAGTTCTGATGATCCTGAAGACATTGAAAAGGAGCTTGCTATGCTTGTGAAGAAGTTCCAAGAATTCACCAAGAAGAAAGGCTTTAGAAAGTCTTCACGATCAAGCTCAAGGAATGATGAATCTTCTGCTCATGACTATAAGAAGAGAACATGCCACAAGTGTAAGAAACCTGGCCACTACATCTCTGAGTGTCCGCAGCGGGACAATGAGAAGAAGAAGAAGAAGAAGAGCAATGAGTATGATTTTGACGACAAGAAGAAAAAGAAATACTCAAAGTCTTCTTCCAAGTCTTCCTCAAAGTCTTCATCACACAAGAAGAGCTCATCTGGCGAGGCTCGTGCGTTCGTGGGCAAGGAAATGGATTCAGAGGAGGAGTCCGCGTCTGAGGAGGCGGAGGAGGAGTCTGAGGAGGAGTACGATTCTGGCGTTGCAAGTCTGGCTAAAACACTGAAGACAATGACTTCATCACCGACACCGATGCAAATGACAAAGACTACTCCGCTCCCACCTACTGCTTCATGGCACGCGGTGCCAAGGTAAACACACGCACTACTCACTATAAAACATCAAGTGAAGATGACTCTGATTGTGGTTCCAAACCTAGCTACAAAACACTTGCTAAAATTGCAATTGAACAACAGAAAGCTATGGAACATATTCAAAAACTGTTAGATAAAAGTGATGACCTGTTAGACGCTGAAATGACTCGATCTCAGTCCTTAATTGAAGACATAAAAAATCTTCATGTTAAGTATGAGGAACTTGAAAGTCATCATGAAACGCTCTCAACAACTCATGAAAATCTTTCCTATGATTATCTTCAAAGTAAGCAAGATCTTGAGAAATTGAGAGTGGCCCATGAAGATCTTCAAAAGGAAAAGGAGTCACTTCGCGCCAAATAGATCAGTTCCGCTCAGGAAGGATTTGAACCACCATGTCTTAAATGCATTGAGCGTGACAACGCTACTTCTGTTAGTGGGTGTTCTACTGCTGCTACTATTGCAATATCTTCAACTGTTGATGTGGTAACTAACCCCTCTGCTGAGGATACCACTGCGATTGCTGATGAAAATGCAAGATTGAAGACATTGCTTGAAACAGGGATGTACAAAAGTCTCAAAGGGCATCAGACACTATGTGATGTTCTCAAAAGGCAAATCCTGAATCGAAACCCTAGGAAAGAGGGTAGAGGGTCTTGGGTTCGAAAGGAAAATGAATGCTGATGGCTCTTACTGGAAACCGGAGCAGTACCCCAAAACCACATGGGTTGCTGCAAAGGAACCCTCAGTGGATCCATCCCCCCTGTCAGGCTTCAATTGTGCTAATCCCATTGTTCTTGATGAATCCTTTGATGCAAACTATAAACTGTTTAAGAATCAGAATGGTGAAGTGTTTGCCAGGTATATTGGTACTAACTGCAGGAATGGGCCACCTATGAAGAAAGTCTGGGTGCCGAAAAGGTTGTTGGAGAATCATCCTGTGGATGTCGTCATGACACCTCAAGTGAAGAAGACAAACCCCAGACCACAGGCTTCATATGGTCCAAAGGCTTCATACAGACAAAGGACTCACCTGAGTTGCACTAATGCAAATGTTTTGCAGGGAAGCCATACTCAGGCCTATGAATATGAGCACGTTTCATCAAACCGCCATGTTCATAAGACCAAGAACTACTCTGCTTATTCTTATGAGTACTCTTGTCCACCTGCAAGACTTTTTTCTAGGGCTCCAAAGCCAAAGTTCTCAGATGCTGCACTTAAACTCATTGCTTCGAAGCCACCCTTGAAAATGTGGGTGGCTAAGAAAGCTTAACTCTCTTTTGCAGGGAAAGGTCTCCAGCCGAGAATCAAATTCGTCTGAAGCTATTTCTGGGGACCTTAGACATCTTGTAGGGTGCAAGATCAAATGCCCAAATGGTCTTATTATGTATTTTGTTCCTGAGTCGCTTGCTACTTGCCCTATCAGTCCTAACCTCGATCTAAGCTTTCATAATCCACTTGCTTGTCAAATGTTTATGCTTCACAATTCTCTTCGTGAAGTCTATCCCCCTAACTGCACTGTAGGGTATGACACCAGCTGCTTCAGAATGGATTATTGATAGTGGGTGTACTAATCACATGACTGGCAAGAGAAGTATTCTCATGGACTCAACTTTACGTCCATCTGACAAAAGTCACATCACATTTGCTGACACTGGTAAAAGCAAGGTATTGGGTCTAGGTAGAGTTGCAATCTCAAGGGATCAACACATGGATAAAGTAATGCTTGTTCAATCCCTTGGTTTCAACTTAATGTCTGTCTCAATGCTTTGCGATTTAAACATGATTGTGATATTTGGAAAATATCGTTGCCTTGTTCTAATGGAATCTGACAAGTCTCTAGTCTTTGAAGGGTATCGGAAAGATGATTTGTACATGGTAGATTTCTCAGCAGGACCACAACTTGTCGTATGTCTTCTAGCAAAAGCTTCTGAATGCTGGCTCTAGCATCGGAGGCTAGGGCATGCTGGCATGAGGAACTTGCACACTCTTGCAAGGAAGAAGCATGTCATAGGCATCGAGGGCGTCAAGTTCAAGAAGGATCACTTATGCGGTGCCTGTGAAGCAGGAAAGATGACGAGGGCCAAGCATCCCTCGAAGACAATCATGACAACGACTCAACCCTTCAAACTGCTCCACATGGACCTTTTTGGTCCCACTCATTACTCAATCTTACTACTAATGCTTGTCTATATGGCTTTGTCATTGTTGATGATTATTCAAGATATACTTGGGTTCATATAATCCTCTACAAGACTGAAGTGCAGGATGTCTTAAGACGCTTCGCCAATCGGGCCATGAACAACTATGGCGTCAAGATCAAGCACATCAGAAGTGACATGGCACTGAATTCAAGAACACTGGCCTAGACACTTATCTTGATACTTTGGGAATCACACATGAATTCTCAGCTCCGTACATGCCACAGCAGAATGGCGTCGTGGAACGCAAGAACAGAACACTTATTGAGATGGCCCGGATGATGCTTGATGAATACAAGACTCCAAGAAAGTTCTGGCCTGAAGCCATTGATACTGCATGCCATATCATCAACCGTGTTTATCTTCACAAGCTTATGAACAAGACATCCTATGAGCTCCTTACTGGCAAGAAGCCAAATGTCAGTTACTTCAGAGTATTTGGTGCCAGGTGCTGGATCAAGGATCCACATCACACTTCAAAATTTGCACCGAAAGCACATGAAGGTTTTATGCTTGGATATGGAAAGAATTTGCACTCCTACAGAGTCTTCAACCTCTTTCACTATAAAGTGGTTGAAACTGTGGATGTGCGGTTTGATGAGACTAACGGCTCGCAAAGAGAGCACCTGCCAAATGTGCTAGATGAAGTTCCATCCAGTGAATCAATCAAACTTATGGGAACTAGAGAAATCATACCATCTGAAGCTCAGCCTGAAGAGGAACTTATCATCTCTACACCTGATCAACCTGAAGACAATGCTCAGCCTGAAGACAATCCTTCTAACGATGACAATGATCAGCAAGAGCAAAATCTTCGTCCTGTTCATCCTCGTATTGCAAATGAAGTACAGATTGAAAGGATAATTGATAGCATCAATGCACCAGGTCCACTCACTCGTTCAAGGGCATCACAACTAGCAAACTTCTATGGGCACTTCGCATTCGTCTCAATATCTGAACCCAAGAAAGTTGATGAAGCCTTCATGGAACCTGAATGGATTCAAGCTATGCAAGAAGAGCTGCAACAATTTGAGCTGAATAATGTATGGGAACTGGTTAAGCGTCCAGATCCTCATAAGCACAATATAATAGGCACTAAACAGATATATCGCAACAAGCAAGATGAGCATGGTCAAGTTGTCAAAAACAAAGCTCGTCTCGTTGCTCAAGGATATACTCAAGTTGAAGGGATTGACTTCGATGAAACATTTGCTCCTGTGGCTAGGCTTGAAGCTATACGCATACTGCTGGCCTATGCAAATCATCATAACATTCTTCTGTATCAAATGGATGTGAAGAGTGCTTTTCTCAATGGCAAGATTGAAGAAGAAGTGAATGTTGCACAACCGCCTGGCTTTGAAGATCCAAAACATCCTGACATGGTGTACAAGCTCAACAATGCACTGTATGGCCTCAAACAAGCCCCTCGGGCTTGGTATGACACACTCAAAGACTTCCTGAAGAGCAAAGGCTTCAAACCTGGTTCCGTGGATCCCACTCTCTTCACGAAGACATATGATGGTGAACTGTTTGTGTGCCAAATATATGTGGATGACATTATCTTCGGTTGCACTAATCAGAAATACAATGAAGAGTTTGGATATATGATGCAAGGGCAATATCAGATGTCCATGATGGGTGAGCTAAAGTTCTTCCTTGGTCTTCAAATACGTCAGCAACGCAACGCCATCTTCATATCTCAAGAGAAATAGCTCAAAGATTGCCTAAAGAAATTTGGAATGCAAGACTGCAAAGGCTACATGACGCCAATGCCAGCCAAACACCATCTGGGCCCCGACGACAATGGTAAAGAGTTCGATCAAAAGGTATACCGCTCCATGATTGGTTCTTTGCTTTATTTATGTGCATCTAGGCCAGATATCATGCTTAGTGTTTGCATGTGTGCCCGGTTCCAAGCGGCACCAAAGGAATCACATCACTTAGCTGTGAAGCGAATTCTTAGATATTTGGCTCACACCCCAACACTAGGATTATGGTATCCAAAGGGCTCAGAGTTTGATCTAGTTGGATTCTCGGATGCTGATTATGCTGGTGACAAGGTGGATCGCAAGTCTACATCAGGCACATGTCATTTTCTGGGACGATCACTTGTATGTTGGTCTACAAAGAAGCAGAACTGTGTATCTCTCTCCACTGCTGAATCTGAATACATTGCTGCTGGATCTTGCTGCGCTCAGCTTCTATGGATGAAGCAAACACTCAAAGACTATGGCATTCATCTGAAGCAAGTGCCACTCTATTGCGACAACGAAAGCGCCATCAAGATTGCCAACAACCCAGTTTAGCACTCGAAGACAAATCACATTGAAATTCGTCATCACTTTCTCAGAGATCATGTTATGAAGGAAGATACTGATATCATACACGTCAACACTGAAGAGCAATTGGCAGATATCTTCACCAAGCCCTTGGATGAGAAGAGGTTTTGCATGTTACGGTGTGAGCTAAATATCTTGGAATCCTCAAATGTCCTGTGATTAGGCACACATCCTAACACTTAAGCATGTTGATGACTTAGATGTGCAACACACGAAGTAAAGTATATCTTCAATCAATGAAGACTTACATTCTGAGTGTGAATATATTAAAGAGGAATTTGATTTCGGAGCGCCACGATAATTGTGCGCCGTGTCTGGGTCTAATATTTCCTATACGGTGGGTAACGCCACCACCAATTTTTTTCCCTTTGAAGTGTTTTTCTCATGGCGTTACATTTGCAAAGTCTTCGCATTTTGTTTGTCTTCAATGTTAAAATGTTCTCATGTTTATCTTCAACATACTGATTTGGTTTCTGTCCTCTACAGCATTCACTTATAGCTATGGCTTCTTGCTGAATCTTTTGAACTAAGTGAATGTGATCAGACCCTAACCCATCTATGCTTCTTTCCTAAGTCTATCTATCCAAATCATATGCATTCTATTGACACTATCAAAATGTCTTCTCTGCATCCTTGTCAGCAGAAGACACATAGACAAACATTACTCCGTTTTCAAAGCTAAATCCTTTCACCTAAAAACCTGGAGAAGTAGGAACGACCACCCGACAATCCAGGCGTGCGTGGGAACGTGGAACAACCTCCGATGTGTTGCATGATTGCCACATGTCCTTCAGATGTGAATCGCCAGGGGCACCTATGTAATAACACTGTGCCGTCCCTATCCCTATAAATACACGCCTCACCACATTCATTACCCTTCTTCCACTCTTGCACAAACCCTAGCGCCACCGCTAGCCCTCGACGACACTGGCGATGAAGCGCTTAGTTGCCGCGACCTCACCGACGCCGTCTTCACGCCGGCCGCGGACATCCTCTTCTCCACCGTCGATGTAGGTGTCCTCCGTCGCCAAGTTAGAGCACGGAAGATCGAACTGCTTCAGCCTCCTCTCCCATTCCGTCTAGCAGTTCTTCATGTGGTAAATAAAACCTCCTTTTACGGCCCCTTTGATCCTATAGATTCATCATTTTCTACCACAAGCAGTTTCTATTCACACAAGTAGATTCTATTTCATACTGCATCTCATAATATGCCTAGTATGTTCACTTATGCTTCACAAAGTAGTTAGATTCCTCACTTGTACTTATTCGTGGATTCGTACAAATCTGGAACCAACTCTCTATCTATGAGTGAATGTCTTCGCACTATGAGGTCAATGTCTTCTAAACTGATTTATCTACAAAATCTTCTGAGAATGCATATGACCTCTTCCCCTTCCCTCGCACCTTAATGCTGTCACAGGTACATGTCAGTGGGAGAATCCCTTGGTTCTCATAGTGTGCATTCATTTGCAGAATTCTTACAGCATCATATAAATTCTCCTGAAGCCAGTTCCTGTCTGACCAGTAGACGGAAGACTTTGACAATGTTGAAGCCTTTCAGTCTAAACATCATGGCAAAAGAGAAATCTGCAAGAAAGGGCGGCAGACAGCGCTGTGGGGGTACAATAACGGACCTGCCCAAAGATCTTTATGAACTGTACAAAACTAACCCCGAAGAAAGTTATGGTCAGCACAAGACACAAATCCAATGGATTCGAAGATACTGGGCCGAGCAATGGTTCAAGTACAGGTTCGTGACCTAGGAATATGCTGAGAAGAATGCCATCAAGCCACCCTGGGGAGACATCTTGTACAAAAACCTTCAACCGAGGTCCAGAGCTGAAGCCATTGAACAAGGCTTCTATCCTTGAATGGTCCATGGACCACAGCCTGCAGATGCAGACCCATCTTCATTACTATGGTGCCATGACGATAATCTGTTCAAGCGCAACTTCCAGTTTGCCAAGAATTCGGCCAAAGAAAACAAGAAGTCACGGGGATTAGACTTCAATCCAGGCCCCTCTGCTCCTTGTGCCGATGGCTCACGCGAAGCTGAACCCAATCTTGTTGGGCCCTTCTAGAACCCAGAAGGTCTCATCACTCATATTATGGTTCAAGGGACTGCCGTGGATGAACCTGCAGACGATGCTAATTCTGACGAAGCGCCTGCACCATCGAAGCCAAAGAAGCTGAAGAAACCTCAAGCTTCGAAGCCTTCCCCAGCACCAAAGGCCTCATGGGCGAAGCCTCTGGCCACTGCACCTCTTGAACTCAGTGTGCAGTCTGAAGATTTGTCATGCATCTCCAAGCCCTCCAAAGTGAAGATGCCCTTGCAACCCACTAGCCAAGCACTGACCGCTGCTGCTATTCTACACAATGACGCCATTGATCTGTCTAGCGACGACGAGCTTGGGGATGATGCTCTTGAGCAGTTGATCAAGAGCAAGCAAGAGGCAGAAATCTTCAATGACCTTCCTCTCTTTGATGTTGAAATCATCAACACATTCATTGATGAGTGGTTTGACAGCCCAAATGTCAGCTTTGATGATCTTCAGCTTCCCATTGGCCTCAGCGTCGCCTTCCACGGAGCCATTGCTACTGAGCTGGCTCTAGCTCAGAAGATTATTGAACTGAAGCATAAGATAGATTATGAAAAGGCTCAGTTCAAGAAACACATGGCCAAGCTCAATGTTGAAGACATTCAGAACTTCCAGACCATGATGCATGAGCTTAAGGAAGCATTTCGAACCAAACGCGAAGAAGCCAAAGGTTCTCCTAAGCACATGAAGGATCTTGCTGCTAAATGTGTCCAAGGATACAATGAGGCTGAAAAGCGCAAGACCCTGGGGCGACCAGGAATCGACCCCAGAATGGCGGCCAAGAAGAAGAAGAAGCCAGCTATGGCAGAACCAGAAGCACCAAGGCAGGAAGTACATCCAATTGTCTTCCCAGCCAGTATGACAGGCTCGAAGCCTAAGGTCCCCACAGTGGCTTCAGAACTGAAGAAAACAAGGGCTGCTGAAGCTGAAGCCAGAAAGCGCAAAACCAAGGGCACTACTGATGATGCTCCTCCATCCAAGAAACACAAAACCAAGAAGAGAGATCGGGCTGCTCCCACAGAGCCCCTTAATGTCGAGCCAATCTCAGTGGCTCTTCCTGCATCTAAACATCGAGAGCGCCAGTTGATAGTTCATGAGCGTGCTTCCACAGAGGCTCCTGAAGCTGAAGACAATCCTGAAGTTAATCCAGCTGTTGACCCCACCGCAGCTGAAGACATTGGTCCTCACGACAATGTTGAAGATGATGAAGTCCTTCCTTAGATCAAGCACCAATTGGTATCATCGCCTATGCTCACGCACAACGAACTCATCAGCATTGGTTGTCCTCTAACGCCAACTACTCAGGATGCATCATGGGCTGATCACCCACAAAGACAAGACACCCCAAGCTCTCCCCAATCGCAAGCTACCCCACCAGTGCAAGATGACGATGACTTCGAGGCCCAGCACACTCCATCTTCGCAAGCATCACCAACATTACGCAGACTTCGCAAAGGACCAAGGCCCCAAGTCACTCCCACTATGCACGTGTCTGAGTCCGAAGCCAAAATGGCTGAAGATATTCCAGCTGCATCAACCGATGAAGAAGAAGCACCAAGAGTTGAAAGAGTTGCTACACCCCCGTCCCACCAAGATGTTGTTCTCGAGGAGAAGGTGTTCGACCCTCCGGCTCCTGAAGTGGAGGTTAACAATCCTGAGGCAGCCACCAACATCACCGCAGAAGCCAATGACGTCGTCATGGCTGAAGCTAATACGGTGCTTGAAGCTACTGCAGTGCCAGAAGTCCAAGCATCTGAAGCCACTGCAGCACCCGAAGTCAATGCTGAAGCACCTGAGGTACAAGCACCTGAAACCAATGTGGCCCCTGAAGCCCATGAAGACAATGCCAATGCTCATGTTCCCTCTCCAACACCTCATACAATTGAGCTGGCATTTGATCATGGTCAGCCTGTTATGGTCCGCTTGTCAGGACCCCGATTCCAAGTCACATCGATCTAGCCGGTAACACCTCATATCACTTTGCGGCCTCACGCACGGTATCCCACGGGTGTCGCCTTACCATGGCCCGGGACCGTTTGCGCCTTTTGGCTCACGTATATGATAGTGTCGCTAGCATCCATATGACAAAGAACCCGGGCCGACATGGCTAGTCATGAACCCAAAGCGGCACAGACCTATGGAGACAGGCATACATGAATCACATCGAGCATGTCGGTCATCAACGATTGATTCCGGGCTGTAGCACTGGGCTAACAGGACTCCGGGGAACCCGGGCTGTAGCAGGATAGGCAGGACTCCGAAAGTCACATCATGACATTTCCCCGAAGGGACAGACATAGGAGTGAAGTGAAACACATGCCGGCCAGTCAAGTGTCCTGAACAGTAGTGCTAGGCTAGCAGGACTCTGGTGAACCGGGCGGTAGCGGACTACTATGGCTCAAGGAACACTAGACTACATTTCCCCATAAGAAGGGCTGCCAAGGATAAACTAGATTGTCGGATCCCACTCATACCAAGCATTTCAATCATACACACAATATGCCCGATATGAGTACATACAACATGGCATCACAACAAAACTCTACAACTCAAGTACTTTGTTTAAAGGCTCCAGGGAGCCATACATAACATGTTCATACAGATAGGGGTCACCTGACCCGACACTCAAGTCATACAAACATACAAGCACATGCGGAAGCAACTAGTCTGAGTACAGACTCTAGAAAAAAAGAAGGCTTCTCGAAGCCTGTCTATCTACATAGGGCCCTCCATGGCCAGGATCACCACCTGGGTGGCTAGTCACTCGTCGACGTCAAGGTCTACGTAGAACCCATCGGAGGGGGCGGTGTTGTCGTCTGAAAACAGTAATTAAGCAAACATGAGTACAAAGGTACTCAGCAAGTCTTACATCAGAACCTACTATACATGCTTATTCTCAAGAAGGTGGTGGGGTTAATGCAGCAAGCCAGCTTTGACTCTTGGCTAAGCTATCCTACAGAACTTCACCAGTAAAATAGTTTTCGCACATGAGTCCACTACTCACCAACACAATACTCCACCGGAGATCCTCCCTCGTCATCCTACGAGAGGGCCATCCTCGGTACTCACACTTATCTTGAGTCTTTTATTAGTAACCATTAACTTGTCTATGAACCGTATAGGCAACCAAGTAGTCCTTTACCGTGGACGCGACTATTCAAATAGTTTTATACCCTGCAGGGGTGTACTTCTTCATACAAGCTTTCAGCACTTACCGCCGTTTACACGACATGTACTCAGCAACCTTCAAGCGGAAGCCCAGCGAGGGTGTCAGCCACGGCCTACCTAAACACTTAAGTCTCTAGTCCAGGTTTATCGCCTATCCAGGTTCCATCCGCACGGAGTCCGGCCGAGGTTTCCGCATACGGCCCCGAACAATGTGAACAGGGATCCCGAGACACCAAATGGGTGACTCGGTACACCGTGCCACGGTGTATCTACCGCAACATAGCCCACCCCTAGGGTCAGCGCTATGCACAACCACCAACACATAACCTACAAACACCAGAAACTATTTGCAACTCCTGGACAGAGTACTAGGGTGGTTAAGAAGCCGAGAGGGTCAATTAAGGATCCCAATGCATGGTAGTAGTTGAATCTTAAATCACACATACAAATCTCAGTTCTTAGGGACGGCCTCAATGAAACAACCCACCATGTACTCCTACATGGCCTCTCATCGATACCTTTACCAAAACATGTTCAACACATCCCTCACATTACCGGCATAAGCATTTCACTCTGGCCCATCACCCAGATGAACCAGACCTGACACAACTCTAAGCATAGCAGGCATAGAAAGGTAGGAATCACATACATGGCTCAATCAACTCCTACACATGCTAGTGGGTTTCATCTAGTTACTGTGGCAATGACAGGTCATGCAGAGGATAAAGGTTCAACTACCGTAGCACACAACAGTTTGAGTCGCGTTGTCTTAATGTAGTAAACAAGAGCAGAAGCGAGAACATGGGTTTGTATCGGAATGATCAATGGTTGCTTGCCTGACGGAGTGGTAGTGGGATACTGCCCTTCAGTTGGATACTCGTGAATATCCTCGGAGGCAGAACCTACCACGAAGAACACATCGGAACACCATCAACACATGACGATATGCAACAATATGATGCATGCTATGACATGGCAATATGAATGTGTCTTGGCCTAATGCAAGCTATAACAGAAAGGAATGAACTCATTTGAATCAACGATTCAAATATTAGCTCATTAAACATGGTCTTAATAGTGCATTTCCTTATTCTGCTTAAACAGCAAGGTAAACTTGTTTTGTCATGCATGAAACCATTACAGATGGATAGATTGAATTTTTCTGATCATTTTTCATATATAAATCTTTGCATTTGGAGCTATGGTTGATTTTCTATGATTTTTAGAAGTTTTAACTATTTTCTGGAAATTCCTGAATAAAAATAAATCCAGAAAATGCATTAATGCATCAGCATTGCGTCATGCTGACCTTAGCAGGTCAAAGGCGCCAGCCCAGGTCAAACCTGACTGGTGGGCCCCTTCTGTCAGCCTCCCAGCTAATTAACAAGATTAGATTAACACTAATTAGCTGTCAGTGGGGCCTGGGCCCACATGTCAGTGACTGATTTAATTAGAATTAACTAAAACTAATCCTAAATTAGTTAGCACACCGGCCCCACCTGTCATAGACTCAGGGGGGGTCTACCTGGGCCCACCCAGGAGTCAAACTGGGTCAAACTCGCCGGCGACTCGACGCCGGCGAGGCCCGAGACGGTGGCGCAGCTCGAAAAACGCCCACAGGGCACGGGCAAGGCCGTTCTTGGGCTCGTTAGCGAGCTCTTGCAGTCGCGCATCTAGTGGTGGTGGAGGCTGGGCCTACGGTGGCCGGAGACGACGACGGCGAGCTCCAAGGCGGCGGCCGGAGTTCGGCCATGTGCGGGGTTTGGGCTGCGGCGTGCAAACACGGAAACTGAGGCGCTAGTGAGGCACTACGTGATGCGGCAAGCACGTTGCATAGCACGGGAGGACCAAATGGTCGCCGAAGCGACGCCGGCGATGAGCTCGAGCGGAGACGAGCTTCGGCCATGGTGGAACTATGGCCTAAATGGTGCAAATGCATGGGAATGAAGAGGAGGAAGGCGGCGGAGCTCACAGGAAGGTCGATGAGCAGCTCGGTGGACTCGGGGGCGACCGGAGCGAGGCGAATCGATGAACGGCGTCCGGCGGGTACCGAGGTTGAAGACGGCGCGATAGCGGCGATGCATGGCCTCCAACGAAGCGTGGCTTGGTGGGGAGGGCGAGGGCGTCGTGGCGGAGCGATTTGGCTTGTCGGAGGGGCGAGGGGGTGGCTCTAGCGTCGTCTACGGCAAACGGCGGTGAGGAATGCGCTCGGGCATCGCGGGAGAGAGTGAGGGAGACGAGGGGGAGAGTGAGCGAGGACGAGAGGGGGACGTGGGGGGTCGCGTGGCACCCCTAGGCGTCTCCAGGCGTCGGCGGAAGCAGGAGGTGGCCGGCGTGTGGCCGCGGGCGCCGGCCACGCGCTCCGCGTCCTTCTGGCGCGAGGAGGACGACGACTGGCAGGGCCAGTCGGCTGGGCCGAGCCAGGTGGGCTGGGCCAGCACAGGTAAGGCCCAGGTAGCTTCCCTCTCTCTGTTTTTTTATTTGTTTCTGTTTTCTATTTAACTGCAACTGTTGGGCTTTAATTAAAATACTAAAAGGTTTCCAAAAATCCTGAAAATAATTGTGGGCTCTGTTTAGATTATTTCCAACAGTAAACATTTATTTCCAGGATTATTTGAGCATTTAAATTATTTTATAGCATTTAAATGCCCAAATTCAAATACTTATGATTTAATTCAATGACCTTCTGTTGACCTAGAAAATTGTGCACCAATTTTGCCAAAGGTTTTAACCCAAGACAAGGAGGGTGAACTTTTTAGAAGGGCATTTCAGGTTCATTGAAAATAATTTTAGTAAACCCTAGTTGTTTCCAGGGGGGTGTTGGGGGTTTCTGCCTTCCCCATTTCAAATTTAAGAGAAATTTAAACATGATGCACACTCTAATGCTTGAACTAGCTAGGGTGTGACAACTCACCCCCACTCAAAAGAATCTCGTCCCGAGATTTAGGATCCTCCGGGAAGAAGGTGGGGTACTCAAGTCGAAGACGATCCTCCCTTTCCCAAGTGGCTTCTTTCTCGGAATGGTGTGACCATTGAACCTTGAGAAACTTGATATTCTGACGTCGAGTGGTATGCTCAGCCTGATCAAGGATACGAACGGGATATTCCCGATAGGAGAGGTTATCTTGTAGATCAAGCGTTTCGTGGTCCACTCCACGGATAGGATCCGCGAAGCAACGCCTGAGTTGTGAAACGTGGAAGACATTGTGAACTCTGGAAAGATGCGGAGGTAGTTCCAATTGGTAGGCAACTTCTCCTCGTTTGGCAAGAATGCGAAAGGGTCCAATGTAACAAGGGGCCAATTTGCCTTTGATACCAAAACGATGGGTTCCCTTTAACGGAGTAACCTGAAGGTAAGCCTTCTCGTCGACTTCATAAGTCATACGCTTATGTTTACGATCATATTGACTCTTTTGACGAGATTGGGCTGTTTTCAATTTCTCACAAATAACGCGAACCTGCTCTTCTGCTTCCTGAATCATATTCGGGCCAAAGAGTTGTCTTTCCCCGTTTTCTGACCAGTTAAGAGGCGTTCGACATTTTCGTCCATAGAGAACTTCGAAAGGAGCCTTGCCCAAGCTGGCTTGATAACTATTGTTATAAGCAAACTCCGCGAATGGAAGGCATTTCTCCCAACTCATTCCGAACGAGATGACAGAAGCTCGGAGCATATCTTCCAGAATTTGATTGACTCGCTCTACTTGACCACTTGATTGAGGATGGAAGGCAGTACTAAAAGAGAGACGAGTTCCCATAGAATTTTGGAAACTTTCCCAAAATCGAGAGGTGAAGAGACTCCCACGGTCTGAGTTAATTTCCAATGGAACACCATGAAGAGGCACTATTTGGGAGATGTATTAATCGGCTAGCTGGCTAGCGGTGATACTCTCACGAACAGGTAGAAAGTGGGCTACTTTGGAAAGACGGTCGATCACGACGAAGATGGCATTATTCTCTCTCTTGGTCCTGGGAAACCCAGTGATGAAATCCATATTGATTTTATCCCATTTCCATTCGGGAATAGCCAAAGGTTGAAGAGTGCCAGCAGGCCGTTGATGCTCTGCTTTAACACGACGACAAACATCGCAATTAGCAATGTATTGAGCGATTTCTCTCTTCATCCTAGTCCACCAAAACCTCTGGCGTAGGTCTTGATACATTTTAGTACTACCGGGATGAATGGTGAGAGGGGATTCATGAGCTTCCTTAAGGATCAACTAGCGCAAATGTTGTTTCTTGGGAACTACCAAACGGTTCTCGAAGAAGACAACACCTCGCTCATCCATGGAGAAACATTTAGCAACTCCGCTAGCGATGTTTTCCTTAATTCGGGATATACCCTTATCATACGCTGGGCGGTTATGATTTGATCCATAAGGGTAGGTTTCGCCACCAGGGTGGATAGGAATCCTCGAGGAACAATGTGAAGGTTAAGCTTACGGAATTCCTCATGGAGAAGTGGTTGACTCTATTGTAACATCAGGTTGTTACAATAGGATTTACGGCTTAGTGCATCAGCCATGACATTGGCTTTGTTGGGGGTGTAAGTTATTCCTAAGTCGTAATCTGAGATCAACTCAACCCAACGTCTTTGCCTGAGATTCAAGTCTGGTTGGG
The DNA here is from genome assembly GCF_018294505.1 of Triticum aestivum. Classification (NCBI taxonomy): domain Eukaryota; kingdom Viridiplantae; phylum Streptophyta; class Magnoliopsida; order Poales; family Poaceae; genus Triticum; species Triticum aestivum. The sequence goes on along the minus strand of NC_057800.1, from coordinate 375,130,074 downwards.
TGAAGATATATTTCAAACTTTGGTGATCGGTGAAGATCTCGCAACGATTACCAAGGAGGTAATGTCACCAGGTTTTAAGTGCATGGACTACAGCTGCAAGCTCTAGATCATGTGGGGGATAATTTTCCTCATGTGGGTGTAATTGCCGTGAAGCATAGGCAATTACCTGACGATCCTGCATTAGTATGCAACCTAGTCCTTGTCGCGAGGCGTCGTAATAGATAATAAAGTCCTTGGAGAAATCTGGTGGTACCAGTACGGGAGCAGATGTCAGGCGTCTTTTCAGTTCTTGAAAGCTGAACTCGCACTGTGGAGTCCACTCGAACTTTTTATCTTTCTTGAGGAGTTCAGTTAGAGGTTTAGCAACCTTGGAGAAATTCTTGACGAAGCGGCGGCAATAGCTCGCTAAGCCAAGGAAACTCTGAACTTGCTTGACCGTCTCAGGTGGAGTCCAATCAAGGACGGCTTGAACTCGCCCAGGATTGACAGCAATACCCTTGCCAGAGATTACATGGCCTAGATAGGTCACTTCTGGCAACCAAAATTCACACTTGGAGAATTTGGCATAAAGGCGATGCTCTCAAAGTTTCATCAATACCAGCCTTAGATGTTCGGCATGTTCCTCTTCATTCTTGGAGTAGATGAGTATGTCATCGAGGTATACCACGACGAATTTATCCAAGTACTCCATGAAAACCGAGTTCATTAACCGAGAGAAGGTAGCTGGGGCATTGGTTAAACCGAAGGACATGACGGTGTACTCGTATTGGCCATAACGAGTAACAAAGGCCGTTTTGGGAATGTCCCCGTTTATGATTTTGATTTGATGGTAGCCCAACCTCAAATCCATCTTGGAAAAGACTGAGGATCCAGCGAGCTGATCATACAGATCGTTAATCCTAGGAAGCGGGTATTTGTTCTTGATGGTGACCAGGTTGACAGGGCGGTAGTCCACAACCATTCGATCCGTTCCATCCTTCTTCTTGACGAAGAGGACGGGGCAAGCCCAAGGAGAGGAACTAGGATGGATGAAACCCTTTTTCAAGGACTCATCAAGTTGGTTCTTAAGCTCGGCTAGTTCTAAGGGTGCCATCTTGTAGGGTCTTCTAGAAATTGGCATGGTTCCTGGAACAAGGTCTATCACAAACTCGACATCCCTGTCTGGTGGAACACCTGGCAGTTCTTCTGGAAAGACATCCGGAAAGTCTCGGACTATCGGAACATCCTCAAGGTCTGGAAGGGGGTTGGCATTTAGGGAGTAAAGCTGGCGCTTGGCCACTCGAGTTAAGACATTGACTGTCCTGCCCGATGGGTGAGTAAGCTGAACGGTTCTAGTGGCACAATCAATCTTAGCGTAATGAGCTGACATCCAGTCCATACCTAAGATGATGTTTATGTCCGTGGACTTGAGAGCTATCAAGGATGCAAGGAAGACAAGTCTATCGACAAGAATTTCGTTCCCATGACTTACTCTAGAAGTTTGCCATTTGGAACCCGGAGTTTGAATTACCATGGAAGTGGGCATGTCACGGAATGTCGTGTTATGCAATCGAGCGTAGCTCTCGGATATGAATGAATGAGATGCTCCAGTATCGAAAAGAACAGATGCCGGATGGCAGTTAACAAGGAGCGTACCAAGGACGACGTTGGGATCCTCATGAGCCTCATCGGCTGAAACATAGTTGACATGGCCACGTGCAGTGGTGGCCGGCTTGGCGTAGAATGTTTTTCCCGCGGGCTTACCACGGCCAACGGACTTTCCAGTTTGATTGGGGTTGTTGTTCTAGGGACACTCTCGGCTACAGTGACCCGGCTCTCCACACTTAAAGCATGTCACCACATTGGTGCGTGGAGAAGCATTAGCAGCGGAGCCACCATAGGGCTTGGGTGGTGCAAATTGCTGGTTGGGACAAGGCGCCTCAAAGGATGGCCTCGGGATGAACCTGGGTGGCAGTGCCGTGCTTGGAATCCACACCCGGCGCTTCTGAGCTCCAGAGCCGGATGAAGAGCCAAAGTCACAGGAGTGCTTGTGTGAAGCGTCATAATCAGTCTGGCCTGTCTCAGCGCTGATGGCTTTATTGACCAACTTCTGAAAGGAGGTGCACTCGTGCAGACGAAGATCGCGGCGAAGCTCAGGGCTAAGTCCCTTGCGGAACCTTGCTTGCTTCTTAGCGTCAGTAGATACCTCTTCGGGAGCATAGCGTGCCAGATTTCCAAATTCACGACTATAAGCATCCACAGTCAGTCTTCCTTGGGTGAAGTTGCAGAACTCCTCCCTCTTGCGATCCATGAGACCTTCCGGAATGTGATGCTCGCGGAAAGCCTCACTGAACTCAGCCCAAGTAGTAACTTGGCCGACCGGGCGCATAGCTTCGAAGTTTTCCCACCAAAGGCTAGCAGGGCCTTCGAGGTGATAGGCAGCATAAGTAACCTTGTCGGCTTCGGCTACGTTGGCAGAACGTAGCTTGTGAGTGATGCTGGGAAGCCAGTCATCCGCGCCGAGGGGCTCGACGGAATGGTTAAACTTTGGTGGGTACAGCTTGATAAAGTCATTGATTGACACCAAGTCATTTCGTGGGTGGCGTGCAGTGTTCTGCTCAATCCGCTCTAGCAGGCGGTTAGTCTCACGCTTGTTTCTTTCCGCCTCCAGCATTACTTCGGCCAGAGAAGGCGGGTGAGGCAGATTTTCACCTCTAGCTGCACTGGCTTCCCCCTGCTCCGAGGCAGCAGGGTTGCTGCGGGTGTTGACCATCCTAGGAGAAAACAAGACAATGGTTTAGATAAGGATGGCTCAAACTTAGCAAGGAGTGCAGAATGTAATGGATAACGCGGAATGCAGAGATGTTCATCCGTATGTCATGGTAATATAAAACTGCCATATATATACCAACGGTCATATACATCATACATAGTTTAGTACAAGCCCAGGCTACAGTACAACTATGGTGAAAGACGTTACATCACATTGGAGGCATTCCAAGCTCCTATACAGTATTTGTCTACACCTCCGGATTTGATTACACACAAATTCATATTCCACAAGTCTCGCAGGACAGTGGAGATACAACTACTACAATACTAGTGGTACAACTACTAACTCAGACAGCTCCGTAGTAGTCCTCATAGAAGTCACCTCCATAGCCTGGAAGTTCAACGTGACCATCCGGGAACAGACGGTCCTGAGGAGCCTGTGGACCATAGGGGCTAGGATGAGGTCTTGGACCAACAAACGGTGGCCTGCGGGGACCACAGGGTGGGGTGATGCCTCCCACATCACGCCAATCCACCATGTCTGGCAGAGCTGATCTCACAGGATACAGATCCCTTGTATCCATACATCCAGCTTGCACCGCAGGTGCAAACTGAGTCAATGTGGCCCAATGATCAACACGGGTATTGAAAAGCTCCAACCTCAAGGCCCGATTCTCTCGGTCCTTATCTTCGAGCATCTCGGCAGTGGTACGAGTTAATGAGTCCTCCTGAGTGGAGTCAACATAGATAGCCTGAAGATACCCTTGCGCTCCCGGTAGTGAAGCTGGCATGTAACGGAAGTCGGTGTTCTGAAGCAGGCCAGTCCGGACTCGCAAGATGGTCATCATGGAATAGGCAGCATCCTGCACAGCCATCTCAACAGTAACCTCGAGTCCATAGGAACAGTGAAGGGGCTCGGTAGATCCAGGATAAGAAGGAAATATCCTTATGGTGCAGAGATATTGGCTTTGATTAAAGTCGCGGAACTGCTCTTCGACGGTGTATTCGGTATACCAACGGTAGCCCGTCTTGATCATTACCCGGACTAGCATAGCAGTATGACCGGGCACGTCGAGGCAACGGGTCAGGCGAACCACTTGGTTTTGAACACGGTTGGCCATTTGAAAGAACAACCACAATGCAAATTGACATCAGAATTTCTACGGAAAATTGGACAGCATAACAGCTGTAAATGCTCAGAAAAAGATTTGAGACATCCACAACAGTTCGCAATACCACTCAACAACATCATATCAAGATTCTGATCCAATTAGCAACATACTAAAATAGTAGAAACTGAACTGGGGCTTGTAACATCAATCCTATAAACTACTACGGATTAGTAACACGTGAACCTGATAGAAGGAGAGAGCCTAGTCCTTAACCCACGTTGAATGAGAAGAGAATGACTCAGATCAGAGGCATAGGGTAAAGGAGTAAAAGAGCCTTACGTTCCCTCCCACAATGAATTCCCCTACATATAACTAAAGCATTTCTAGACTCGACATCGACCAGTTTGGCTCAACGAACCTACAGGCAGTCCAGCTCTGATGCCAACGCTGTCAGGACCCCGATTCCAAGTCACATCGATCTAGCCGGTAACACCTCATATCACTTTGCGGCCTCACGCACGGTATCCCACGGGTGTCGCCTTACCATGGCCCGGGACCGTTTGCGCCTTTTGGCTCACGTATATGATAGTGTCGCTAGCATCCATATGACAGAAAACCCGGGCCGACATGGCTAGTCATGAACCCAAAGCGGCACAGACCTATGGAGACAGGCATACATGAATCACATCGAGCATGTCGGTCATCAGCGATTGATTCCGGGCTGTAGCACTGGACTAACAGGACTCCGGGAACCCGGGCTGTAGCAGGCTAGGCAGGACTCCGGAAGTCACAGCGTGACATTTCCCCGAAGGGACAGACATAGGAACGAAGTGAAACACATGCCGGCCAGTCAAGTGTCCTGAACAGTAGTGCTAGGCTAGCAGGACTTCGGTGAACCGGGCTGTAGCGGACTACTATGGCTCGAGGAACACTAGACTACATTTCCCCATAAGAAGGGCTGCCAAGGATAAACAACTAGATTGTCGGATCCCACTCATACCAATCATTTCAATCATACACACAATATGCCTGATATGAGTACATACAACATGGCATCACAACAAAACTCTACAACTCAAGTACTTTGTTTAAAGGCTCCAGGGAGCCATACATAACATGTTCATACAGATAGGGGTCACCTGACCCGACACTCAAGTCATACAAACATACAAGCACATGCGGAAGCAACTAGTCTGAGTACGGACTCTAGAAAGAAAGAAGGCTTCTCGAAGCCTGTCTATCTACATAGGGCCCTCCATGGCCAGGATCACCACCTGGGTGGCTAGTCACTCGTCGACGTCAAGGTCTACGTAGAACCCATCGGAGGGGGCGGTGTTGTCGTCTGAAAACAGTAATTAAGCAAACATGAGTACAAAGGTACTCAGCAAGTCTTACATCAGAACCTACTATACATGCTTATTCTCAAGAAGGTGGTGGGGTTAATGCAGCAAGCCAGCTTTGACTCTTGGCTAAGCTATCCTACGGAACTTCACCAGTAAAATAGTTTTCGCACACGAGTCCACTACTCACCAACACAATACTCCACCGGAGATCCTCCCTCGTCATCCTACGAGAGGGCCATCCTCGGTACTCACACTTATCTTGAGTCTTTTATTAGTACCCATTAACTTGTCTATGAACTGTATAGGCAACCAAGTAGTCCTTTACCGCAGACGTGGCTATTCGAATAGTTTTATACCCTGCAGGGGTGTACTTCTTCATACACGCTTTCAGCACTTACCGCCATTTACACGACATGTACTCGGGAACCTTCAAGCGGAAGCCCAGCGAGGGTGTCGGCCACGGCCTACCTAAACACTTAAGTCTCTAGTCCAGGTTTATCGCCTATCCAGGTTCCATCCGCAGGGAGTCCGGCCGAGGTTTCCGCATACGGCCCCGAACGATGTGAACAGGGATCCCGAGACACCAAACGGGTGACTAGGTACACCGTGCCACGGTGTATCTACCGCAACATAGCCCACCCCTAGGGTCAGCGCTACGCACGGCCGCCAACACATAACCTACAAACAGCAGAAACTATCTGCAACACCTGGACAGAGTACTAGGGTGGTTAAGAAGCCGAGAGGGTCAATTAAGGATCCCAATGCATGGTAGTAGCTGAATCTTAAATCACACATACATATCTCAATTCTTAGGGACGGCCTCAATGAAACAACCCACCATGTACTCCTACATGGCCTCTCATCGATACCTTCACCAAAACATGTTCAACACATCCCTCACATTACCGGCATAAGCATTTCACTCTGGCCCATCACCCAGATGAACCAGACCTGACACAACTCTAAGCATAGCAGGCATAGCAAGGTAGGAATCACATACATGGCTCAATCAACTCCTACACATGCAAGTGGGTTTCATCTAGTTACTGTGGCAATGACAGGTCATGCAGAGGATAAAGGTTCAACTACCGTAGCACACAGCAGTTTGAGTCGCGTTGTCTTAATGTAGTAAACAAGAGCAGAAGCGAGAACATGGGTTTGTATCGGAATGATCAATGGTTGCTTGCCTGATGGAGTGGTAGTGGGATACTGCCCTTCAGTTGGATACTCGTAAATATCCTCGGAGGCAGAACCTACCACCTAGAACACATCGGAACACCATCAACACATGACGATATGCAACAATATGATGCATGCTATGACATGGCAATATGAATGTGTCTTGGCCTAATGCAAGCTATAATAGAAAGGAATGAACTCATTTGAATCAACGATTCAAATATTAGCTCATTAAACATGGTCTTAATAGTGCATTTCCTTATTCTGCTTAAACAGCAAGGTAAACTTGTTTTGTCATGCATGAAACCATTACAGATGGATAGATTGAATTTTTCTGATCATTTTTCATATATAAATCTTTGCATTTGGAGCTATGGTTGATTTTCTATGATTTTTAGAAGTTTTAACTATTTTCTGGAAATTCCTGAATAAAAATAAATCCAGAAAATGCATTACTGCGTCAGCATTGCGTCATGCTGACCTCAGCAGGTCAAAGGCGCCAGCCCAGGTCAAACCTGACTGGTGGGCCCCTTCTGCCAGCCTCCCAGCTAATTAACAGGATTAGATTAACACTAATTAGCTGTCAGTGGGGCCTGGGCCCACATGTCAGTGACTAATTTAATTAGAATTAAATAAAACTAATCCTAAATTAGTTAGCAGACCGGCCCCACCTGTCATAGACTCAGGGGGGTCTACCTGGGCCCACCCAGGAGTCAAACTGGGTCAAACTCGCCGGCGACTCGACGCCGGCGAGGCCCGAGACGGTGGCGCAGCTCGGAAAACACCCACAGGGCACGGGCGAGGCCGTTCTTGGGCTCGTTGGCGAGCTCTTGCAGTCGCGCATCTAGTGGTGGTGGAGGCCGGGCCTACGGTGGCCGGAGACGACAACGGCGAACTCCAAGGCGTCGGCCGGAGTTCAGCCATGTGCGGGGTTTGGGCTGCGGCGTGCAAACACGGAAACTGAGGCGCTAGCGAGGCACTACGCGATGCGGCAAGCACGTTGCATAGCACGGGAGGACCAAATGGTCGCCGGAGCGACGCCGGCGACGAGCTCGAGCGAAGACGAGCTTCGGCCATGGTGGAACTATGGCCAAAAGGGTGCAAATGCATGGGAAAGAAGAGGAGGAAGGCGGCGGAGCTCACAGGGAGGTCGATGAGCAGCTCGGTGGGCTCGGGGGCGACCGGAGCGAGGCGAATCAATGAACAGCGTCCGGCAGGTACCGAGGTTGAAGACGACGCGATAGCGGCGATGTAGGGCCTCCGGCGAAGCGTGGCCCGGTGGGGAGGGCGAGGGCGTCGTGGCGGAGCGATTTGGCTTGTCGGAGGGGCGAGGGGGTGGCTCTGGCGTCGTCTACGGCGAACAGGGGTGAGGAACACGCTCGGGCATTGCGGGAGAGTGAGGGAGACGAGGGGGAGAGTGAGCGAGGACGAGAGGGGGACGTGGGGGGTCGCATGGCACCCCTAGGCGTCTCCAGGCGTCGGCGGAAGCAGGAGGTGGCCGGCGTGTGGCCGCGGGCGCCGGCCACACGCTCCGTGTCCTTCTGGCGCGAGGAGGACGACGACTGGCCGGGCCAGTCGGCTGGGCCGAGCCAGGTGGGCTGGGCCAGCACAGGTAAGGCCCAGGTAGCTTCCCTCTCTCTGTTTTTTTATTTGTTTCTGTTTTTCTATTTAACTGCAACTGTTGGGCTTTAATTAAAATACTAAAATGTTTCCAAAAATCCTGAAAATAATTGTGGGCTCTGTTTAGATTATTTCCAACAGCAAACATTTATTTCCAGGATTATTTGAGCATTTAAATTATTTTACAGCATTTAAATGCCCAAATTCAAATACTTATGATTTAATTCAATGACCTTCTATTGACCTAGAAAATTGTGCACCAATTTTGCCAAAGGTTTTAACCCAAGACAAGGAGGGTGAACTTTTTAGAAGGGCATTTCAGGTTCATTGAAAATAATTTTAGTAAACCCTAGTTGTTTCCAGGGGGTGTTGGGGGATTCTGCCTTCCCCATTTCAAATTTAAGAGAAATTTAAACATGATGCACACTCTAATGCTTGAACTAGCTAGGGTGTGACACCGCTGGCCCATTCTGGTTCCCCCACCTGCTACGGGTCCACAATTTAAGTATCATGTCGAGCACAGACCTCAAGTCCAAAAGCCCAAGCCAAGACTTCCATGATTCCCAGGCACTGCCACTTCACCTGGGGTCTTCAATGTGAATGGCTTCGTGGCACATAACACCTTCTTCAACAGCTGCAAGAACCCTTATACCAGACCTCGCATTTCATCAGATCGGTTCTGGAGCTATCAGCAGCGCAACTACTATTCCTGCGTCCTATACAATCAAGAGCGCATCTTTCCACATATGCGCCTCGACTCTGAAGCTATAGCTGGCCTGGCCTGCCTTGAAGAAGCGTTGGATTGCTTCAGAGATGCTGGACTGTTGCAGTTTGTCACAGATAAGGAACACTGGAATGAAGAGCTTCTGCTACAGTTCTATGCAACTCTTCACATTCGAAGCTACAACAGGGATCCAAAGACTTGGGCCCTTGAGTGGATCACAGGCAATGTCCATCATGAAGCCAAAGCTCTTGATATCATTGAGCTCACAGGCCTGCCCACTCCTGGTGAATACTATGAACCAGGTTGTCAACAACACCAAAATGCCTTCGAAAGCATCTTTCAGAAGCCAGAACCCAACATGAGTCAAATGCTGAGCATGATGAAGCCTCTGCCACAAGACGCTGAATACCCATCTGAGTTCTTTGTTGAAGACCTAGAGTACCTGCCTCGCACCATTTACCATGTCATCAGGAAGACTCTATGGCCTGTCAAAGGACATTCATCTGCAGCGAAGCTTGAAGGAGCAATGAAGACTTTGGTTTTCTATATCTTCAATGGCATCAGCTTCAATGCTCAAGACTTCTTCATCAGGCAGTTGGCTACATCTGGCTCCGACATTTTTGGGTTGAAATTCTATGCTCCATGGGTCATGCGTCTTATCAAGCGTCACTCTGCCTTCAACTATCAGCCGTCTGCGCGCAATCATCTTATATTCTTGCCAGAAGTTGATCTGTCAGTTGAAGCTATTTACCCAGAGCTTGCTAAGGATCCCATTTATCTTCACAATGTTGATCACCAAAGCTTCACCCAGCCCATTGAAGGAGTTCCAGCAGTTTCTCGTGTTTATCCTCTTGCTGGCAACCCACGTGCCCCTCGTGCTCAAACTGACGCCACTGGTAGAACCATTGCGCAAAGGCCTTGAAGGCAATCTCGTGTCCTCAATGACCGAGAGCTTCTCATCGCGCTACACCAGAAGCAGGACAACCATCACAACTAGCTCAAGCGTCAGATGCAAAGCCTCTTGGTGGATGTGAATCGCATTCGCAATCTTGCCACAAAAAATGCCGTTGTTACTCATGAAACTTGTCGGAGGTCTTGGAAGGGTTTAACTTTGATTAGTGCTGAAGCTGATCTGCAGGACGATGGCTTCACCGAAAGATTCAAGTTTGACTCAACCCCTCCAAGGAATGCTCACTTGCGTCGGACTCCCTCACTTGAAGACTCTGACTGTTCGTCCTCAGCCGCGACGGTGAGTGCCAGAGTCATCGACGACCAAGATGATGCAACTTCACCTCCTCCAACTTCAGCGCGCGTCGATGGTCTGCACCACCGGACCTCAACGACGACCCTGCTGCCTCGCCAGCACCTCATGGGAACGAGTAGGCGCTCTATGTCTTCAAACCTTTTTGGTCCTTACTGACAAAAGGGGGAGAAGCATATGAGTTGATAGTCTTCAAGCGGGTCCATATGGGTGGTTGCTTTACCTATTGCTACTTTTGCCAAGTGCTTACAACTCTCGTTTTTCAATACATTTGGGTCTTTGAGTTGTAACACTTAAACTCGATGGTCGTCTGCCACTTATTTGCTATTCTGTGATGCGATGATAAATTCCGCATGTGCGATGATAACTTCCGCATTTAGGTCATTTTGCAGACGTCCATTTTCCATTATGCATGTCATTATCTTCGTTACATCATATCATGCATGAAGAATTGTCATCATAGGTTGAAGATGATCTCCACAAGTACAACCCGCCATGTGCATTTGCATTCCAAGAGCAAATTACTTATATGCACATCTTTAAGGGGAGCCTTTGCAACTTATGAAGACAATACCCTATCCTTAACAATTTCACATATTTTATTCCCCGTTGAAAACTTCAACCAGTTTGTCATCAATCACCAAAAGGGGGGAGATTGTAAGTACATCTAGTGCCACCCCTAGTTGGTTTTGGAGTATTGACGACAAACCTAGTTGAGGGACTAATGTGTTTGTGAGAATTGCAGGATAACACAGGTAGAAGTCCCTCATTGATTTGGTTTTCCTACCAGAGTTGACCCCTAAAAATGTATGAAGACATTGAAGTCAAAGGTGGTATGTGAAGACATTCACATTGAAGACTATGACAAGAGAAGACATCACGTGAAGACTATGGAGCGCGAAGACTTAGCAGTTTCGTCGTTCTTTTTCTTCTTTGTTGAGTCATAGGAACCACCGTACTGTTAAGTGGGGTCCAAGTGAACCAGTCAGAATGACTAAAGTGATGCTTAACCAAAATCCTATGTCTTCAAGCGAAGAAAATGAGAGCAAATCTTATCCAGAGCTAGATAAGTCAGCTTTGCTTGTAGCCCAAGTAAAGTTGCCGTGTGTGTTTGAAATCTGACCGTTGGAACACGTGTCAGTTCCTTAGTGACCCAGGGTCACTTCAGACAAATCAGGTCGGGTTGCCTAGTGGCTATAAATAGCCCACCCCCTACAACCATAAATGGTTGGCTGCTTAGAGTTAGTGCACGGCTTTTGTCGTTTGAGAGCAACCCACCTCGAAGCCTTTGAGAGAGAATTCCTTGCGAGGATAAAGCCCTAAACACCCAGAGCCAAAGAGTGTTAGGAATCACTTAAGTCTTCCTGTCTGTGTGATCTGAAGACTTATTACACTTGAGGACTGTGAATCCTCCAGCCGGTTAGGCGTCGCGTTCTGAGCATCCAAGAGTCATTGTGGATCGCCGGTGAACGAAGTCTGTGAAGGTTTGGAAGTCTACCTTGAAGACTTACCAGAGTGATTGGGCGAGGACTGGGTGTCCTTAGGTCAAGGGGAATAAGGTGACGACGCGGTCTTCTGAGTTGAATCTCAGCCTCCCTAACCAGACATACAGTTGTCACAACAACTGGAACTGGTCCAACAAATCATTGTCTTCAACGAGTTACTGGTTTCATCCTTCCCATTAATTTACTTACTGTTGGCCCTGGTGAAGTCATTGTATGATTGCATTATCTTTTGTTTTCACTAAGTGACTGCTTGTTCTGATTGGCTTCACACTATCTTCCTACCTGATCTATACTGGCTAGCTGCTATTAGTCGTTGTGCTTTCACTTCATTGAATACTTGACTATGGCTTGCTTAGTGTAGACTACCTTCCGCTGCATGATAATAGGTTTATTTCTATCGTTTGTCTTCGAAACTTCCATGTTTTGAAGACTTTCATAAAAATCGCCTATTCAACCCCCCTCTAGTCGATCACTAGCACTTTCATATACGTTACTTCGTGTGTTGCACATCTAAGTCATCACATGCATCCACGTTAGGATGTGTGTCCAATTACAGGACATTTGAGGATTCTAAGATATTTAGCTCACACCGCAACTTGCAAAACCTTTTCTCATCCAAGGGCTTTGTGAAGATATCTGCCAATTGCCCTTCAGTGTTGACATGAATGATATCAATATCTTCCTTCATGAGATGATCTCTGAGAAAGTGATGACGGATCTGAATGTGCTTTGTCTTTGAATGCTAAATTGGGTTGTTGGCAATCTTGATGGGGCTTTCATTGTCGCAGTAGAGTGGCACATGCTTTAGATGGATGCCATAGTCCTTGAGAGTTTGCTTCATCCATAGAAGCTGAGCGCAGCAAGATCCAGCAACAATGTATTCAGATTCAGAAGTGGAGAGAGACACACAGTTCTGCTTCTTTGAAGACCAACAGACAAGAGATCATCCAAGAAAGTGACATGTGCCTGATGTAGACTTGCGATCAACCTTGTCACCAGCATAATCAACATCTGAGAATCCAACTAGATCAAACTCTAAGCCCTTTGGATACCATAGTCCTAGTGTTGGGGTGTAAGCCAAATATCGAAGAATTCGCTTCACAGCTAAGTGATGCGACTCCTTTGGTGCTGCTTGGAATTGGGCACACATGCAAACTCTAAGCTTGATATCTGGCCTAGATGCACACAAATAGAGTAAATAACCAATCATGGAGTCGGATACCTTTTGATCGAACTCTTTACCATTGTCGTCGGGGCCCAGACAACTTTTGGTTGGCATTGGCGTCGTGTATCCCTTGTAGTCTTGCATTCCAAACTTCTTCAGGCAATTTTTGAGGTATTTCTCTTGAGATATGAAGATGACGTTGCTTTGCTGACGGATTTGAAGACCAAGGAAGAACTTCATCTGACCCATCATGGACATCTGATATTGCTCTTGCATCATGTGTCCAAACTCATCATTGTATCTTTTGTCAGTGCAGCCGAAGATAATGTCATCTACATAGACCTGGCACACAAACAGTTCACCATCATATGTCTTCATGAAGAGAGTGGGATCCAGGGAACCAAGTTTGAAGCCTTTGCTCTTCAGGAAGTCTTTGAGTGTGTCATACCAAGCACGAGGGGCTTGTTTGAGGCCATAAAGTGCCTTGTTGAGCTTGTAAACCATATCAGGATGTATTGGATCTTCAAAGCCAGGTGGTTGTGCAACATACACTTGTTCTTCAATCTTGCCATTGAGAAAGGCACTCTTCACATCCATTTGATACAAAAGGATGTTGTGGTGGTTGGCATAGTGTAACATCCCAAATTTTCAATTTGGAATGTTATACATTAGGTCATCATGCATATCATATTTTATTTTGCTTTTGGTTTTGATCCTAGAAAATCCTAAGCAACTCAAGGACCCACGGAGAGAGTTGGGGATTTCGTTATTTACATATTTGAGTTTTCTCAAATTATGTAAACAGGATCATTTGATTTTATTTATTTTATCATCAATTATTTCTATTACAAAAATATGAGAGAGGGAATAAAATGACTTTCCCAAAATATAGAAATATTGAGGATTTAATAAAAAAATCAAATAAGATTTATTTCGGAGTTTTTCGGTATTTTTATTTGAATTTAGGAAAAATGCGCGTTTTTCAAAGTTGTAGTTTGGGCCCAGAACAATGTTCACTTCAACGGGCTTGATTTTAGAAACCCGGGAAAATTTATTTCGTGATTTTTGGAGTCAGTTTAGTATTTCTTTTTATTTTTCTTCCGAGCGGAATTATTAAAAAAAACGCGGAACCGACTATGGGCCGTACTCGGCCAGGACACCGCCGGCCGAGGCTTTATAAGCCGCCACCCCGGCCCGAGAGAGAGCCCAGCCGCCCAGCCCCGAAACCCTAACCCTAACCCTAGCCGCCGCCGCCGCCGCCGCTGCCGCCGCCGCCC